>NC_091161.1:52656507-52999804 GCF_040958095.1 Procambarus clarkii
AGCCTCTGCATCACTCTCATTATCAGCCTCTGCTTCTCTCTCTTCAGCCTCTGAATCCCTCTCTTGAGCCCCTGCATCCCTCTCTTGAGGGTCTACATCCCTCTCTTGAGCCTCTGCATCCCTCTCTTAAGCCTGCATCACTCTCTTGAGCCTTTGCATCACTCTCTTGAGCCTCTGCATCCCTCTCTTATGCCTCTGCAACACTCTCTAAAGCCTCGCATCACTCTCTTAAGCCTTTGAATCACTCTCGTGAGCTTCTGCATCCCACTCTTGAGCATCTGCATCACTCTCTTCAGCCTCTGCATCACTCTCTTGAGCCTATACATCCCTATTGAGCCTCTGCATCCCTCTCTTAAGCCTCTGCATCACTCTCATGAGCCCCTGCATCACTCTCTTAAGCCTCTGCTTCTCTCTCTTCAGCCTCTGCATCCCTCTCTTGAGCCCCTGCATCCCTCTCTTGAACCTTTACATCCCTCTCTTGAGCCTCTGCACCCTCTCTTAAGCCTCTGCATCACTCTCTTGAGCCTTTGCATCACTCTCTTGAGCCTCTGCAATCCCTCTCTTATGCCTCTGCAACACTCTCTTCAGCCTCTGCATCACTCTCTTAAGCCTCTGCATTCCTATCTTGAGCCTCTGCATCCCTCTCTCAACCCTCTGCATCACTCTCTTGAGCCTCTGCATCACCCTCCTAAGCCTCTGCATTACTCTCTTGAGCCTCTGCATCCCTCTCTTAAGCCTCTACATCACTCCCTTGAGCATCTGCATCATTCTCTTGAGCCTCTGCATCACTCTCTTGAGCTTCTGCATCCCTCTCCTAAGCCTCTGCATCACTCTCTTCAGCCTCTGCATCACTCTCTTAAGCCTCTGCATCCTCCCTTGATCATCTGCATCACTCTCGTAAGCCTCTGCATCACTCTCTTGAGCCTCTGCATAACTCTCTTGAGCCTCTGCATCACTCTCCTGAGCCTCTGAATCCCTCTCTTGAGCCTCTGCACACTCTTCAGCCTCTGCATCACTCTCTTAAGCCTCTGAATCCCTCTCTTGAGGCCTCTGCATCACTCTTTCGAACCTCTACATCACTCTCTTGATCCTCTGCATCAATCTCTTGGGCCTCTGCATCACTCTCTTGAGCCTCTGCCTCACTCTCTAGAGCCTCTGCATCACTCGCTTCAGCCTCTGCATCACTCTCTTAAGCCTCTGCTTCCTCTCTTGATCCTCTGCATCACTCTCTTGAGCCTCTACATCACTCTCTTGATCCTCTGCATCACTCTCTTTAACCTCTGCATCCCTCTCTTGATCCTTTGCATCACTCTCTTAGGCTCTGCATCCCTCTCTGAGCCTCTGCATCACTTCCAAGAGCCTCTGCATCTCTCTCTTGTGCCACTGCATCCCTCGCTTGAGCCTCTGCATCCCCTCTCTTGAGCCTCTGCATTCCTCTCTTGGGCCTCTGCATCCCACTCTTCAGCCTCTGCATCACTCTCTTAAGCCTCTGCTTCCCTCTCTTGATCCTCTGCATCACTCTCTTGATTCTCTGCATCACTCTCGTAAACCTCTGGATCACTCTCTCGAGCCTCGGCATCACTCTCTTGAGCCTCTGCATCACTCTCTTTAGCCTCTGCATCACTCTCTAGAGCCTCTGCATCACTCTCTTCAGCCTCTGCATCACTCTCTTAAGCCTCTGCTTCCCTCTCTTGAGCCTCTCCATCACTCTCTTGAGCCTCTGCATCACTCTCTTAAGCCTCTGCTTCCCTCTCTCAAGCCTCTGCATCATTCTCTTCAGCCTCTGCATTCCTCTCTTAAGCCTCTGCATCACTTTCTTTATCCTCTGCATCCCTCTCTTAATCCTCTGGATCTCTCTCTTCAGCCTCTGCATCTCTCTCCTGAGCCTCTGCATCACTCTCTTGAGCCTCTACATCCCTCTCTTGAGCCTCTGCATCCATCTCTTACGCCTCTGCATCACTCTCTTGAGCCTTTGCATCACTCCCTTGAGCCTCTGCATCCCTCTCTTGAGCCTCTGCATCCATCTCTTAAGCCTCTGCATCACTCCCTTGAGCCTTTGCATCACTCTCTTGAGCCTCTGCATCCCTCTCTTAAGCCTCTGCAATACTCTTTGCAGCCTTTGCATCACTCTCTTAAGCCTCTGCATCCCTCTCTTGATCCTCTGCATCTCTCGCTTAAGCCTCTACATCACTCTCTTGAGCCCCTGCATCATTCTCTTGAGCCTCTGCATCCCTCTCTTTAGCTTCTACATCATTCTCTTGTGCCTCTGCATCACTCTCTTAAGCCTCTGCATCTCTCTCTTCAGCCTCTGCATCCCTCTCTTGAGCCTTTGCATCTCTTTCTTCATCCTCTGCATCCCTCTCTTGAGCCTCTACATCCCTCTCATGATCCTCTGCATCCCTCTCTTAAGCCTCTGCATCACTCTCTTAAGCCTCTGCATCAATCTATTCAGCCTCTCTATCACACTCTTGAGCCCCTGCATCTCTCTATTGAGCCTCTGCATCACTACCTTGAGCCTCTGCATCACTCTCTTGAGCCTCTGCATCACTCTCTTGAGCCTCTGCATCCCTCTCTTAAGCCTCTGCATCACTCTCTTAAGCCTCAGAATCACTCTCTAAAGCCTCTGAATCACTCTCTTGAGCCTCTGCATCCCTCCCTTGAGCCTCTGCATCCCTCTCTTAAGCCTCTGCAAAACTCTGTTAAGCCTCGGCATCACTCTCTTAAGCCTCTGATTCACTCTCTTGAGCTTCTGCATCCCACTCTTGAGCATCTGCATCACTCTCTTCAGCCTCTTCGTCACTCTCATGAGCCTCTGCATCACTCTCTTAAGCCTCTGCCTCTCTCTCTTCAGCCTCTGCATCCCTCTCTTGAGCCTCTGCATCCCTCTCTTGAGCCCCTGCCATCCCTCTATTGAGCCTCTACATCCCTCTCTTGAGCCTCTGCATCCGTCTCTTAAGCCTCTACAACACTCTCTTGAGCCTTTGCATCACTCTCTTGAGCCTCTGCATCCCTCTCTTATGCCTCTGCAACACTCTCTTCAGCCTCTGCATCACTCTCTTAAGCCTCTGCATCCCTCTCTTGAGCTTCTGCATCCCTCTCTTAAGCCTCTGCAACACTCTCTTCAGCCTCTGCATCACTCTCTTGAGCCTTTGCATCACTCTCTTCCGCCTCTGCATCCCTCTCTTAAGCCTCTGCATCACTCTCTTCAACCTCTGCATCACTCTCTTGAGCCTCTGCATCCCGCTCTTAAGCCTCTGCATCACTCTCTTAAGCCTCTGCATCACTCTCCTAAGGCTCTGAATCACTCTCTTGAGCCTCTGCATCACTCTCTTGAGCCCTTGCATCCCTCTCTCAACCCTCTGCATCACTCTTTAGAGCCTCTGCCTCACCCTCCTAAGCCTCTGCATTACTCTCTTGAGCCTCTGCATCCCTCTCTTAAGCCTCTGCATCCCTCTCTTAAGCTTCTACATCATTCTCTTGTGCCTCTGCATCAGTCTCTTAAGCCTCTGCATCTCTCTCTTCAGCCTCTGCATCCCTCTCTTGAGCCTTTGCATCTCTTTCTTCATCCTCTGCATCCCTCTCTTGAGCCTCTACATCCCTCTCTTGATCCTCTGCATCCCTCTCCTAAGCCTCTGCATCACTCTCTTAAGCCTCTGTATCACTCCCGTAAGCATCTGAATCACTCTGTTGAGCCCATGCATCATTCTATTGAGCCTCTCTATCACACTCTTGAGCCCCTGCATCCCTCAATTGAGCCTCTGCATCACTCTCCTGAGCTTCTGCATCACCCTCTTAAGCCTCTGCATCCCTCTTTTGAGCCTCTGCATCACTTTCTTAAGCCTCTGCATACCTTTCATGAGCCTTTGCATCTCTCACTTGACGTTTTGCATCCCCTCTTATGAGCTTCTGCATCCCTCTCTTGAACCTTTGCATCACTCGCTTAAGCCTCTGCATCCCTCTCTTGATCCCCTGCATCCCGCTCTTGAGCCTCTGCATCCCTCTCTGGAGCCCCTGCATCCCTCTCTTGAACCTCTGCATCCCTCGCTTGAGCCTCTGCATCCCTCTCTTAAGCCTCTGCATCACTCTCTTAAGCCTCTGAATCCCTCTCTTGAAGCCTCTGGAAAACTCTCTCGAGAGGGATGCAGAGGCTCAAGAGAGGGATGCAGGAGCTCAAGAGAAAGATGCAGAGGCTCAAGAGTGTGATGCAGAGGTTCAAGAGAGGGATACAGAGGCTCAAGAGAGTGATGCAGAGGCTTAAGAGTGTGATACAAACGCTTAAGAGAGGGATGCAGAGGCTAAAGCGAGGGATGCAGAGGCAAAAGAGAGGGATGCAGAGGCTCAAGAGAGGGATGCAGAGGCTCAAGTGAGGGATGCAGAGGCACAAAAGAGGGATGCAGAGGCTGAAGAGAGGGATGCAGAGGCTTAAGAGAGTGTTGCAGAGGCATAAGAGAAGGATGCAGAGGCTCAAGAGAGTGATGCAAAGGCTCAAGAGAGGGATGTAGAGGCTCAAGAGAGCTATGCAGGGGCTCAAGAGAGGGATGTAGAGGCTCAAGAGAGGAATGCAGGGGCTCAAGAGAGAGATGCAGAGGCTCAAGAGAGGGATACAGAGGCTCAAGAGAGAGATGCAGAGGCTTAAGAGAGTGATGCAGAGGCTCATGAGAGTGATGCAAAGGCTTAAGAGAGGGATGCAGAGGCTAAAAAGAGGGATGTATAGGCTCGAGAGAGGTATGCAGAGGCTGAAGAATGATGCAGATGCTCAAGAGTGGGATGCAGAAGCTCAAAAGAGTGATTCAGAGGCTTTAGAGAGTGATGCCGAGGCTTAAGAGAGTGTTGCAGAGGCTTAAGAGAGGGATGCAGAGGCTCAAGAGAGGGATGCAGAAGCTCAAGAGAGTGATTCAGAGGCTTAAGAGAGTGATGCCGAGGCTTTAGAGAGTGATGCAGAGGATTAGGAGAGGGATGCAGAGGCTCAAGAGAGGGATGCAGAGGCTCAAGTGAGGGATGCAGAGGCTTAAGAGAGTGATGCAGTGGCTCAAGAGAGGGATGCTGAGGCTTAAGCGAGTGACGCAAAGGTTCAAGAGAGAGATGCAGAGGCTCATAGGAGGGATGCAGGAGGTCAAGTGAGAGATGCAAAGGCTCATGAAAGGGATGCAGAGGCTTAAGAAAGTGATGCAGAGGCTCAATAGAGGGATGCAGGGGCTCAACAGAGTGATTCAGATGCTTACGAGAGTGATGCAGAGGCTTAAGAGAGTGATGCAGAGGCTTAAGAGAGGAATGCAGAAGATCAAGAGAGGGATGTAGTGGCTCATGAGAGGGATGCAGAGCATGAAGAAAGGGATTCAGAGGCTCAAGAGAGGGATGCAGAGGCTGTAGAGAGAGATGCAGAGGCTTAAGAGAGTGATGCAGAGGCACAAGAGAATGATGTAGAAGCTTAAGAGAGGGATGCAGAGGTTCAAGAGAATGATGCAGGGGCTCAAGAGATTGATGCAGAGGCTAAAGAGAGAGATGCAGAGGATCAAGAGAAGGATGCAGAGGCTTAAGAGAATGATGCAGAGGCTGCAAAGATTGTTGCAGAGGCTTAAGAGAGGGATGCAGAGGCTCAAGAGAGTGATGCAAAGGCTCAAGAAAGTGATGCAGAGGCTGAAGAGAGTGTTGCAGAGGCATAAAAAAGGATGCAGAGCCTCAAGAGGGGGATGCAGAGGCTTAGGAGAGTGATGCAGAGGCTGAAGAGAGTGTTGCAGAGGCATAAAAGAGGGATGCAGAGGCTCAAGAGAGTGATGCAAAGGCTCAAGAGAGTGATGCAGAGGCTTAAGAGATGGATGCAGAGGCTCAAGAGTGGGATGTAGAGGCTTAAGAGAGTGATCCAGAGGCTCAGGAGAGGGATGCAGAGGCAGAAGGTTGAGATCCAGAGGCTTAAGAGAGTGATGCAGAGGTTCAAGAGAGTGTTACAGAGGCACAAGAGAATGATGAAGAGGCTTAAGAGAGTGATGCAGAGGCTCAAGAGAGTGATGCAGAGGCTTAAGAGAGGGATGTAGAGGATCAAGAAAGTGATGCAGAGGCTTAAGAGAGGAATGCAGAGGCTGAAGAGAATAATGCAGTCTTAAGAGAGGGCTGCAAAGGCTGAAGAGAATGATGCAGAGGCTTAAGAGAGGGATGCAGAGGCTCAAGAGAGTGATGGAGAGGCTCAAGAGAGTGATGCAGAGGCTCAACAGAATGATTCAGAGTCTTACGAGAGTGATGCAGAGGCTTAAGAGAGTGATACAGAGGCTTAAGAGAGGGATGCAGAGGCTCAAGAGAGGGATGCAGAGGCTCAAGAGAGGGATGCAGAGGCTCAAGAGAGGGATGCAGGGGCTTAAGAGAGGGATGCAGAAGCTCAAGTGAGGGAAGCAGAGTCACAAGAGAGGGATGCAGAGGCTCCTGAGGGTGACACAGAGGTTCAAGAGAGGGATGCAGAGGCTTAAGAAAGTGATGCAGAGGCTCAAGAGAGGGATGCAGGGGATCATGAGAGTGATGCAGAGGCTCAAGAGAGTGATTCAGAGGCTTACGAGAGTGATGCAGAGGCTTAAGAGAGTGATGCAGAAGCTCATGAGAGTGATGCAGAGGATCAAGAGAGGGAAGCAGAGTCCTAGGAGAGTGATGCAGAGGCTGAAGAAAGTGATGCAGTGGCTCTAGAGAGTGATGCAGAGGCTCAAGAGAGTGATGCAGAGGCTCAAGAGAGTGATGCAGAGGAACCAGAGAGTGATGCAGAGGCTCAAGAGAGTTATTCAGAGGCTTACGAAAGTGATGCAGAGATTCAAGAGAGTGATGCAGAGGCCCGAGAGAGTTATGCGAAGGCCTCAAGAGAGGGATTCAGAGGCTTAAGAGAGTGATGCAGAGGCTGAAGAGAGTGTTGCAGAGGCTCAAGAGAGGGATGAAGAGACTGAAGAGAGTGATGCAGAGGCTCAAGATAGGGACACAGAGGCTCAAGAGAGTAATGCAGAGGCTTAAGAGAGTGATGCAGAGGCTTAAGAGAGGGATGCAGAGGCTCAAGAGAGGGATGCAGAGGCCCAAGAGAGGGATGCAGAGGCTCAAGAGAGTGATGCAGAGGCTCAAGAGAATGATGCAGATGCTCAAGGGAGTGATGTAGAGGCTTAAGAGAGGGATGCAGAGGCTCAAGAGAGTAATGCAGAGGCTTAGGAGGGTGATGCAGAGCCTCAAGAGAGTGATGCAGAGGGTTGAGAGAGCGATGCAGAGGCTCAAGATAGGAATGCAGAGGCTTAAGAGAGTGATGCAGAGGCTGAAGAGAGTGTTGCAGAGGCATAAGAGAGGGATGCAGAGGCTCAAGAGAGTGATGCAAAGGCTCAAGAGAGTGATGCAGAGGCTTAAGAGAGGGATGCAGAGGCTCAAGAGAGGGATGTAAAGGTTCAAGAGAGGGATGCAGGGGCTCAAGAGAGGGATGCAGAGGCTGAAGAGAGAGAAGCAGAGGCTTAAGAGAGTGATGCAGGGGCTCATGAGAGTGATGCAGAGGCTTAAGAGAGGGATGCAGAGGCTCAAGATAGGGACACAGAGGCTCAAGAGAGGGATGCAGAGGCTCAAGTGAGGGATGCAGTGGCACAAGTGAGGGATGCAAAGGCTCTTGGAAGTGATGCAGGGGCTCAAGAGAGGGATAAGAGAGGGATACACGTAAAACCGTTCTAATCCGGCTGAAACGTCGATATATTCAATAAAAACAGAACGTTCTCCTTTAAGCCTTTGCATCACACTCTTAAGCCTCTGCCTCACTCTCTTAAGCCTCTGCATGCCTCTTTTAAGCCTCTGCATCACTCGCTTAAGCCTCTGCATCACTCTCCAAAGCCTCTGCCTCACTCTCTTAAGCCTCAGCATCACTCTCTTGAGCCTCATCCCTCTCATGAGCCACTGCATCACTCTCTTAAGCCTCTGCATCCCTCACTTGAGCCTCTGCATCACTCTCTTGAGCCTCTGCATCCCTCTCTTAAGCCTCTGCATCACTCGCTTAAGCCTCGGAATCACTCTCTTAAGCCTCTGAATCACTCTCTTGAGAATCTGCATCGCTCTCTAGAGCCTCTGCATCCCTCTCTTATGCCTCTGCAACACTCTCTAAAGCCTCGGCATCACTCTCTTGAGCCTCTGAATCACTCTCGTGAGCTTCTGCATCCCACTCTTGAGCATCTGCATCACTCTCCTGAGCCTATACATCCCTCTCTTGAGACTCTGCATCCCTCTCTTAAGCCTCTGCATCACTCTCATGAGCCTCTGCATCCCTCTCTTGAGCCTCTGCATCCCTCTCTTAAGCCTCTGCATCACTCTCTTGAGCCTTTGCATCACTCTCTTGAGCCTCTGCATCCCTCTCTTATGCCTCTGCAACACTCTCTAAAGCCTCGGCATCACTCTCTTAAGCCTCTGAATCACTCTCGTGAGCTTCTGCATCCCACTCTTGAGCATCTGCATCACTCTCTTTAGCCTCTGCATCACTCTCTTGAGCCTATACATCCCTCTCTTGAGACTCTGCATCCCTCTCTTAAGCCTCTGCATCACTCTCTTGAGCCTTTGCATCACTCTCTTGAGCCTCTGGATCCCTCTCTTAAGCCTCTGCATCACTCTCTTGAGCCTCTGCATCCCTCTCTTAAGCCTCTGCATCACTCTCTTCAGCCTCTGCATCCCTCTCTTAAGCCTATGCATCACTCTCTTGAGCCTATACATCCCTCTCTTGAGACTCTGCATCCCTCTCTTCAGCCTCTGCATCACTCTCTTAATCCTCTGCATCCCTCTCTTGAGCCTCTGCATCCCTCTCTTAAGCCTCTTCATCAATCTCTTCAGCCTCTGCATCCCTCTCTTAAGCCTCTGCATCCCTCTCCTGAGCCTCTGCATCCCTCTCTTAAGCCTCTGCATCACTCTCTTAAGCCTCTGCATCACTCTGTTAAGCCTCTGAATCACTCTCTTGAGCCTCTGCATCACTCTCGTGAGCCCTTGCATCCCTCTCTCAACCCTCTGCATCACTCTCTTGAGCCTCTGCATCACCCTCCTAAGCCTCTGCATTACTCTCTTGAGCCTCTGCATCCCTCTCTTAAGCCTCTGCATCACTCTCTTGAGCATCTGCATCACTCTCTTGAGCCTCTGCATCACTCTCTTGAGCTTCTGCATCCCTCTCCTAAGCCTCTGCATCACTCTCTTCAGCCTCTGCATCACTCTCTTAAGCCTCTGCATCCCTCTCCTGATCCTCTGCATCACTCTCGTAAGCCTCTGCATCACTCTCTTGAGCCTCTGCATAACTCTCTTGAGCCTCTGCATCACTCTCTTGAGCCTCTGCATCCCTCTCTTGAGCCTCTGCAACACTCTCTTCAGCCTCTGCATCACTCTCTTAAGCCTCTGAATCCCTCTCTTGAGGCCTCTGCATTACTCTTTCGAGCCTCTACATCACTCTCTTGATCCTCTGCATCAATCTCTTGGGCCTCTGCATCACTCTCTTGAGCCTCTGCATCACTCTCTAGAGGCTCTGCATCACTCTCTTCAGCCTCTGCATCACTCTCTTAAGCCTCTGCTTCCCTCTCTTGATCCTCTGCATCACTCTCTTGAGCCTCTACATCACTCTCTTGATCCTCTGCATCACTCTCTTTAGCCTCTGCATCCCTCTCTTGATCCTTTGCATCACTCTCTTAAGGCTCTGCATCCCTCACTTGAGCCTCTGCATCACTTCCAAGAGCCTCTGCATCCCTCTCATGTGCCACTGCATCCCTCACTTGAGCCTCTGCATCCCTCTCTTGAGCCTCTCTCCAGAGAGGGATGCAGAGGCTCCAGAGAGTGATGCAGAGGCTGAAGAGAGAGAGATGCAGAGGCTTAAGAGAGTGATGTAGAGGCTCAAGAGAGTGATGCAGAGGCTCAAGAAAATGATGCAGAGGCTCAGGAGAGTGATGCAGAGGATCAAGGGAGGGATGCAGAGGCTAAAGAGAGTGATGCAGAGGCTGAAGCAGGTGATGTAGAGGCTCAAGAGAGTGATGTAGAGGCTCTGGAGAGTGATGCAGAGACTCAAGAGAGTGATGCAGAGGATCAAGAGAGTGATGCAGAGGCTTAAGAGAGTGATGCAGAGGATCATGAGAGGGATGCAGAGGCACTAGAGAGGGATGCAGAGGCTCAAGAGAGTAAATGCAGAGTCTGCATCCCTTTTTTGAGCCTCTGCATCCCTTTCTTGAGCCTTTGCATCACTCTCTTGAACTCCTTCATCCCTCTCATGAGCCTCTGCATACATCTCTTGAGCCTTTGCATCACTCTCCTAAACCTCTGCATCCCTCTCATATGCCTCTGCGTCACTCTCAAGAGCCTCTGCATCCCTCTCTTGTGCCTCTGCATCCCTCACTTGAGCCTCTGCATCCCTATCTTGAGCACCTGCATCCCTCTCTTGAGCCTCTGCTTCCCTCGCTTGAGCCTCTGCATCCCTCTCTTAAGCCTCTGCATCACTCTCTTAAGCCTCTGCAACACACTCTTTAGCCTCTGCATCAGTCTCTTCAGCCTCTGCATCCCTCTCATGAGCCTCTGCATCATTCTCCTAAGCCTCTGCATCACTCTCCTGAGCCTCTGCATCACTCACTTTAGCCTCTGCATCACTCTCTTGGGCCTCTGCATAACACTCTTGAGTGTTTACAACACTCTCTTGAGCCTCTGCATCCCTCTCTTAAGCCTTTGCATCACTCTCTTAAGCCTCTGAATCCCTCTCCTGAGCCTCTGCATCTCTCTCTTCAGCCTCTGCATCTCTCTCTTAAGCCTCTGCTTCCCTATCTTGATCCTTTGCATCACTCTCTTGATCATGTGCATCACTCTCTTGAGCCTCTGCATCACTCTCTTGATCCTCTGCATCACTCTCTAGAGCCTCTGTAATACTCTCGTGAGCCTCTGCACCACTCTCTTGAACCTCTGCATCATTCTCTTGAGCCTCTGCATCCCTCTCTTAAGCCTCTACATCATTCTCTTGAGCCTCTGCATCACTCACTTGAGCCTCTGCATCCCTCTCTTGAGCAAAATATTGCTGAATTCGATGATTTTGAGTACGACCCAAAATGGAAGAAAACTTGCTAAAATGCAATATTATGCGAAAATCTGAGATTTGAAAGCCAAAGCACATATTGTGATACTACATGAAAACGTATCGAAATATTGGTAAAAATGAATATATTTACGTAATATCAAACTACATGAAAAACGTGAAAAAAGTCATTATTATACCAAATTTGAGGATTTTAACTTCGAATCATAGAGCGACGTTTGGTATTTTTTTGACCCTAGAAAAAACGTATAAAGATGTTGCTTCCAATACAAATGATACAAATCAATGTGTTTTCATTAAAATTAACTAAAATGTTCGTGATTTTCGGTTTATATTACCGATGGAAGATGTACACGTAAAACCGTTCTAATCCGGCTGAAACGTCGATATATGCAATAAAACAGAACTTCTCCCCTTTTCAATATCTTACTCAGTATTTTAACGAGAAACAAATAGGTGATTGAAAAAAAAGTATTTAAGGTTATTTTCTGATCAATTATGTGTTTGCATATATTTTATCGTATATTTAATGAATTAATAACAATAAAATGAAAATTCACAAAAACGTGGAAAAACGGCCTAATTCGATGATATTTTGTTTAAATCACATAAAGGAAAAGGGGATGATAAAGGTCAAAATATTGCTAAATACGATGATTTTTAGTACAAAACAAAATGCAAGAAAACTTGCTTAAAAATGCAAAATTTGCGAAATTCTGAGATTTGAAGGCCAAATCACATATCGTGAGAAAACATGAAGTATTATCGAAATATTGGAAAAAACGAATATATATACGTAAAATCACACTACATGAATAACGTGAAAAAGTCACTATATTACCATATTTGAGGATTTTAACTTCAAATCATAGAGCGATGTTTCGTATTATTTAGATCCAAGAAAAGACATATGACAATGTTGTTTCAAATACAAATTATAAAAATCAATGTGTTTTCATTAGAATTAACTAAAATGTTTCAGATTTTCCGTTTATATTACCGATGGAAGATGTACACATAAAACCGCTCTAATCCGGCTGGAACGTCGATATATGCAATAAAAACATAAATTCTCCCCTTTCCAATATCTTACTCAGTATCTTACTCGAGAAACAAATAGATGATTGAAAATGAAGTATTTAAGGTTATTTTCTGATCAATTATGTGTTTGCATAATTTTTATCGTATATTTAATGAATTAATAACAATAAACTGAAAATTCACAAAAACGTGGAAAAACGGCCTAATTCGATGATATTTTGTTTAAATCACATAAAGGAAAAGAGAATGATAAATGTCAAAATATTGCTAAATTCGATGATTTTTAGTACAAAACAAAATGCAAGAAAACTTGCTTAAAGATGTAAAATTTGCGAAATTCTGAGATTTGAAGGCCAAATCACATATCGTGAGAAAACATAAAGTAGTATCGAAATATTAGTAAAAAAGAATATATATACGTAAAATCACACTACATGAATAACGTGGAAAAAGTCACTATATTACCATATTTGAGGATTTTAACTTCAAATCGGATAGCGAGGTTTCGATTTATTTAGATCCAAGAAAAGACATATGACAATGTTGTTTCAAATACAAATGATAAAAATCAATGTTTTCATTAGAATTAACTAAAATGTTCCTGATTTTTGGTTTATATTACTGATGGAAGATGTACTCGTAAAACCGTTCAAATCCGGCTGAAACGTCGATATATGCAATAAAAACAGAACTTCAACCCCCTTAAAATCTTACTCAGTATTTTAACGATAAACAAATAGATGATTGAAAATGAAGTATTTAAGGTTATTTACTGATCAATTATGAGTTTGCATAATTTTTATCGTATATTTAATGAATTAATAACAATAAACTGAAAATTCACAAAAACGTGGAAAAACGGCAAAATTTTGCCTAATTCGATGATATTTTGTTTAAATCACATAAAGGAAAAGAGGATGATAAAGGTCAAAATATTGCTAAATTCGATGATTTTTAGTACAAAACAAAATGCAGGAAAACTTGCTTATAAATGCAAGATTTGCGAAATTCTGAGATATGAAGGCCAAATCACATATCGTGAGAAAACATGAAGTAGTATCGAAATATTGGTAAAAACGAATATATATACGTAAAATCACACTACATGAATAACGTGAAAAAATCATTATATTACCATATTTGAGGATATTATCTTCAAATCATAGAGCGAGGTTTCGTATTATTTAGATCCAAGAAAAGACATATGACAATGTCGTTTCAAATATAAATGATAAAAATCAATGTGTTTTCATTAGAATTAACTAAAATGTTCCTGATTTTCCGTTTATATTACCGATGGAAGATGTACACGTAAAACCGCTCTAATCCGGCTGAAACGTCGATATATGCAATAAAAACAGAACTTCTCCCCTTTCCAATATCTTATACAGTATTTTAACGAGAAACAAATAGTTGATTGAAAATGAAGTGTTTAAGGTTAATTTTTAATCAATTATGTGTTTGCATAATTTTTATCGTATATATAATGAATTAATAGCAATAAACTGAAAATTCACAAAAACGTGGAAAAACAGCAAAATATTGCCTAATTCGATGATATTTTGTTTATAGCACATAAAGGAAAAGGTGATGATAAACGTCAAAAATTTGCTGAATGCGATGATTTTTAGTACGAAACAAAATGCAAGAAAACTTGATTAAAATGCAATATTATGCGAAAATCTGAGAAAATCTCTGCATCACTCTCTTGATCATCTGCATCACTCTCTTGGGCCTCTGCATCACTCTCTTGAGACTCTGCATCACTCTCTAGAGCCTCTGCATCACTCTCTTCAGCCTCTGCATCACTCTCTTAAGCCTCTGCTTCCCTATGTTGATCCTCTGCGTCACTCTATTGAGCCTCTGCATCACTCTCTTGATCCTCTGCATCACTCTCTTGAGCCTCTGCATCCCTCTCTTGAACTCTTGCATCCCTCTAATGAGCCTCTACATCCCTCTCTTGAGCCTTTGCATCACTCTCTTAAGCCTCTGCATCCCTCTCTTGAGCCTCTGCATCACTCTCAAGAGCCTCTGCATCCCTCTCTTCTGCCTCTGCATCCCTCACTTAAGCCTCTGCATCCCTCTCTTGAGCCTCTGCATCCCTCTCTTGGGCCTCTCCATCCCTCCCTTGAGCCTCTGCATCCCTCTTTTAAGCCTTTGCATCACTCGCTTAAGCCTCTGCATCACTCTCTTAAGCCTCTGAATCACTCTCTTGAGCCTCTGCATCACTCTCTTGAGCCCCTGCATCCCTCTCTCAAGCCTCTGCATCACTCTCTTGAGCCTCTGCATCCCTCTCCTGAGCCTCTGCCTCACTCTCTTAAGGTTCTGCATCACTCTCTTGAGCCTCTGCATCTCTCTCTTGAGGCTCTGCATCACTCTTTTCATCCTTTTCATCCCTCTCCTGAGCCTCTGCAACACTCTCTTCAGCCTCTGCATCACTCTCGTAAGCCTCTGAATCACTCTCTCGAGCCTCTGCATCACTCTCTTGATCCTCTGAATCCCTCTCCTGAGCCTCTGCATCACTCTCTTGAGCCTCTGCATCACTCTCTAGAGCCTCTGCATCACTCTCTTCAGCCTCTGCATCACTCTCTTAAGCCTCTGCTTCCCTCTTTTGATCCTCTGCATCACTCTCTTGAGCCTCTGCATCACTCTCTTGAGCCTCTGCATTCCTCTCTTTAACCCCTGCATCACTCTCTTGAGGGATGTAGGGCCTCAAGAGAGTGATGCAAAGGCTCAAGAGAGTGATTCAGAGGCTTACGAGAGTGATGCAGAGGCTCAGGAGAGGGATGCAGAGGCTCCAGGGAGGGATGCAGAGGCTCAGGAGAGGGATGCAGAGGCTCAAGAGAAGGATGAAGAGGCACAAGAGAGGGATGCAGAGGCTCTTGAGAGTGATCCAGAGGTTCAAGAGAGAGGGATGCAGAGGTTTAAGAGAGTGATGCAAAGGCTCAAGAGAGGGATGCAGAGGCTCATGAGAGGGATGCAGGAGTTCAAGAGAGGGGATGCAGAGGCTCAAGAGAGTAATGCAGAGACTTAAGAGAGGGATGTAGAGGCTCAAGAGAATGATGAAAAGGCTCAAGAGAGTGCTGCAGAGGATCAAGGGAGGGATGCAGAGGCTAAAGAGAGTTATGCAGAGGCAGAAAAGAGAGATGCAGAGGCTTAAGAGAGTGATGTAGGGGCTCAAGAGAGTGATGCAGAGGCTCAAGAGAATGATGTAGAGGCTTAAGAGAGGAATGCCGAGGCTCAAGAAAATGATGCAGAGGCTCAAGAGAGTGATGCATAGGATCAAGGGAGGGATGCAGAGGCTAAAGAGAGTGATGCAGAGGCTGAAGCAAGTGATGTAGAGACTCAAGAGAGTGATATAGAGGCTCTGGAGAGTGATGCAGAGACTCAGGAGAGTGATGCAGAGGATCAAGAGAGTGATGCAGAGGCTCAAGAGAGTGATGCAGAGGATCATGAGAGGGAAGCAGAGGCTTAAGAGAGTGATGCAGAGGCTAAAGAGAGTGTTGCAGAAGCTTAAGGAAGGGATGCAGAGGCTCAATAGAGTGATGCAGAGTCTGCATCCCTTTTTTGAGCCTCTGCATCACTTTCTTAAGCCTCTGCATCACTTTCATGAGCCTCTGCATCACTCTCTTGAGCCTCTGCATTACTCTCTTTAACCCCTGCATCACTCTCTTGAGGGATGCAGGGCCTCAAGCGAGTGATGCAAAGGCTCAAGAGAGTTATTCAGAGGCTTACGAGAGTGATGCAGAGGCTCAAGAGAGGGATGCAGAGGCTCAAGGGAGGGATGCAGAGGCTCAGGAGAGGGATGCAGAGGCTCAAGAGAAGGATGAAGACGCACAAGAGAGGGATGCAGAGGCTCTTGAGAGTGATGCAGAGGTTCAAGAGAGGGCTGCAGAGGCTTAAGAGAGTGATGCAAAGGCTCAAGAGAGGGATGCAGAGGCTCATGAGAGGGATGCAGGAGTTCAAGGGAGGGATGCAGAGGCTCAAGAGAGTGATGCAGAGGCTTAAGAGAGGGATGCAGAGGCTCAAGAGAATGATGAAGAGGCTCAAGAGAGTGCTGCAGAGGCTCAAGAGAGGGATGCTGAGGCTCCAGAGAGGGATGCAGAGGCTCCAGAGAGTGATGCAGAGGCTGAAGAGAGAGATGCAGAGGCTTAAGAGAGTGATGTAGGGGCTCAAGAGAGTGATGCAGAGGCTCAAGAGAATGATGTAGAGGCTTAAGAGAGGGATGCAGAGGCTCAAGAAAAAGATGCAGAGGCTCAAGAGAGTGATGCAGAGGATCATGGGAGGGATGCAGAGGCTAAAGAGAGTGATGCAGAGGCTGAAGCAAGTGATGTAGAGGCTCAAGAGAGTGATGTAGAGGCTCTGGAGAGTGATGCAGAGACTCAAGAGAGTGATGCAGAGGATCAAGAGAGTGATGCAGAGGCTCAAGAGAGTGATGCAGATGATCATGAGAGGGATGCAGAGGCACAAGAGAGGGATGCAGAGGCTCAAGAGAGTGATGCAGAGTCTGCATCCCTTTTTTGAGCCTCTGCATCTCTTTCTTGAGCCTTTGCATCACTCTCTTGAACTTCTTCATCCCTCTCATGAGCCACTGCATCCATCTCTTGAGCCTTTGCATCACTCTCCTGAACCTCTGCATCCCTCTCTTGAGCCTCTGCGTCACTCTCAAGAGCCTCTTCTTCCCTCTCTTGTGCCTCTGCATCCCTCACTTGAGCCTCTGCATCCCTCTCCTGAGCACCTGCATCCCTCTCTTGAGCCTCTGCTTCCCTCGCCTGAGCCTCTGCATCCCTCTCTTAAGCCTCTGCATCACTCTCTTAAGCCTCTGCAACACTCTTTTTAGCCTCTGCATCAGTCTCTTCAGCCTCTGCATCCCTCTCATGAGCCTCTGCATCATTCTCCTTATGCCTCTGCATCACTCTCCTGAGCCTCTGCATCACTCACTTTAGCCTCTGCATCACTCTCTTGAGCCTCTGCATAACACTCTTGAGTGTCTACATCACTCTCTTTAGTCTCTGCATCCCTCTCTTAAGCCTTTGCATCACTCTCTTAAGCCTCTGAATCCCTCTCCTGAGCCTCTGAATCTCTCTCTTGAGCCTCTGCATCACTCGCTCGAACCTCTGCATCACTCTCTTGAACCTCTGCATCACTCTCTTGAGCCTCTTCATCACTCTCTTAATCCTCTGCATCACTCTCTAGAGCCTCTGCATCTCTCTCTTCAGCCTCTGCATCACTCTCTTAAGCCTCTGCTTCCCTATCTTGATCCTTTGCATCACTCTCTTGATCCTGTGCATCACTCTCTTAAGCCTCTGCTTCCCTCTCTTGATCCTCTGCATCACTCTCTTGAGCCTCTGCATCACTCTCTTGATCCTCTGCATCACTCTCTAGAGCCTCTGCATCACTCTCGTGAGCCTCTGCACCACTCTCTTGAACCTCTGCATCATTCTCTTGAGCCTCTGCATCCCTTTGTTAAGCCTCTACATCATTCTCTTGAACCTCTGCATCACTCACTTGAGCCTCTGCGTCACTCTCTTAAGCCTCTGCATCTCTCTCTTCAACCTCTGCATCACTCTCTTGAGCCTCTGCATCCTTCTCTGGAGCCTCTGCTTCCCTCTCTTGAGCCTCTGCATCCCCTCTCTTAACGCTTTGCATCACTCACTTAAACCTCTGCATCATTCTCGTAAGCCTCTGAATCACTCTCATGAGCCTCTGCATCTCTCTCTTCAGCCTCTGCATCCCTCTCTTTAGCCTCTACATCATTCTCCTAAGCCTCTGCATCACTCTCTGAAGCTCTGCATCACTCACTTTAGCCTCTGCATCACTCTCTTGGGCCTCTTCATCACTCTCTTGAGCCTCTGCATCACACTCGTGAGCCTCTGCAACACTCTTTTGAGCCTCTGCATCACTCTCTTGAGCCTCTGCATCACTCTCGTAAACCTCTGCATCACTCTCTTGAGCTCTGCATAACACTCTTGAGTGTTAAAACTGCAGGGGAGTTTGGGCAAAATGTGACACACCGCCGCTCTCAGCAATTCGCGTATTTTGGTATAAAAAGTCGTAATTTCAAACTGCGAATACGTACAGAAAGCCAGAATTTGGCTCCAAAATATGGCTCAAGCGTCGAATTTGTGATGTTTAAATTATTTTGAAAACTGCAGGGAGGGTTTGGGCTAAATATGACCCATCGCTGCTCTCAGTAATTGGCACATTTTCGGTTTAGAAATTCGTAATTTCAAACTGAGAATACGTGCAGAGAGCCAGAATTTGGCTCCAAAATATGGTTCAAGGGTCGAATTTGGGATGTTTGGGATATTTTGGGATATTATTTAGGCTCAAGAGAGTGATGCAATAGTGACACCGATGGAAGATGTACACGTAAAACCGCTGTAATCCGGCTAAACGTCGACATATGCAATAAAAACAGAACTTCTCCCCTTTCCAATATCTTACTCAGTATTTTAACGAGAAACAAATAGTTGATTGAAAATGAAGTGTTTAAGGTTAATTTCTTATCAATTATTTGTTTGCATCATTTTTATCGTATATTTAATGAATTAATAGCAATAAACTGAAAATTCACAAAAACGTGGAAAAACAGCAAAATATTGCCTAATTCGATGATATTTTGTTTATATCACATAAAGGAAAAGGGGATGATAAACGTCAAAATATTGCTGAATTCGATGATTTTTAGTACGAACCAAAATGCAAGAAAACTTGCTTAAAATGCAATATTATGCGAAAATCTGAGATATGAAGGCCAAATCACATATCGTGATACTACATGAAATATTATCGAAATATTGGTAAAAATGAATATATTTACGTAATATCAAACTACATGAAAAACGCGAAAAAAGTCATTATTATACCAAATTTGAGGATTTTAACTTTTAATCATAGAGCGACGTTTCGTATTTTTTAGACCCTAGAAAAGACGTATAAAGATGTTGCTTCCAATACAAATGATAAAAATCAATGTGTTTTCATTAAAATTAACTAAAATGTTCCTGATTTTCTGTTTATATTACCGATGGAAGATGTACACGTAAAACCGTTCTAATCCTGCTGAAACGTCGATATATGCAATAAAAACAGAACTTCTCCCCTTTTCAATATCTTACTCAGTATTTTAACGAGAAACAAATAGGTAATTGAAAATGAAGTATTTAAGGTTATTTTCTGATCAATTATGTATTTGCATAATTTTTATCGTATATTTAATGAATTAATAACAATAAACTGAAAATTAACAAAAACGTGGAAAAACGGCAAAATATTGCCTAATTCGATGATATTTTGTTTAAATCACATAAAGGAAAAGAGAATGATAAAGGTCAAAATATTGCTAAATTCGATGATTTTTAGTACAAAACAAAATGCAAGAAAACTTGCTTAAAAATAAAAAAAATTGAGAAATTTAAGATTTGAAGGCCAAATCACATATCGTGAGAAAACATGAAGTAGTATCGAAATATTGGTAAAAACGAATATATATACGTAAAATCACACTACATGAATAACGTGAAAAAGTCACTATATTACCATATTTGAGGATTTTAACTTCAAATCATAGAGCGATGTTTCGTATTATTTAGATCCAAAAAAAGACACATGACAATGTTGTTTCAAATACAAATTATAAAAATCAATGTGTTTTCATTAGAATTAACTAAAATGTTTCAGATTTTCCGTTTATATTACCGATGGAAGAGGTACACATAAAACCGCTCTAATCCGGCTGAAACGTCGATATATGCAATATAAACAGAACTTCTCCCCTTTCCAATATCTTACTCAGTATTTTAACGAAAAACAAATAGTTGATTGAAAATGAAGTGTTTAAGGTTAATTTCTTATCAATTATTTGTTTGCATCAATTTTATCGTATATTTAATGAATTAATAGCAATAAACTGAAAATTCACAAAAACGTGGAAAAACAGCAAAATATTGCCTAATTCGATGATATTTTGTTTATATCACATAAAGAAAAAGGGGATGATAAACGTCAAAATATTGCTGAATTCGATGATTTTTAGTACGAAACAAAATGCAAGAAAACTTGCTTAAAATGCAATATTTTGCGAAAATCTGAGATTTGAAGGCCAAAGCACATATTGTTATACTACATGAAAACGTTTTGAAATATTGGTAAAAATGAATATATTTACTTAATATCAAACTACATGAAAAACGTGAAAAAAGTCATTATTATACCAAATTTGAGGATTTTAACTTCGAATCATAGAGCGACGTTTGGTATTTTTTAGACCCTAAAAAAAACGTATAAAGATGTTGCTTCCAATACAAATGATACAAATCAATGTGTTTTCATTAAAATTAACTAAAATGTTCCTGATTTTCCGTTTATATTACCGATGGAAGATGTACACGTAAAACCGTTCTAATCCGGCTGAAACGTCGATATATGCAATAAAAACAGAACTTCTCCCCTTTTCAATATCTTACTCAGTATTTTAACGAGAAACAAATAGGTGATTGAAAATGAAGTATTTATTGTTATTTTCTGATCAATTATGTGTTTGCATAATTTTTATCGTATATTTAATGAATTAATAACAATAAACTGAAAATTAACAAAAACGTGGAAAAACGGCAAAATATTGTCTAATTCGATGATATTTTGTTTACATCACATAAAGGAAAAGAGAATGATAAAGGTCAAAATGTTGCTAAATTCGATGATTTTTAGTACAAAACAAAATGCAAGAAAACTTGCTTAAAAATACAAAATTTGCGAAATTCTGAGATTTGAAGGCCAAATCACATATCGTGAGAAAACATGAAGTAGTATCGAAATATTGGGAAAAACGAATATATATACGTAAAATCACACTACATAAATAACGTGAAAAAGTCACTATATTACCATATTTGAGGATTTTAACTTCAAATCATAGAGCGATGTTTCGTATTATTTAGATCCAAGAAAAGACATATGACAATGTTGTTTCACATACAAATTATAAAAATCAATGTGTTTTCATTAGAATTAACTAAAATGTTTCAGATTTTCCGTTTATATTACCGATGGAAGATGTACACATAAAACCGCTCTAATCCGGCTGGAACGTCGATATATGCAATATAAACAGAACCTCTCCCCTTTCCAATATCTTACTCAGTATCTTACTCGAGAAACAAATAGATGATTGAAAATGAAGTATTTAAGGTTATTTTCTGATCAATTATGTGTTTGCATAATTTTTATCGTATATTTAATGAATTATTAACAATAAACTGAAAATTCACAAAAACGTGGAAAAACGGCCTAATTCGATGATATTTTGTTTAAATCACCTAAAGGAAAAAAGGATGATAAATTTCAAAATATTGGTAAATTCGATGATTTTCAGTACAAAACAAAATGCAGGAAAATTTGCTTAAAAATGCAAAATTTGCGAAATTCTGAGAATTGAAGGCCAAATCACATATCGTGAGAAAACATGAAGTAGTATCGAAATATTGGTAAAAACGAATATATATAAGTAAAATCACACTACATGAAAAACGTGAAAAAAGTCATTATATTACCATATTTGAGGATTTTATCTTCAAATCATAGAGCGAGGTTCCGAATTATTTAGATCCAAGAAAAGACATATGACAATGTCGTTTCAAATATAAATGATAAAAATCAATGTGTTTTCATTAGAATTAACTAAAATGTTCCTGATTTTCCGTTTATATTACCGATGGAAGATGTACACGTAAAACCGCTCTAATCCGGCTGAAACGTCGATATATGCAATAAAAACAGAACTTCTCCCCTTTCCAATATCTTACTCAGTATTTTAATGAGAAACAAATAGTTGATTGAAAATGAAGTGTTTAAGGTTAATTTCTAATCAATTATGTGCTTGCATAATTTTTATCGTATATTTAATGAATTAATAGCAATAAACTGAAAATTCACAAAACGTGGAAAAACAGCAAAATATTGCCTAATTCGATGATATTTTGTTTATATCACATAAAGGAAAAGGGGATGATAAACGTCAAAATATTGCTGAATTCGATGATTTTTAGTACGAAACAAAATGCAAGAAAACTTGCTTAAAATGCACTATTATGCGAAAATCTGAGATTTGAAGGCCAAAGCACATATTGTGATACTACGTGAAAACGTTTTGAAATATTGGTAAAAATGAATATATTTACGTAATATCAATCTACATGAAAAACGTGAAAAAAGTCATTATTATACCAAATTTGAGGATTTTAACTTCGAATCATAGAGCGACGTTTGGTATTTTTTAGACCCTAGAAAAAACGTATAAAGATATTGCTTCCAATACAAATGATACAAATCAATGTGTTTTCATTAAAATTAACTAAAATGTTCCTGATTTTCGGTTTATATTACCGATGGAAGATGTACACGTAAAACCGTTCTAATCCGGCTGAAACGTCGATATATGCAATAAAAACAGAACTTCTCCCCTTTTCAATATCTTACTCAGTATTTTAACGAGAAACAAATAGGTAATTGAAAATGAAGTATTTAAGGTTATTTTCAGATCAATTATGTATTTGCATAATTTTTATCGTATATTTAATGAATTAATAACAATAAACTGAAAATTAACAAAAACGTGGAAAAACCGCAAAATATTGCCTAATTCGATGATATTTTGTTTAAATCACATAAAGGAAAAGAGAATGATAAAGGTCAAAATATTGCTAAATTCGATGATTTTTAGTACAAAACAAAATGCAAGAAAACTTGCTTAAAATAAAAAAATTTGAGAAATTTAAGATTTGAAGGCCAAATCACATATCGTGAGAAAACATGAAGTAGTATCGAAATATTGGTAAAAACGAATATATATATACGTAAAATCACACTACATGAATAACGTGAAAAAGTCACTATATTACCATATTTGAGGATTTTAACTTCAAATCATAGAGCGATGTTTCGTATTATTTAGATCCAAAAAAAGACATATGACAATGTTGTTTCAAATACAAATTACAAAAATCAATGTGTTTTCATTAGAATTAACTAAAATGTTTCAGATTTTCCGTTTATATTACCGATGGAAGATGTACACATAAAACCGCTCTAATCCGGCTGAAAGTCGATATATGCAATAAAAACAGAACTTCTCCCCTTTCCAATATCTTACTCAGTATTTTAACGAAAAACAAATAGTTGATTGAAAATGAAGTGTTTAAGGTTAATTTCTTATCAATTATTTGTTTGCATCATTTTTATCGTATATTTAATGAATTAATAGCAATAAACTGAAAATTCACAAAAACGTGGAAAAACAGCAAAATATTGCCTAATTCGATGATATTTTGTTTATATCACATAAAGGAAATGGGGATGATAAACGTCAAAATATTGCTGAATTCGATGATTTTTAGTACGAAACAAAATGCAAGAAAACTTGCTTAAAATGCAATATTATGCGAAAATCTGAGATTTGAAGGCCAAAGCACATATTGTGATACTACATGAAAACGTTTTGAAATATTGGTAAAAATGAATATATTTACGTAATATCAAACTACGTGAAAAACGTGAAAAAAGTCATTATTATACCAAATTTGAGGATTTTAACTTCGAATCATAGAGCGACGTTTGGTATTTTTTAGACCTTAGAAAAAACGTATAAAGATGTTGCTTCCAATACAAATGATACAAATCAATGTGTTTTCATTAAAATTAACTAAAATGTTCCTGATTTTCGGTTTATATTACCGATGGAAGATGTACACGTAAAACCGTTCTAATCCGGCTGAAACGTCGATAAATGCAATAAAAACAGAACTTCTCCCCTTTTCAATATCTTACTCAGTATTTTAACGAGAAACAAATAGGTGATTGAAAATTAAGTATTTAAGGTTATTTTCAGATCAATTATGTGTTTGCATAATTTTTATCGTATATTTAATGAATTAATAAAAATAAACTGAAAATTAACAAAAACGTGGAAAAACGGCAAAATATTGCGTAATTCGATGATATTTTGTTTACATCACATAAAGGAAAAGAGAATGATAAAGGTCAAAATATTGCTGAATTCGATGATTTTTAGTACGAAACAAAATGCAAGAAAACTTGCTTAAAATGCAATATTATGCGAAAATCTGAGATTTGAAAGCCAAAGCACATATTGTGATACTACATGAAAACGTTTTGAAATATTGGTAAAAATGAATATATTTACGTAATATCAAACTACATGAAAAACGTGAAAAAAGTCATTATTATACCAAATTTGAGGATTTTAACTTCGAATCATAGAGCGACGTTTGGTATTTTTTAGACCCTAGAAAAAACGTATAAAGATGTTGCTTCCAATACAAATGATACAAATCAATGTGTTTTCATTAAAATTAACTAAAAAGTTCCTGATTTTCGGTTTATATTACCGACGGAAGATGTACACGTAAAACCGTTCTAATCCGGCTAAAACGTCGATATATGCAATTAAAACAGAACTTCTCCCCTTTCTAATATCTTACTCAGTATCTTACTCGAGAAACAAATAGATGATTGAAAATGAAGTATTTAACGTTATTTTCTGATCAATTATGTGTTTGCATAATTTTTATCGTATATTTAATGAATTAATACCAATAAACTGAAAATTCACAAAAACGTGGAAAAACGGCCTAATTCGATGATATTTTGTTTAAGTCCCATAAAGGAAAAGGGGATGATAAATTTCAAAATATTGCTAAATTCGATGATTTTTAGTACAAAACAAAATGCAGGAAAATTTGTTAAAAAATGCAAAATTTGCGAAATTCTGAGAATTGAAGGCCAAATCACATATCGTGAGAAAACATGAAGTAGTATCGAAATATTGGTAAAAATGAATATATATAAGTAAAATCACACTACATGAAAAACGTGAAAAAAGTCATTATATTACCATATTTGAGGATTTTATCTTCAAATCATAGAGCGAGGTTCCGTATTATTTAGATCCAAGAAAAGACATATGACAATGTCGTTTCAAATATAAATGATAAAAATCAATGTGTTTTCATTAGAATTAACTAAAATGTTCCTGATTTTCCGTTTATATTACCGATGGAAGATGTACACGTAAAACCGCTCTAATCCGGCTGAAACGTCGATATATGCAATAAAAACAGAACTTCTCCCCTTTCCAATATCTTACTCAGTATTTTAACGAGAAACAAATAGTTGATTGAAAATGAAGTGTTTAAGGTTAATTTCTAATCAATTATGTGCTTGCATAATTTTTATCGTATATTTAATGAATTAATAGCAATAAACTGAAAATTCAAAAACGTGGAAAAACAGCAAAATATTGCCTAATTCGATGATATTTTGTTTATATCACATAAAGGAAAAGAGGATGATAAACGTCAAAATATTGCTGAATTCGATGATTTTTAGTTCGAAACAAAATGCAAGAAAACTTGCTTAAAATGCACTATTATGCGAAAATCTGAGATTTGAAGGCCAAAGCACATATTGTGATACTACGTGAAAACGTTTTGAAATATTGGTAAAAATGAATATATTTACGTAATATCAAACTACATGAAAAACGTGAAAAAAGTCATTATTATACCATATTTGAGGATTTTAACTTCGAATCATATGGCGACGTTTGGTATTTTTTAGACCCTAGAAAAAACGTATAAAGATGATGCTTTCAATACAAATGATACAAATCAATGTGTTTTCATTAAAATTAACTAAAATGTTCCTGATTTTCGGTTTATATTACCGATGGAAGATGTACACGTAAAACCGTTCTAATCCGGCTGAAACGTCGATAAATGCAATAAAAACAGAACTTCTCCCCTTTTCAATATCTTACTCAGTATTTTAACGAGAAACAAATAGGTGATTGAAAATTAAGTATTTAAGGTTATTTTCTGATCAATTATGTGTTTGCATAATTTTTATCGTATATTTAATTAATTAATTAAAATAAACTGAAAATTAACAAAAACGTGGAAAAACGGCAAAATATTGCCTAATTCGATGATATTTTGTTTACATCACATAAAGGAAAAGAGAATGATAAAGGTCAAAATATTGCTGAATTCGATGATTTTTAGTACGAAACAAAATGCAAGAAAACTTGCTTAAAATGCAATATTATGCGAAAATCTGAGATTTGAAAGCCAAAGCACATATTGTGATACTACATGAAAACGTTTTGAAATATTGGTAAAAATGAATATATTTACGTAATATCAACCTACATGAAAAACGTGAAAAAAATCATTATTATACCAAATTTGAGGATTTTAACTTCGAATCATAGAGCGACGTTTGGTATTTTTTAGACCCTAGAAAAAACGTATAAAGATGTTGCTTCCAATACAAATGATACAAATCAATGTGTTTTCATTAAAATTAACTAAAATGTTCCTGATTTTCGGTTTATATTACCGATGGAAGATGTACACGTAAAACCGTTCTAATCCGGCTAAAACGTCGATATATGCAATTAAAACAGAACTTCTCCCCTTTCTAATATCTTACTCAGTATCTTACTCGAGAAACAAATAGATGATTGAAAATGAAGCATTTAAGGTTATTTTCTGATCAATTATATGTTTGCATAATTTTTATCGTATATTTAATGAATTAATAACAATAAACTAAAAATTCACAAAAACGTGGAAAAACGGCCTAATTCGATGATATTTTGTTTAAAACACATAAAGGAAAAGGGGATGATAAAGGTCAAAATATTGCTAAATTCGATGATTTTTAGTACAAAACAAAATGCAAGAAAACTTGCTTAAAAATGCAAAATTTGCGAAATTCTGAGATTTGAAGGCCAAATCACATATCATGAGAAAACATGAAGTATTATCGAAATATTGGAAAAAACGAATATATATACGTAAAATCACACTACATGAATAACGTGAAAAAAGTCACTATATTACCATATATGAGGATTTTAACTTCAAATCATAGAGCGAGGTTTCGTATTATTTATATCCAAGAAAAGACATATGACAATGTTGTTTCAAATACAAATGATAAAAATCAATATGTTTTCATTAGAATTAACTAAAATGTTCCTGATTTTCCGTTTATATTACCGATGGAAGATGTACACGTAAAACCGTTCTAATCCAGCTGAAATGTCGATATATGCAATAGAAACAGAACTTCTCCCATTTCCAATATCTTACTCAGTATTTTAACGAGAAACAAATAGTTGATTGAAAATGATGTGTTTAAGGTTAATTTCTAATCAATTATGTGCTTGCATAATTTTTATCGTATATTTAATGAATTAAAAGCAATAAACTGAAAATTCACAAAAACGTGGAAAAACAGCAAAATATTGCCTAATTCGATGATATTTTGTTTATATCACATAAAGGAAAAGGGGATGATAAACGTCAAAATATTGCTGAATTCGATGATTTTTAGTACGAATCAAAATGCAAGAAAACTTGCTTAAAATGCAATATTATGCGAAAATCTGAGATATGAAGGCCAAAGCACATATTGTGATACTACATGAAAACGTAACGAAATATTGGTAAAAATGAATATATTTACGTAATATCAAACTACATGAAAAACGTGAAAAAAGTCATTATTATACCAAATTTGAGGATTTTAACTTCGAATCATAGAGCGTCGTTTGGTATTTTTTAGACCCTAGAAAAAACGTATAAATATGTTGCTTCCAATACAAATGATACAAATCAATGTGTTTTCATTAAAATTAACTAAAATGTTCCTGATTTTCGGTTTATATTACCGATGGAAGATGTACACGTAAAACCGTTCTAATCCGGCTGAAACGTCCATATATGCAATAAAAACAGAACTACTCCCCTTTTCAATATCTTACTCAGTATTTTAACGAGAAACAAATAGGTGATTGAAAATGAAGTATTTAAGGTTATTTTCTGATCAATTATGTGTTTGCATAATTTTTATCGTATATTTAATGAATTAATAACAATAAACTGAAAATTAACAAAAACGTGGAAAAATGGCAAAATATTGCATAATTCGATGATATTTTGTTTACATCACATAAAGGAAAAGAGAATGATAAAGGTCAAAATATTGCTAAATTCGATAATTTTTAGTACAAAACAAAATGCAAGAAAACTTGCTTAAAAATACAAAATTTGCGAAATTCTGAGATTTGAAGGCCAAATCATATATCGTGAGAAAACATGAAGTAGTATCGAAATATTGGTAAAAACGAATATATATACGTAAAATCACACTACATGAATAACGTGAAAAAGTCACTATATTACCATATTTGAGGATTTTAACTTCAAATCATAGAGCGATGTTTCGTATTATTTAGATCCAAGAAAAGACATATGACAACGTTGTTTCAAATAAAAATTATAAAAATCAATGTGTTTTCATTAGAATTAACTAAAATGTTTCAGATTTTCCGTTTATATTACCGATGGAATATGTACACATAAAACCGCTCTAATCCGGCTGGAACGTCGATATATGCAATAAAAACAGAACTTCTCCCCTTTCCAATATCTTACTCAGTATCTTACTCGAGAAACAAATAGATGATTGAAAATGAAGTATTTAAGGTTATTTTCTGATCAATTATGTGTTTGCATAATTTTTATCGTATATTTAATGAATTAATAACAATAAACTGAAAATTCACAAAAACATGGAAAAACGGCCTAATTCGATGATATTTTGTTTAAATCACATAAAGGAAAAGAGAATGATAAAGGTCAAAATATTGCTAAATTCGATGATTTTTAGTACAAAACAAAATGCAAGAAAACTTGCTTAAAGATGCAAAATTTGCGAAATTCTGAGATTTGAAGGCCAAATCATATATCGTGAGAAAACATAAAGTAGTATCGAAATATTAGTAAAAAAGAATATATATACGTAAAATCACACTACATGAATAACGTGGAAAAAGTCACTATATTACCATATTTGAGGATTTTAACTTCAAATCGGATAGCGAGGTTTCGATTTATTTAGATCCAAGAAAAGACATATGACAATGTTGTTTCAAATACAAATGATAAAAATCAATGTTTTCATTAGAATTAACTAAAATGTTACTGATTTTCCGTTTATATTACCTATGGAAGATGTACAAATAAAACCGCTCTAATCCGGCTGAAATGTCGATATATGCAATAAAAACAGAACTTCTCCCCTTTCCAACATCTTACTTAGTATTTTAACGAGAAACAAATAGTTGATTGAAATTGAAGTGTTTAAGGTTAATTTCTAATCAATTATGTGTTTGCATAATTTTTATCGTATATTTAATGAATTAATAGCAATAAACTGAAAATGAACAAAAACGTGGAAAAACAGGAAAATATTGCCTAATTCGATGATATTTTGTTACATGACATAAAGGAAAAGGGGATGATAAACGTCAAAATATTGCTGAATTCGATGATTTTTAGTACGAAACAAAATGCAAGAAAACTTGCTTAAAATGCAATATTATGCGAAAATCTGAGATATGAAGGCCAAAGCACGTATCGTGATACTACATGAAATAGTATCGAAATATTGGTAAAAATGAATATATTTACGTAATATCAAACTACATGAAAAACGTGAAAAAAGTCATTATTATACAAAATTTGAGGATTTTAACTTCGAATCATAGAGCGAGGTTTCGTATTATTTAGATCCAAGAAAAAACGTATAAAGATGTTGCTTCCAATTCAAATGATAAAAATCAATGTGTTTTCAATAAAATTAACTAAAATGTTCCTGATTTTCGGTTTATATTACCGATGGAAGATGTACACGTAAAACCGTTCTAATCCGGCTGAAACGTAGATATATGCAATAAAAACAGAACCTCAACCCCCTTAAAATCTTACTCAGTATTTTAACGATAAACAAATAGATGATTGAAAATGAAGTATTTAAGGTTATTACACTGATCAAATATGTGTTTGCATAATTTTTATCGTATATTTAATGAATTAATAACAATAAACTGAAAATTCACAAAAACGTGGAAAAACGGCCTAATTCAATAATATTTTGCTTAAATCACATAAATTAAAAGGGAATGATAAAGATCAAAATATTGCTAAATTCGATGATTTTTAGTACAAAACAAAATGCAAGAAAACTTGCTTAAAAATGCAAAATTTGCGAAATTCTGAGATTTCAAGGCCAAATCACATATCGTGATACTACATGAAATAGTATCGAAATATTGGTAAAACTGAATATATATACGTAATATCAGACTACATGAAAAACGTGAAAAAAGTCATTATTTTACCAAATTTTAGGATTTTAACTTCGAATCATAGAGCAACGTTTCTTATTTTTTAGACCCTAGAAAAGACGTACAAAGTTGTTGCTTCTAATACAAATGATAAAAATCAATGTGTTTTCATTTAAATTAACTAAAATGTTCCTGACTTTCGGTTTATATTACCGATGGAAGATGTACACGTAAAACCGTTCTAATCCGGCTGAAACGTCGATATATGCAATAAAAACAGAACTTCTCCCCTTTTCAATATCTTACTCAGTATTTTAAAGAGAAACAAATAGATGATTGAAAATGAAGTATTTAAGGTTTTTTTTTTATTAATTATGTGTTTGCATAATTTTTCTCGTATTTTTATTGAAATAATAACAATAAACTGAAAATTCACAAAAACGTGGAAAAACGGCAAAATTTTGCCTAATTCGATGATATTTTGTTTAAATCACATAAAGGAAAAGAGGATGATAAAGGTCAAAATATTGCTAAATTCGATGAGTTTTAGTACAAAACAAAATGCAAGAAAACTTGCTTATAAATGCAAGATTTGCGAAATTCTGAGATATGAAGGCCAAATCACATATCGTGAGAAAACATGAAGTAGTATCGAAATATTGGTAAAAACGAATATATATACGTAAAATCACACTACATGAATAACTTGAAAAAATCATTATATTACCATATTTGAGGATTTTATCTTCAAATCATAGAGCGAGGTTTCGTATTATTTAGATCCAAGAAAAGATATATGACAATGTTGTTTCAAATACAAATGATAAAAATCAATGTGTTTTCATTAGAATTAACTAAAATGTTCCTGATTTTCCGTTTATATTACCGATGGAAGATGTACACGTAAAACCACTCTAATCCGGCTGAAAGTCGATATATGCAATAAAAACAGAACTTCTCCCCTTTCCAATATCTTACACAGTATTTTAACGAGAAACAAATAGTTGATTGAAAATGAAGTGTTTAAGGTTAATTTTTAATCAATTATGTGTTTGCATAATTTTTATCGTATATATAATGAATTAATAGCAATATACTGAAAATTCACAAAAGCGTGGAAAAACAACAAAATATTGCCTAATTCGATGATATTTTGTTTATAGCACATAAAGGAAAAGGTGATGATAAACGTCAAAAATTTGCTGAATGCGATGATTTTTAGTACGAAACAAAATGCAAGAAAACTTGATTAAAATGCAATATTATGCGAAAATCTGAGAAAATCTCTGCATCACTCTCTTGATCATCTGCATCACTCTCTTGGGCCTCTGCATCACTCTCTTGAGACTCTGCATCACTCTCTAGAGCCTCTGCATCACTCTCTTCAGCCTCTGCATCACTCTCTTAAGCCTCTACTTCCCTATGTTGATCCTCTGCGTCACTCTATTGAGCCTCTGCCTCACTCTCTTGATCCTCTGCATCACTCTCTTGAGCCTCTGCATCCCTCTCTTGAACTCTTGCATCCCTCTAATGAGCCTCTACATCCCTCTCTTGAGCCTTTGCATCACTCTCTTAAGCCTCTGCATCCCTCTCTTGAGCCTCTGCATCACTCTCAAGAGCCTCTGCATCCCTCTCTTGTGCCTCTGCATCCCTCACTTAAGCTTCTGCATCCCTCTCTTGAGCCTCTGCATCCCTCTCTTGGGCCTCTCCATCCCTCCCTTGAGCCTCTGCATCCCTCTTTTAAGCCTTTGCATCACTCGCTTAAGCCTCTGCATCACTCTCTTAAGCCTCTGAATCACTCTCTTGAGCCTCTGCATCACTCTCTTGAGCCGCTGCATCCCTCTCTCAAGCCCCTGCATCACTCTCTTGAGCCTCTGCATCACCCTCTTAAGCCTCTGCATTACTCTTTTGAGCCTCTGCATTCCTCTTCTAAGCCTCTGCCTCACTCTCTTAAGCCTCAGCATCACTCTCTTGAGCCTCTGCATCCCTCACTTGAGCCTCTGCATCACTCTCTTCAGCCTCTTCATCCCTCTCTCGGGCCTCTGCATCACTCTCTTTAGCCTCTGCATCGCTCACGTAAGCCTCTGAATCACTCTCTTGAGCCTCGGCATCATTATCTTGAGCCTCTGCATCATTCTCCTGAGCCCCTGCATCCCTCTCTTGAGCCTCTGCATCGCTCTCTTAAGACTCTGCAACACCCTTTTAAGCCTCTGCATCCCTCTACTGAGCCTCTGCATCACTTTCTTAAGCCTCTGCATCCCTCTCCTGAGCCTCTGCATCCCTCTCTTGAACTCCTGCATCCCTCTCCTGAGCCTCTGCATCCCTCTCTTGAGCATTTGCATCACTCTCCTAAGCCTCTCCATCCCTCTCTTGATCCTCTGCATCCCTCTCTTGAGCCTCTGCATCACTCTCTTGAACCTCTGCATCACTCTCTTAAGCCTCTTAATCACTCTGTTGAGCCTCTGCATAACTCTCTTGAGCCCCTGCATCCCTCTCTCAAGCCTCTGCATCACTCTCTTGGGCCTCTGCATCACCCTCTTAAGCCTCTGCCTTACTCTCTTGAGCCTCTGCATCCCTCTCCTAAGCCTCTGCCTCACTCTCTTAAGGTTCTGCATCACTCTCTTGAGCCTCTGCATCTCTCTCTTGAGGCTCTGCATCACTCTTTTCATCCTCTTCATCCCTCTCTTGAGCCTCTGCAACACTCTCTTCAGCCTCTGCATCACTCTCTTGATCTTCTGAATCACTCTCCTGAGCCTCTGCATCACTCTCTTGAGCCTCTGCATCACTCTCTAGAGCCTCTGCATCACTCTCTTCAGCCTCTGCATCACTCTCTTAACCCTCTGCTTCCCTCTTTTGATCCTCTGCATCACTCTCTTCAGCCTCTCTTCAGCCTCTGCAGCCTCTTGAGCCTCTGCATTACTCTCTTTAACCCCTGCATCACTCTCTTGAGGGATGCAGGGCCTCAAGAGAGTGATGCAAAGGCTCAAGAGAGTGATTCAGAGGCTTACGAGAGTGATGCAGAGGCGCAGGAGAGGGATGCAGAGGCTCAAGGGAGGGATGCAGAGGCTCAGGAGAGGGATGCAGAGGCTCAAGAGAAGGATGAAGAAGCACAAGAGAGGGATGCAGAGGCTCTTGAGAGTGATCCAGAGGTTCAAGAGAGAGGGATGCAGAGGTTTAAGAGAGTGATGCAAAGGCTCAAGAGAGGGATGCAGAGGCTCATGAGAGGGATGCAGGAGTTCAAGAGAGGGGATGCAGAGGCTCAAGAGAGTAATGCAGAGGCTTAAGAGAGGGATGCAGAGGCTCAGGAGAATGATGAAGAGGCTCAAGAGAGTGCTGCAGAGGATCAAGGGAGGGATGCAGAGGCTAAAGAGAGTGATGCAGAGGCAGAAGAGAGGAATGCAGAGGCTCAAGAAAATGATGCAGAGGCTCAAGAGAGTGATGCAGAGGATCAAGGGAGGGATGCAGAGGCTTAAGAGAGTGATGCAGAGGCTGAAGCAAGTGATGTAGAGACTCAAGAGAGTGATATAGAGGCGCTGGAGAGTGATGCAGAGACTCAAGAGAGTGATGCAGAGGATCAAGAGAGTGATGCAGAGGCTCAAGAGAGTGATGCAGAGGATCATGAGAGGGAAGCAGAGGCTTAAGAGAGTGATGCAGAGGCTAAAGAGAGTGTTGCAGAAGCTTAAGGAAGGGATGCAGAGGGTCAAGAGAGTGATGCAGAGTCTGCATCCCTTTTTTGAGCCTCTGCATCACTTTCTTAAGCCTCTGCATCACTTTCATGAGCCTCTGCATCACTCTCTTGAGCCTCTGCATTACTCTCTTTAACCCCTGCATCACTCTCTTGAGGGATGCAGGGCCTCAAGAGAGTGATGCAAAGGGTCAAGAGAGTTATTCAGAGGCTTACGAGAGTGATGCAGAGGCTCAAGAGAGGGATGCAGAGGCTCAAGGGAGGGATGCAGAGGCTCAGGAGAGGGATGCAGAGGCTCAAGAGAAGGATGAAGACGCACAGGAGAGGGATGCAGAGGCTCTTGAGAGTGAGGCAGAGGTTCAAGAGAGGGCTGCAGAGGCTTAAGAGAGTGATGCAAAGGCTCAAGAGAGGGATGCAGAGGCTCATGAGAGGGATGCAGGAGTTCAAGAGAGGGATGCAGAGGCTCAAGAGAGTGATGCAGAGGCTTAAGAGAGGGATGCAGAGGCTCAAGAGAATGATGAAGAGGCTCAAGAGAGTGCTGCAGAGGCTCAAGAGAGGGATGCTGAGGCTCCAGAGAGGGATGCAGAGGCTCCAGAGAGTGATGCAGAGGCTGAAGAGAGAGATGCAGAGGCTTAAGAGAGTGATGTAGGGGCTCAAGAGAGTGATGCAGAGGCTCAAGAGAATGATGTAGAGGCTTAAGAGAGGGATGCAGAGGCTCAAGAAAAAGATGCAGAGGCTCAAGAGAGTGATGCAGAGGATCATGGGAGGGATGCAGAGGCTAAAGAGAGTGAGCTCTTGAGCCTCTGCTTCCCTCGCTTGAGCCTCTGCATCCCTCTCTTAAGCCTCTGCATCACTCTCTTAAGCCTCTGCAACACTCTTTTTAGCCTCTGCATCAGTCTCTTCAGCCTCTGCATCCCTCTCATGAGCCTCTGCATCATTCTCCTAAGCCTCTGCATCACTCTCCTGAGCCTCTGCATCACTCACTTTAGCCTCTGCATCACTCTCTTGAGCCTCTGCATAACACTCTTGAGTGTCTACATCACTCTCTTTAGCCTCTGCATCCCTCTCTCAAGCCTTTGCATCACTCTCTAAAGCCTCTGAATCCCTCTCCTGAGCCTCTGAATCTCTCTCTTGAGCCTCTGCATCACTCGCTCGAACCTCTGCATCACTCTCTTGAACCTCTGCATCACTCTCTTGAGCCTCTTCATCACTCTCTTAATCCTCTGCATCACTCTCTAGAGCCTCTGCATCTCTCTCTTCAGCCTCTGCATCACTCTCTTAAGCCTCTGCTTCCCTATCTTGATCCTTTGCATCACTCTCTTGATCCTGTGCATCACTCTCTTAAGCCTCTGCTTCCCTCTCGTGATCCTCTGCATCACTCTCTTGAGCCTCTGCATCACTCTCTTGATCCTCTGCATCACTCTCTAGAGCCTCTGCATCACTCTCGTGAGCCTCTGCACCACTCTCTTGAACCTCTGCATCATTCTCTTGAGCCTCTGCATCCCTCTCTTAAGCCTCTACATCATTCTCTTGAACCTCTGCATCACTCACTTGAGCCTCTGCGTCACTCTCTTAAGCCTCTGCATCTCTCTCTTCAACCTCTGCATCACTCTCTTGAGCCTCTGCATCCTTCTCTGGAGCCTCTGCTTCCCTCTCTTGAGCCTCTGCATCCCCTCTCTTAACGCTTTGCATCACTCACTTAAACCTCTGCATCATTCTCGTAAGCCTCTGAATCACTCTCATGAGCCTCTGCATCTCTCTCTTCAGCCTCTGCATCCCTCTGTTTAGCCTCTGCATCATTCTCCTAAGCCTCTGCATCACTCTCTGAAGCTCTGCATCACTCACTTTCGCCTCTGCATCACTCTCTTGGGCCTCTGCATCACTCTCTTGAGCTTCTGCATCACACTCTTGAGCCTCTGCAACACTCTTTTGAGCCTCTGCATCACTCTCTTGAGCGTCTGCATCACTCTCGTAAACCTCTGCATCACTCTCTTGAGCTCTGCATAACACTCTTGAGTGTTAAAACTGCAGGGGAGTTTGGGCAAAATGTGACACACCGCCGCTCTCAGCAATTCGCGTATTTTGGTATAAAAAGTCGTAATTTCAAACTGCGAATACGTACAGAAAGCCAGAATTTGGCTCCAAAATATGGCTCAAGCGTCGAATTTGTGATGTTTAAATTATTTTGAAAACTGCAGGGAGGGTTTGGGCTAAATATGACTCATCGCTGCTCTCAGTAATTGGCATATTTTCGGTTTAGAAATTCGTAATTTCAAACTGAGAATACGTGCAGAGAGCCAGAATTTGGCTCCAAAATATGGTTCAAGGGTCGAATTTGGGATGTTTGGGATATTTTGAAAACTTCAGGGGGGTTTGGGCAAAATGTGACCCATCGCTGCTCTCAGTAATTCGCGTATTTTCGGTATAAATATTCGTAATTTCAAACTGAGAATACGTGCAGAGAGCCAGAATTTGGCACCAAAATATGCTTCAAGGGTCGAATTTGGGATGTTTGGGATATTTTGGGATATTATTTAGGCTCAAGAGAGTGATGCAATAGTGACACCGATGGAAGATGTACACGTAAAACCGCTGTAATCCGGCTGAAACGTCGACATATGCAATAAAAACAGAACTTCTCCCCTTTCCAATATCTTACTCAGTATTTTAACGAGAAACAAATAGTTGATTGAAAATGAAGTGTTTAGGGTTAATTTCTTATCAATTATTTGTTTGCATCATTTTTATCGTATATTTAATGAATTAATAGCAATAAACTGAAAATTCACAAAAACGTGGAAAAACCGCAAAATATTGCCTAATTCGATGATATTTTGTTTATATCACATAAAGGAAAAGGGGATGATAAACGTCAAAATATTGCTGAATTCGACGATTTTTAGTACGAAACAAAATGCAAGAAAACTTGCTTAAAATGCAATATTATGCGAAAATCTGAGATATGAAGGCCAAATCACATATCGTGATACTACATGAAATATTATCGAAATATTGGTAAAAATGAATATATTTACGTAATATCAAATTACATGAAAAACGTGAAAAAAGTCATTATTATACCAAATTTGAGGATTTTAACTTCGAATCATAGAGCGACGTTTGGTATTTTTTAGACCCTTGAAAAAACGTATAAAGATGTTGCTTCCAATACAAATGATACAAATCAATGTGTTTTCATTAAAATTAACTAAAATGTTCGTGATTTTCTGTTTATATTACCGATGGAAGATGTACACGTAAAACCGTTCTAATCCGGCTGAAACGTCGATATATGCAATAAAAACAGAACTTCTCCCCTTTCCAATATCTTACTCAGTATCTTCCTCGAGAAACAAATAGATGATTGAAAATGAAGTATTTAAGGTTATTTTCTGATCAATTATGTGTTTGCATAATTTTTATCGTATATTTAATGAATTAATAACAATAAACTGAAAATTCACAAAAACGTGGAAAAACGGCCTAATTCGATGATATTTTGTTTAAATCACATAAAGGAAAATGGATGATAAATTTCCAAATATTGCTAAATTCGATGGTTTTTAGTACCAAACAAAATGCAAGAAAACTTGCTTAAAAATGCAAAATTTGCGAAATTCTGAGATTTGAAGGCCAAATCACATATCGTGAGAAAACATGAAGTAGTATCGAAATATTGGTCAAAACGAATATATATACGTAAAATCACACTACATGAATAACGTGAAAAAAGTCACTATATTACCATTTATGAGGATTTTAACTTCAAATCATAGAGCAAGGTTTCGTATTATTTAGATCCAAGAAAAGACATATGACAATGTCGTTTCAAATACAAATGATAAAAATCAATGTGTTTTCATTAGAATTAACTAAAATGTTTCAGATTTTCCGTTTATATTACCGATGGAAGATGTACACATAAAACCGCTCTAATCCGGCTTAAACGTCGATATATGCAATAAAAACAGAACTTCTCCCCTTTCCAATATCTTACTCAGTATCTTACTCGAGAAACAAATAGATGATTGAAAATGAAGTATTTAAGGTTATTTTTTGATCAATTAGGTGTTTGCATAATTTTTATCGTATATTTAATGAATTAATAACAATAAACTGAAAATTCACAAAAACGTGGAAAAACGGCCTAATTCGATGATATTTTGTTTAAATCACATACAGGAAAAGGGGATGATAAATTTCAAAATATTGGTAAATTCGATGATTTTTAGTACAAAACGAAATGCAGGAAAACTTGCTTAAAAATGCAATATTTGCGAAATTCTGAGATTTCAAGGCCAAATCACATATCGTGAGAAAACATGAAGTAGTATCGAAATATTGGTCAAAACGAATATATATACGTATAATCACGCCACATGAATAACGTGAAAAAAGTCACTATATTACCATATTTGAGGATTTTAACTTCAAATCATAGAGCGAGGTTTCGTATTATTTAGATCCAAGAAAAGACATATGACAATGTTGTTTCAAATACAAATGATAAAAATCAATGTGTTTTCATTAGAATTAACTAAAATGTTCCTGATTTTCCGTTTATATTACCGATGGAAGATGTACACGTAAAACCGCTCTAATCAGGCTGAAACGTCGATATATGCAATAAAAACAGAACTTCTCCCCTTTCCAATATCTTATTCAGTATTTTAACGAAAAACAAATAGTTGATTGAAAATGAAGTGTTTAAGGTTAATTTCTTATCAATTATTTGTTTGCATCATTTTTATCGTATATTTAATGAATTAATATCAATAAACTGAAAATTCACAAAAACGTGGAAAAACAGCAAAATATTGCCTAATTCGATGATATTTTGTTTATATCACATAAAGGAAAAGGGGATGATAAACGTCAAAATATTGCTGAATTCGATGATTTTTAGTACGAAACAAAATGCAAGAAAACTTGCTTAAAATGCAATATTATGCGAAAATCTGAGATTTGAAGGCCAAAGCACATATTGTGATACTACATGAAAACGTTTTGTAATATTGGTAAAAATGAATATATTTACGTAATATCAAACTACATGAAAAACGTGAAAAAATTCATTATTATACCAAATTTGAGGATTTTAACTTCGAATCATAGAGCGACGTTTGGTATTTTTTAAACCCTAGAAAAAACGTATAAAGATGTTGCTTCCAATACAAATGATACAAATCAATGTGTTTTCATTAAAATTAACTAAAATGTTCCTGATTTTCGGTTTATATTACCGATGGAAGATGTACACGTAAAACCGTTCTAATCCGGCTGAAACGTCGGTATATGCAATAAAAACAGAACTTCTCCCCTTTTCAATATCTTACTCAGTATTTTAACGAGAAACAAATAGGTAATTGAAAATTAAGTATTTAAGGTTATTTTCTGATCAATTATGTATTTGCATAATTTTTATCGTATATTTAATGAATTATTAACAATAAACTGAAAATTAACAAAAACGTGGAAAAACGGCAAAATATTGCCTAATTCGATGATATTTTGTTTAAATCACATAAAGGAAAAGAGAATGATAAATGTCAAAATATTGCTAAATTCGATGATTTTTAGTACAAAACAAAATGCAAGAAAACTTGCTTAAAAATACAAAATTTGAGAAATTTAAGATTTGAAGGCCAAATCACATATCGTGAGAAACCATGAAGTAGTATCGAAATATTGGTAAAAACGAATATATATACGTAAAATCACACTACATGAATAACGTGAAAAAGTCACTATATTACCATATTTGAGGATTTTAACTTCAAATCATAGAGCGATGTTTCGTATTATTTAGATCCAAGAAAAGACATATGACAATGTTGTTTCAAATACAAATGATAAAAATCAATGTGTTTTCATTAGAATTAACTAAAATGTTTCAGATTTTCCGTTTATATTACCGATGGAAGATGTACACATAAAACCGCTCTAATCCGGCTGAAACGTCGATATATGCAATAAAACCAGAACTTCTCCCCTTTTCAATATCTTACTCAGTATTTTAACGAGAAACAAATAGGTGATTGAAAATGAAGTATTTAAGGTTATTTTCTGATCAATTATGTGTTTGCATAATTTTTATCGTATATTTAATGAATTAATAACAATAAACTGAAAATTCACAAAAACGTGGAAAAACGGCCTAATTCGATGATATTTTGTTTAAATGACATAAAGGAAAAGGGGATGATAAATTTCAAAATATTGGTAAATTCGATGATTTTTAGTACAAAACAAAATGCAGGAAAACTTGCTTAAAAATGCAAAATTTGCGAAATTCTGAGATTTGAAGGCCAAATCACATATCGTGAGAAAACATGAAGTAGTATCGAAATATTGGTAGAAACGAATATATATAAGTAAGAACACACTACATGAAAAACGTGAAAAAAGTCACTATATTACCATATTTGAGGATTTTATCTTCAAATCAAAGAGCGAGGTTTCGTATTATTTAGATCCAAGAAAAGACATATGACAATGTCGTTTCAAATACAAATGATAAAAATCAATGTGTTTTCATTAGAATTAACTAAAATGTTCCTGATTTTCCGTTTATATTACCGATGGAAGATGTACACGTAAAACCGCTCTAATCCGGCTGAAACGTCGATATATGCAATAAAAACAGAACTTCTCCCCTTTCCAATATCTTACTCAGTATTTTAACGAGAAACAAATAGTTGATTGAAAATGAAGTGTTTAAGGTTAATTTCTAATTAATTATGTGCTTGCATAATTTTTATCGTATATTTAATGAATTAATAGCAATAAACTGAAAATTCACAAAAACGTGAAAAAACATCAAAATATTGCCTAATTCGATGATATTTTGTTTATATCACATAAAGGAAAAGGAGATGATAAACGTCAAAATATTGCTGAATTCGATGATTTTTAGTACGAAACAAAATGCAAGAAAACTTGCTTAAAATGCAATATTATGCGAAAATCTGAGATTTGAGGGCCAAAGCACATATTGTGATACTACATGAAAACGTTTTGAAATATTGGTAAAAATGAATATATTTACGTAATATCAAACTACATGAAAAACGTGAAAAAAGTCATTATTATACCAAATTTGAGGATTTTAACTTAGAATCATAGAGCGACGTTTGGTATTTTTTAGACCATAGAAAAAACGTATAAAGATGTTGCTTCCAATACAAATGATACAAATCAATGTGTTTTCATTAAAATTAACTAAAATGTTCCTGATTTTCGGTTTATATTACCGATGGAAGATGTACACGTAAAACCGTTCTAATCCGGCTAAAACGTCGATATATGCAATAAAAACAGAACTTCTCCCCTTTTCAATATCTTACTCAGTATTTTAACGAGAAAAAAATGGGTGATTGAAAATGAAATATTTAAGGTTATTTTCTGATCAATTATGTGTTTGCATAATTTTTATCGTATATTTAATGAATTAATAACAATAAACTGAAAATTAACAAAAACGTGGAAAAACGGCAAAATATTGCCTAATTCGATGATATTTTGTTTAAATCATATAAAGGAAAAGAGAATGATAAAGGTCAAAATATTGCTAAATTCGATGATTTTTAGTACAAAACAAAATGCAAGAAAACATTCTTAAAAATACAAAATTTGCGAAATTCTGAGATTTGAAGGCCAAATCACATATCGTGAGAAAACATGAAGTAGTATCGAAATATTGGTAAAAACGAATATATATACGTAAAATCACACTACATGAATAACGTGAAAAAGTCACTATATTACCATATTTGAGGATTTTAACTTCAAATCATAGAGCGATGTTTCGTATTATTTAGATCCAAGAAAAGACATATGACAATGTTGTTTCAAACACGAATGATAAAAATCAATGTGTTTTCATTAGAATTAACTAAAATGTTTCAGATTTTCCGTTTATATTACCGATGGAAGATGTACACATAAAACCGCTCTAATCCGGCTGAAACGTCGATATATGCAATAAAACCAGAACTTCTCCCCTTTCCAATATCTTACTCAGTATCTTACTCGAGAAACAAATAGATGATTGAAAATGAAGTATTTAAGGTTATTTTCTGATCAATTATGTATTTGCATAATTTTTATCGTATATTTAATGAATTAATAACAATAAACTGAAAATTCACAAAAACGTAGAAAAACGGCCTAATTCGATGATATTTTGTTTAAATCACATAAAGGAAAAGGGGATGATAAATTTCAAAATATTGCTAAATTCGATGATTTTTAGTACAAAACAAAATGCAGGAAAACTTGCTTAAAAATGCAAAATTTGCGAAATTCTGAGATTTGAAGGCCAAATCACATATCGTGAGAAAACATGAAGTAGTATCGAAACAGAGGCTTAAGAGAGTGAGGCAGAGGCTTAGGAGAGGGATGCAGAGGCTCAAGAGAGTAATGCAGAGGCTTAAGAGAGTGATGCAGAGGCTTAAGAGAGGGATGCAGAGGCTCAAGAGAGGGATGCAGAGGCCCAAGAGAGGGATGCAGAGGCTCAAGTGAGGGATGCAGTGGCACATGAGAGGGATGCAGAGGCTCTTGGAAGGCATTTTGTTTTGTACTAAAAATCATCGAATTTAGCAATATTTTGACCTTTATCATTCTCTTTTCCTTTATGTGATTTAAACAAAATATCATCGAATTAGGCAATATTTTGCCGTTTTTCCACGTTTTTTGTGAATTTTTAGTTTATTGTTGTTAATTCATTAAATATACGATAAAAATTATGCATCACATAATTGATCAGAAAATAAGCTTAAATACATCATTTTCAATCATCCAATTGTTTCTCGTTAAAATACTGAGTAAGATATTGAAAAGTGTAGAAGTTATGTTTTTATTGCATATATCGACGTTTCAGCCGGATTAGAACGGTTTTACGTGTACATCTTCCATCGGTAATATAAACCGAAAATCAGGAACATTTTAGTTAATTTTATTGAAAACACATTGATTTTTATCATTTGTATTGGAAGCAACATCCTTATACGTCTTTTCTAGGGTCTAAAAAACACGAAACGTCGCTCTATGATTCGAAGTTAAAATCCTCAAATTTGGTATAATAATGACTTTTTTCACGTTTTTCATGTAGTTTGATATTACGTAAATATTTTCATTTTTACCAATATTTCGATACTATTTCATGTAGTATCACGATATGTGATTTGGCCTTCAAATCTCAGATTTTTGCATAATATTGCATTTTAAGCAAGTTTTCTTGCATTTTGTTTCGTACAAAAAATCATCGAATTCAGCAATATTTTGACGTTTATCATCACCTTTTCCTTTATGTGATATATGTGATATAAACAAAATATCATCGAATTAGGCAATATTTTGCTGTTTTCAACGTTTTTGTGAATTTTCAGTTTATTGCTATTAATTCATTAAATATACGATAAAAATGATGCAAACAAATAATTGATGAGAAATTAACCTTAAACACTTCATTTTCAATCAACTATTTGTTTTTCTTTAAAATACTGAGTAAGATATTGGAAAGGGGAGAAGTTCTGTTTTTATTGCATATATTGACGTTTCAGCCGGATTAGAGCGGTTTTACGTGTACATCTTCCATCGGTAATATGAACGGAAAATCAGGAACATTTTAGTTAATTCTAATGAAAACACATTGATTTTTATCATTTATATTTGAAACAACATTGTCATATGTCTTTTCTTGGATCTAAATAATACGAAACCTCGCTCTATGATTTGAAATTAAAATCCTCAAATATGGTAATATAGTGACTTTTTTCACGTTATTCATGTAGTGTGATTTTACGTATATATATTCGTTTTGACCTCTGTATCCCTCTCTTGAGCCTCTGCATCACTTTCTTCAGTCTCTTCATCCCTCTCTTGAGCCTCTGCAACACTTTCTTCAGCCTCTGCATCACTCTCTTAAGCCTTTGAATCCCTCTCTTGAGGCCTCTGCATAACTCTCTCGAGCCTCTGCATCACACTCGTAAGTCTCTGAATCACTCTCTCGAGCCTCTGCATCCCTCTCTTGAGCCTCTGCATTTTTCTCTTGAGCCCCTGCATCCCTCTCTTGGCCTCTGCATCTTTCTCTTGAGCCCCTGCATCCCTCTCTTGAGCCCCTGCATCCCTCTCTTGAGCCTCTGCATCCCTCGCTTGAGCCTCTGCATCCCTCTCTTAAGCCTCTAAATCACTCTCTTAAGCCTCTGCATCACTCTCGTAAGCCTCTGAATCACTCTCTTGAACCTCTGCGTCACTCTCAAGAGCCTCTGCATCCCTCTCTTGAGCCTCTGCATCCCTCTCTTAAGCCTCTGCATCACTCTCTAGAGCCTCCTTATCACTCTCTAGAGCCTCGGCATCACTCTCTTCAGCCTCTGCATCACTCTCTTAAGCCTCTGCTTCCCTCTTTTGATCCTCTGCATCACTCCCTTGAGCCTCTGGATCACTCTCTTGATCCTCTGCATCACTCTCTTGAGCCTCTGCACCCCTCTCTTGAACTCCTACATCTCTCTCATGAGCCTCTGCATCCCTCTCTTGAGCCTCTGCATCACTCTCTTAAGCCTCTGCATCCCTCTCTTGAGCCTCTGCATCACTCTCAAGAGCCTCTGCATCCCTCTCTTGTGCCTCTGCATCCCTCACTTGAGCCTCTGCATCCCTCTCGTGAGCCTCTGCATCCCTCTCTTGGGCCTTTGCATCCCTCTCTTGAGCCTCTGCATCCCTCTTATAAGCCTCTGCATCACTCTCTTAAGCCTTTGCATCACTCTCTTATGCCTCTGAATCACTCTCTTGAGCCTCTGCATCCCTCTCTTGAGCCTCTGCATCACTCCCAAGAGAATCTGCATCCCTCTCTTGTGCCTCTTCATCCCTCACTTGAGCCTCTGCATGCCTCTCTTGAGCCTCTGCATAACTCTCTTGAACTCCTGCATCCCTCTCATGAGCCTCTGCATCCCTCACTTAAACCTTTGCATCACTCTCTTAAGCCTCTGCATCCCACTCTTGAGCCTCTACATCACTCTCAAGAGCCTCTGCATCCCTCTCTTGTGCCTCTGCTTCCCTCACTTGAGTCTCTGCATCCCTCTCTTGAGCCTCTGCATCCCTCTCTTGAGTCTCTGCATCCCTCTCTTGAGTCTCTGCATCCCTCTCTTAAGCCTCATCATCACTCTCTTATGCCTCTGCATCACTCTCATAAGAATCTGAATCACTCTGTTGAGCCTCTGCATCACTCTCTTAAGCCTCTGCATCTCTCTCTTCAGCCTCTGCATCCCTCTCTTGAGCCCATGCATCCCTCTCTTGAGCCTCTACATCCCTCTCTTGAGCCTCTGCATTCCTCTCTTAAGCCTCTGCATCACTCTCTTGAGCCTCTGCATCTCTCTCTTGAGCCTCTGCATCCCTCTCTTGAGCATCTGCATCCCTCTCTTAAGCCTCTGCATCACTCTTTTGAGCCCCTGCATCATTCTCTTGAGCCTCTGCATCCCTCTCTTAAGCCTCTACATCATTCTCTTGTGCCTCTGCATCACTCTCTTGAGCCTTTGCATCACTCTCTTAAGCCTCTGCATCCCTCTCTTGAGCCTCTGCATCCCTCTCTTGAGCCTCTGCATCCCTCTCCTAAGCCTCTGCATCACTCTCTTAAGCCTCTGCATCACTCTCGTAAGCATCTGACTCACTCTGTTGAGCCTCTGCATCACTCTCTTGAGCCTCTCCATCACTCTCTTGAGCCTCTGCATCCCTCTCTTAAGCCTCTGCATCATTCTCTTCAGCCTCTGCATCCCTCTCTTAAGCCTCTGCATCACTCCCTTTATCCTCTGCATCCCTCTCTTAAGCCTCTGCATCACTCTCTTGAGCCCCTGCATTATTTTCTTGAGCCTCTGCATCCCTCTCTTAAGCCTCTACATCATTCCCTTGTGCTTCTGCATCACTCTCTTGAACCTCTGCATCACTCTCTAAAGCCTCTGCATCTCTCTCTTTATCCTCTGCATCCGTCTCTTGAGCTTCTACATCCCTCTCTTCATCCTCTGCATCCCTCTCTTAAACCTCTGCATCACTCTCTAGAGCCTTTGCATCACTCTCTTGAGCCTCTGCATCCCTCTCTTGAGCCTCTGCATCCCTTTCTTGAGCCTCTGCATCCCTCTCTTAAGCCTCTGCATCACTATCTTGAACCCCTGCATCATTCTCTTGAGCCTCTGCATCCCTCTCTTAAGCCTCTATATAATTCTGTTGTGCCTCTGCATAACTCTCTTGAACCTCTGCATCATTCTCTTAAGCCTCAGCATCTCTCTCTTGAGCCTCTGCATTCCTCTCTTGAGCCTCTGCATCTCTCTCTTCAAGCTCTGCATCCCTCTCTTGAGCCTCTGCATCCCTCTCTTGAGCACCTGCATCCCTCTCTTGAGCCTCTGCATCCCGCTCTTGAGCCTCTGAATCCCTCTCGTGAGCCTCTACATTTCTCTCTTCTGCCTCTGCATCCCTCTCTTGAGCCTCTGCATCCCTCTCTTGAGCACCTGCATCCCTCTCTTGAGCCTCTGCATCCCTCTCTTGAGCCCCTGAATCCCTCTCTTGAGCCTCTGCAACCCTCGCTTGAGCCTCTGCATCCATCGCTTAAGCCTGTGTATCACTCTCTTAAGACTCTGCATCACTCTCGTAGGCCTTTGAATCATTCTCTTGAACCTCTGCATCCCTCTCTTGAACTCTTGCATCCTTCTCTTGAGCCTTTGCATCACTCTCTTGAGCCTTTGCATCACTCTCTTAAGCCTATGCATCCCTCTCTTGATCCTTTGCATCACTCTCTTGAGCCTCTGCATCACTCTCTTATGCCTCTGCTTCCCTCTCTTGATCCTCTGCATCATTCTCATGAGCCTCTGCATCACTCTCTTAAGCCTCTGCATCACTCTCGTAATCCTCTGCATCACTCTCTTAAGCCTCTGCATCACTCTTGTAAGCCTCTGAATCATTCTGTTGAGCCTCTGCATCACTCTCTTGATCCTCTGCATCACTCTCTTGAGCCTCTGCATCACTCTCTTGAACCTCTGTATCACTCTCTAGAGCCTCGGCATCACTCTCTTCAGCCTCTGCATCACTCTCTTAAACCTCTACTTTCCTCTCTTGATCCTCTGCATCACTCTCGTGAGCCTCTGCATCCCTCTCTTGAACTCCTACATCTCTCTCATGAGCCTCTGCATCCCTGTCTTGAGCCTTTGCATCACTCTCTTAAGCCTCTGCATCCCTCTCCTGAGCCTCTGCATCACTCTCAAGAGCCTCTGCATCCCTCTCTTGTGCCTCTGCATCCCTCATTTGAGCCTCTGCATCCCTCTCTTGAGCCTGTGCATCCCTCTCTTGGGCCTCTGCATCCCTCTCTTGATCCTCCGCATCCCTCTTTTAAGCCTCTGCATCACTCTCGTTAACCTCTGCATCACTCTCTTAAGCCTCTGAATCACTCTCTTGAGCCTCTGCATCCCTCTCTCAAGCCTCTGCATCACTCTCTTGAGCCTCTGCATCACCCTCTAAAGCCTCTGCATCACTCTCTTGAACCTCTGCATCATCCTCTTAAGCCTCTGCATTACTCTCTTGAGCCTCTGCATCCCTCTCCTTAGCCTCTGCCTCACTCTCTTAAGCCTCTGCAACACTCTCTTGAGCCTCTGCATCCCTCTCTTTAGGCTCTGCATCACTCTCTTCATCCTCTTCATCCCTCTCTTGAGCCTCTGCAACACTCTCTTCAGCTTCTGCATCACTCTCGCAAGCCTCTGAATCACTCTCTCGAGCCTCTGTATTACTCTCTTGATCCTCTGCATCACTCTCCTCAGCCTCTGCATCACTCTCTTGAGCCTCTGCATCACTCTCTAGAGCCTCTGCATCACTCTCTTCAGCCTCTGCATCACTCTCCTTAGCCTCTGCTTCCCTCTCTTGATCCTCTGCATCACTCTGTTGAGCCTCTGCATTACTCTCTTTAACTCCTGCATCTCTCTCTTGAGGGATGCAGGGCCTCAAGAGAGTGATGCAAAGGCTCAGGAGAGTGATTCAGAGGCTTACGAGAGTGATGCAGAGGCTCAGGAGAGGGATGCAGAGCTCAAGGGAGGGATGCAGAGGCTCAGGAGAGGGATGCAGAGGCCCAAGTGAGGGATGAAGAGGCACAAGAGAGGGATGCAGAGGCTCTTGAGAGTGATGCAGAGGTTCAAGAGAGGGACGCAGAGGCTCATGAGAGGGATGCAGGAGTACAAGAGAATGATGCAGAGGCTCAAGAGAGTGATGCAGAGGCTTAAGAGAGGGATGCAAAGGCTAAAGAGAGTGATGCAGAGGATTAAGAGAGGAATGCAGAGGCTCAAGAGAATGAAGAAGAGGCTCGAGAGAGTGCTGCAGAGGCTCAAGAGAGGGATGCTGAGGCTCCAGAGAGGGATGCTGAGGCTCCAGAGAGTGATGCAGAGGCTGAAGAGAGAGATGCAGAGGCTTTAGGGAGTGATGTAGGGGTTCAAGAGAGTGATGCAGAGGCTCAAGAGAACTATGTAGAGGCTTAAGAGAGGGATGCAGAGGCTCATGAAAATGATGCAGAGGCTCAAGAGAGTGATGCAGAGGATCAACGGAGGGATGCAGAGGCTTAAGGGGGCATATCATTCTAAATCGTTATAAATTAAAAGTTGTTCAATTTGCTTATAATTTTTTTTATGAAATGGGTATAGAAAGGGCTGCAACTGGTCCAAGTTTCACTATCACACCCTAAACAGAAAAGGAGAAAAAAAATACACAACGTATTATGCAACGAATGTTCAACATTCTCAAATAATCTCAGGGAACACATGTGTCAACTAAAATGTCTACTATGTGCTGTAGAAGCACAAACTCTTGTAATAATTGTAATATGTATGTGCAATATATTTATATTTAATTTTTTTTTTCTTTTTTTTTTTTTCTTTTTTTTTTTGGACAATATTTTTTTCTCGTTTGTTATCAAGGGATTTGCATGAAACGTGCACACCTTGCTCAATGGATGCCTATCTGCAAGGGTGCCAATTATGAACGAAATCTGTCGAAGTCAAGCTCAGCTACAGGTGGCCGAACTTGGATCTTTATTTTACTCTGGAAAGTAATTTACACCTTCAAATTACTTCAGAGCTTTCATTTATTAATAAATTTACATGCAAATTACACCTTATATGTAGCGTTTGTGCTTCTACAGAATCTAGTAGCCAATTTAGTCAAAAGTCTATTTGTTTATTTTATAAAAAATTATAAATATCATATATTGCATATTTTTTTAGAAGGGTAACTTTGAAAAATTATATTATTGCACTCAAAACTTTTTTGATAAAACTGATCACTAGAATCCTTTATTATGTGCTTAATTTAATATCTGAGTGTTATAGAAATGATTTTAGTTGACACATGTGTTCCCTGAAACTATTTGAAAATTCGTTGCATAATTCGTTGTTTATTTTTTTTCTCCTTTTCTGTTTAGGGTGTGATGATGAAACTTGGACCAGCTGCAGCCCTTTCTATACCCATTACACTAAAAACAATTATAAGCAAATTGAACAACTTTTAATTTTACATTGATATGCCACCTTAAGAGAGATGCAGAGGCTGAAGCGAGTGATGTAGAAGCTTAAGAGAGTGATGTAGAGGCTCTGGAGAGTGATGCAGAGACTCAAGAGAGTGATCTTGAGTCTCAAGAGAGTGATGCAGAGGATCATGAGAGGGAAGCAGAGGCTTAAGAGAGTGATGCAGAGGCTGAAGAGAGTGTTGCTGAAGATTAAGGGAGGGATGCAGAGGCTCAAGAGAGTGATGCAGAGTCTGCATCCCTCTCTTGAGCCTCTGCATCCCTCTCGTGAGCACCTGCATCCCTCTCTTGAGCCTCTGCATCCCTCTCTTGAGCCCCTGAATCCCTCTCTTGAACCTCTGCATCTCTCTCTTCAGCCTCTGCATCCCTCTCTTGAGCCTCTGCATCTCTCTCTTCAACCTCTGCATCCCTCTCTTGAGCCTCTGCATCCCTCTCTTGAGCACCTGCATCCCTCTCTTGAGCCTCTGCATCCCTCTCTTGAGCCCCTGAATCCCTCTCTTGAGCCTCTGCATCTCTCTCTTCAGCCTCTGCATCCCTCTCTTAAGCCTCTGCATCACTCTCTTAAGCCTCTGCATAATTTTTATCGTATATTTAATGAATTAATAACAATAAACTGAAAATTAACAAAAACGTGGAAAAACGGCAAAATATTGTCTAATTCGATGATATTTTGTTAACATCACATAAAGGAAAAGAGAATGATAAAGGTCAAAATATTGCTAAATTCGATGATTTTTAGTACAAAACAAAATGCAAGAAAACTTGCTTAAAAATACAAAATTTGCGAAATTCTGAGATTTGAAGGCCAAATCACATATCGTCAGAAAACATGAAGTAGTATCGAAATATTGGGAAAAACGAATATATATACGTAAAATCACACTACATGAATAACGTGAAAAAGTCACTATATTACCATATTTGAGAATTTTAACTTCAAATCATAGAGCGATGTTTCGTATTATTTAGATCCAAGAAAAGACATATGACAATGTTGTTTCAAATACAAATTACAAAAATCAATGTGTTTTCATTAGAATTAACTAAAATGTTTCAGATTTTCCGTTTATATTACCGATGGAAGATGTACACATAAAACCGCTCTAATCCGGCTGGAACGTCGATATATGCAATAAAAACAGAACTTCTCCCCTTTCCAATATCTTACTAAGTATTTTAACGAGAAACAAATAGTTGATTGAAAATGAAGTGTTTAAGGTTAATTTCTAATCAATTATGTGCTTGCATAATTTTTATCGTATATTTAATGAATTAATAGCAATAAACTGAAAATTCACAAAACGTGGAAAAACAGCAAAATATTGCCTAATTCGATGATATTTTGTTTAAATCACATAAAAGAAAAGAGAATGATAAAGGTCAAAATATTGCTAAATTCGATGATTTTTAGTACAAAACAAAATGCAAGAAAACTTCCTTAAAAATACAAAATTTGCGAAATTCTGAGATTTGAAGTCCAAATCACATATCGTGAGAAAACATGAAGTAGTATCGAAATATTGGTAAAAACGAATATATATACGTAAAATCACACTACATGAATAACGTGAAAAAGTCACTATATTACCATATTTGAGGATTTTAACTTAAAATCATAGAGCGATGTTTCGTATTATTTAGATCCAAAAAAAGACATATGACAATGTTGTTTCAAATACAAATTATAAAAATCAATGTGTTTTCATTAGAATTAACTAAAATGTTTCAGATTTTCCGTTTATATTACCGATGGAAGATGTACACATAAAATCGCTCTAATCCGGCTGAAACGTCGATATATGCAATAAAAACAGAACTTCTCCCCTTTTCAATATCTTACTCAGTATTTTAACGAAAAACAAATAGTTGATTGAAAATGAAGTGTTTAAGGTTAATTTCTTATCAATTATTTGTTTGCATCATTTTTATCGTATATATAATGAATTAATAGCAATAAACTGAAAATTCACAAAAACGTGGAAAAACAGCAAAATATTGCCTAATTCGATGATATTTTGTTTATATCACATAAAGGAAAAGGGGATGATAAACGTCAAAATATTGCTGAATTCGATGATTTTTAGTACGAAACAAAATGCAAGAAAACTTGCTTAAAATGCAATATTATGTGAAAATCTGAGATTTGAAGGTCAAAGCACATATTGTGATACTACATGAAAACGTTTTGAAATATTGGTAAAAATGAATATATTTACGTAATATCAAACTACATGAAAAACGTGAAAAAAGTCATTATTATACCAAATTTGAGGATTTTAACTTTGAATCATAGAGCGACGTTTGGTATTTTAAAGGCCCTAGAAAAAACGTATAAAGATATTGCTTCCAATACAAATGATACAAATCAATGTTTTCATTAAAATTAACTAAAATGTTCCTGATTTTCGGTTTATATTACCGATGGAAGATGTAGAAGTTAAACCGTTCTAATCCGGCTGAAACGTCGATATATGCAATAAAAACAGAACTTCTCCCCTTTTCAATATCTTACTCAGTATTTTAACGAGAAACAAATAGGTGATTGAAAATGAAGTATTTAATGTTATTTTCTGATCAATTATGTGTTTGCATAATTTTTATCGTATATTTAATGAATTAATAATAATAAACTGAAAATTAACAAAAACGTGGAAAAACGGCAAAATATTGTCTAATTCGATGATATTTTGTTTACATCACATAGAGGAAAAGAGAATGATAAAGGTCAAAATATTGCTAAATTCGATGATTTTTAGTACAAAACAAAATGCAAGAAAACTTGCTTAAAAATACAAAATTTGCGAAATTCTGAGATTTGAAGGCCAAATCACATATCGTGAGAAAACATGAAATAGTATCGAAATATTGGGAAAAACGAATATATATACGTAAAATCACACTACATGAATAACGTGAAAAAGTAACTATATTACCATATTTGAGGATTTTAACTTCAAATCATAGAGCGATGTTTCGTATTATTTAGATCCAAGAAAAGACATATGACAATGTTGTTTCAAATACAAATTATAAAAATCAATGTGTTTTCATTAGAATTAACTAAAATGTTTCAGATTTTCCGTTTATATTACCGATGGAAGATGTACACATAAAACCGCTCTAATCCGGCTGGAACGTCTAAATATGCAATATAAACAGAACCTCTCCCCTTTCCAATATCTTACTCAGTATCTTACTCGAGAAACAAATAGATGATTGAAAATGAAGTATTTAAGGTCATTTTCTGATCAATTATGTGTTTGCATAATTTTTATCGTATATTTAATGAATTATTAACAATAAACTGAAAATTCACAAAAACGTGGAAAATGGCCTAATTCGATGATATTTTGTTTAAATCACATAAAGGAAAAGGGGATGATAAATTTCAAAATATTGGTAAATTCGATGATTTTTAGTACAAAACAAAATGCAGGAAAACTTGCTTAAAAATGCAAAATTTGCGAAATTCTGAGAATTGAAGGCCAAATCACATATCGTGAGAAAACATGAAGTAGTATCGAAATATTGGTAAAAACGAATATATATAAGTAAAATCACACTACATGAAAAACGTGAAAAAAGTCATTATATTACCATATTTGAGGATTTTATCTTCAAATCATAGAGCGAGGTTTCGTATTATTTAGATCCAAGAAAAGACATATGACAATGTTGTTTCAAATACAAATTATAAAATTCAATGTGTTTTCATTAGAATTAACTAAAATGTTCCTGATTTTCTGTTTATATTACCGATGGAAGATGTACACTTAAAACCGCTCTAATCCGGCTGAAACGTCGATATATGCAATAAAAACAGAACTTCTCCCCTTTCCAATATCTTACTCAGTATTTTAACGAGTTCTCCCGTAGCCTCGGGACTGGCTGGTCAGGATGTGCCCCTCGTCCGGTTTAAGACAGGCCTAGTCCTCCTAACATTGAGCCTTTAGCGTGCCCAATCGTTCAGGTGCAGCGGTACTAAGTGTGCGACACCTTTACTACCAACTGTTGTAGGTTGTGGATAGCTGGATTGTATAGAACTTCATGCAGACATTATTTGTGAGGCGGTATCTGGAGTCTACCCAGAGGTACAGTGGGACGGCACTGGGCCGCCTTGTGGTGTACCTGGCCCCACGCTCCCCTCGTGTGTAAAATAGTCCTTGGGCCCTCCTTCCCAGGGTCGTGGTTTGTGTGCGCGACTGGTGGTGTGTTTACATGAGGTGGGTGACAGTGTCCTAGCCTGGGCGAGTGGTGGAGCCCTGGGCAGCTACCCTGTGCTGCGCCTCCTGGCCCGTTGTTATGGCAACCGGGCTCAGTACCACCCTATCTTCTGTTGTGCTTGCTAATCCAAGTGATCTCCAAGCAATGGATCCTGAGCCCGCCGCCGAGGAATATGTTGATGCTCGAAGTGGGTTGCAGTCACCCGATGACATGGAACCCGATGCTGATCTGGATAACGGAAATGAGTGGCAGTTGCAACAATCACGGAATGCGAGAAGAAAGTCTAAACTTGCAGACTCTGCTGATGGCGATGAGAACATTGGCAATGATGACAGAAATACCGGAACCCGTGTGAAGACAGTGGAGGTGGGCGGTGGTGGGCCCACCCAGCCAGGGGCCCGCCCACCCAAGCCTCCTATTGCTCCCCGCGCTGACTATGTGCGCCTGGCATTCCCAGCTGGAACATCCACCAACGATAAACTTAAATGGTTCGAACAACTTTCTACTAGGTTCTCCAAAACACTCCTCGATATAGTCCGACCTAGACCAACATCCCCTTACATCTTTATGTCACGTAAGCAGGAAGATATCATCACTCAACTGGTTAAAGGTGAGATTGCTAATATTGTTTTCACCAGAGAAGACATCATCAATCGACCTAAAAAACTTAAGGAATATATTGTTACCAGTTTTCCCAAAGAGTATCCTCTTGATAGAGCTTATACCCTTGGCGGGGTCTACAAGGCAAGACGGATACATAAGGATGGTAAACCTCTCAACAGGATCATCATTGTTTGGAATGGCAGTGACCCTCCCCCTGAACATTACACCTTTTTTGGACATTTCATCCCATCAAGTCCTATAAAATCTTGGGTATCCCCCCCTGTTGTTTGTTATAAGTGCCATGGTACTCATCATATCTCTAGGTACTGTCAACATGACCCTGTGTGTGGGCTCTGTGCTGAACAGCACCAAACAAGGGAGTGTCCTCACAGGGACCCCCCTACCCTTGAGGATGGGGAGGAAGCCTCTCCTCTGGTCCGGAAGTGTCCCAGGTGTATGCGTCAAGGTGTAGATGTTTGGCATCCTGACTGCCCTCGACGCCCCGCCCTCTCTACCATGAGCAGGACGCCAGAGGCGTCTGGTCCAGCTGCAGGAGGCACCCAGCTGGAAGCTCCTAATGTCACCTCTAGTAAGCAGTTTCCAACCCTCGATGGGCTAAGGCAAACAAGCAAAGATACAGAAGAAATTAACTGGTTAAAAAATAAAATTATGGAATTGGAAGCTAAAATACAAACATTAGTGATGAATCTGCCCGGTGATAGTGAAGTGAATCATGCTAGCGATAGTGATCAAGTAAATTATCCCAGCACCAGTAGTGATGCGAGTGGTAATGCTGCAGCTGCTGAGGCTACTTCACCTGTCTCTACGGAACGTGAGTGTCAAATCCCCGTGAGGGATGGTGTTAGAGTAGTCATTGATCCCTCACTGGCACCCCAACTAGATCGTCAAGACACCCTTGATTTGCTTAAACATAAAGAATTTAGAACACCAACTACTACTCAGGTTAAACGCCTCCTAAACAAAAGTACTCAGGACACACGGAACAAAATTACTTATGTTCTCCAATTGTTTTACGAACTTAAATGTTACCTTAATTCCCTTGACACTTAACCATGGCTCATCAAACAAAAACAATTAAGTTTCTTTCTTGGAATATTCGAAGTGTTTATCTTCGGATAAATGACGTAATCTTGTATGCTAAAATGAGAGACGTAGATGTGATCTGTTTACAAGAACCATATACGACCACAACTATCAAGAAGGTCCCACCTAGGATACCTGGGTATATAGCATACAACAACAGTATTGGAACTGGTTTACTAACGTATATTAAGAGTGGATTAATCTGTAAACTAATTAAAAATCATAGGAGTGATAGTATACATTATCAAAAATTCAAATTGCAAACTGCAAATAGCCATTTCCTACTGTATAACATATATGGACGATGTAATGTACTTAAAGCAGACCTGCTACCGAAACCTACAGGTAACACAGCTATGTTATGTATGGGTGACTTTAATGCTCGTCACACTGCTCTTGGTGACGTTCAGTGTAACAATAATGGAAGGGTCTTCTTGAAATACCTTAATGATCATAATATTACTGTGTATGATACTGATAAACAGACCCATTTATTGGGGGGTAGACTGGATTATGTGATTGGATACAGCCTAGTAGATAGCAACGTCAACGTTAAGCTCATCCCAGAACTAGTAAGTGATCATTTTGCAATATATTGTGAATACAATGTGGCGGATATTAGGTCCAATCCTCATCCTAGAGTTAAAATTAACATTCCAGACAATCTTAAACAGAACTTTAAGGCTTATGTACATAAGTGGTACACTGGGTATACACCTGTATCAGTGGACCACTTTTACAATGATCTTGTCAGTATCATTACCAGTTATTATGATACCTGGGTTAAATCAAGGAAAAAAAAGAACACTCGTTCTTCCTCATGGACAGAGGATCCTATTATTATTGCAGAGCGAGCTAAAGTGCTTCAGCTTGCTGACTCTTATAAACGAGACAAAACAGCTGACAATTTACTTGCATTCCTTAATGCGAACAGAGATTTACGCGAGCTTAAGGGTCAAGTTAAGAACACATATTGGGAACAATTCCTACAAGGTATCAATAGAACTACAACATTATCAGAAATGTGGAACAAAATTAAAAACATTACCAAACCTTCAGCCCCAGTTCAGCTTCATCATACTCCTGCAGAATATGCTGACATGCTCCTAGCTCAATGGTCTAGTGTCTCACAAATTTCTTCACATATCGTGAGAAAACATGAAGTAGTATCGAAATATTGGTAAAAACGAATATATATACGTAAAATCACACTACATGAATAACGTGAAAAAGTCACTATATTACCATATTTGAGGATTTTAACTTCAAATCATAGAGCGATATTTCGTATTATTTAGATCCAAGAAAAGACATATGACAATGTTGTTTCAAATACGAATGATAAAAATCAATGTGTTTTCATTAGAATTAACTAAAATGTTTCAGATTTTCCGTTTATATTACCGATGGAAGATGTACACATAAAACCGCTCTAATCCGGCTGAAACGTCGATATATGCAATAAAAACAGAACTTCTCCCCTTTCCAATATCTTACTCAGTATCTTACTCGAGAAACAAATAGATGATTGAAAATGAAGTATTTAAGGTTATTTTCTGATCAATTATGTGTTTGCATAATTTTTATCGTATATTTACTGAATTAATAACAATAAACTGAAAATTCAGAAAAACGTGGAAAAACGGCCTAATTCGATGATATTTTGTTTAAATCACATAAAGGAAAAGGGGATGATAAATTTCAAAATATTGCTAAATTCGATGATTTTTAGTACAAAACAAAATGCAGGAAAACTTGCTTAAAAATGCAAAATTTGCGAAATTCTGAGATTTGAAGGCCAAATCACATATCGTGAGAAAACATGAAGTAGTATCGAAACAGAGGCTTAAGAGAGTGAGGCAGAGGCTTAGGAGAGGGATGCAGAGGCTCAAGAGAGTAATGCAGAGGCTTAAGAGAGTGATGCAGAGGCTTAAGAGAGGGATGCAGAGGCTCAAGAGAGGGATGCAGAGGCCCAAGAGAGGGATGCAGAGGCTCAAGAGAGGGATGCAGAGGCTCAAGTGAGGGATGCAGTGGCACATGAGAAGGATGCAGAGGCTCTTCGAAGGCATTTTGTTTTGTACTAAAAATCATCGAATTTAGCAATATTTTGACCTTTATCATTCTCTTTTCCTTCATGTGATTTAAACAAAATATCATCGAATTAGGCAATATTTTGCCGTTTTTCCACGTTTTTTGTGAATTTTCAGTTTATTGTTATTAATTCATTAAATATACGATAAAAATTATGCAAGCACATAATTGATCAGAAAATAAGCTTAAATACATCATTTTCAATCATCCAATTGTTTCTCGTTAAAATACTGAGTAAGATATTGAAAAGTGGAGAAGTTATGTTTTTATTGCATATATCGACGTTTCAGCCGGATTAGAACGGTTTTACGTGTACATCTTCCATCGGTAATATAAACCGAAAATCAGGAACATTTTAGTTAATTTTATTGAAAACACATTGATTTTTATCATTTGTATTGGAAGCAACATCTTTATACGTCTTTTCTAGGGTCTAAAAAACACGAAATATCGCTCTATGATTCGAAGTTAAAATCCTCAACTTTGGTATAATAATGACTTTTTTCACGTTTTTCATGTAGTTTGATATTACGTAAATATATTAATTTTTACCAATATTTCCATTCTATTTCAAGTAGTATCACGATATGTGATTTGGCCTTCAAATCTCAGATTTTCCCATAATATTGCATTTTAAGCAAGTTTTCTTGCATTTTGTTTCGTACTAAAAATCATCGAATTCAGCAATATTTTGACGTTTATCATTCCGTTTCCTTTATGTGATATAAACAAAATATCATCGAATTAGGCAATATTTTGCTGTTTTTCTACGTTTTGTGAATTTTCAGTTTATTGCTATTAATTCATAAAATATAAGATAAAAATGATGCAAACACATAATTGATTAGAAATTAAACTTAAACACTTCATTTTCAATCAACTATTTGTTTCTCGTTAAAATACTGAGTAAGATATTGGAAAGGGGAGAATTTCTGTTTTTATTGCATATATCGACGTTTGAGCCGGCGTAGAACGGTTTTACGTGTACATTTTCCATCGGTAATATAAACCGAAAATCAGGAACATTTTAGTTAATTTTAATGAAAACACATTGATTTTTGTCATTTGTATTGGAAGCAACATCTTTATACGTTTTTTCTTGGATCTAAATAATACGAAACCTCGCTCTATGATTCGAAGTTAAAATCCTCAAATTTGGTATAATAATGACTTTTTTCACGTTTTTCATGTAGTTTGATATTACGTATATATATTCATTTTTACCAATATTTCCATACTATTTCATGTAGTATCACGATATGTGATTTGGCCTACAAATCTCAGATTTTCGCATAATATTGCATTTTAAGCAAGTTTTCTTGCATTTTGTTTCGTACTAAAAATCATCGAATTCAGCAATATGACAGTTATCATCCCCTTTTCCTTTATGTGATATAAACAAAATATCATCGAATTAGGCAATATTTTGCTGTTTTTCCAAGTTTTTGTTAGTTTTCAGTTTATTGCTAATAATTCATTAAATATACGATAAAAATGATGCAAACACATAATTGATTAGAAATTAACCTTAAACACTTCATTTTCAATCAACTATTTGTTTCTCGTTAAAATACTGAGTAAGATATTGGAAAGGGGAGAAGTTCTGTTTTTATTGCATATATCGACGTTTCAGCCGGATTAGAGCGGTTTTACGTGTACATCTTCCATCGGTAATATAAACGGAAAATCTGGAACATTTTAGTTAATTCTAATGAAAACACATTGATTTTTATCATTTGTATTTGAAACAACATTGTCACACGTCTTTTCTTGGGTCTAAATAATACGAAACCTCGCTCTATGATTTGAAGTAAAAATCCTCATATATGGTAATATAGTGACTTTTTACACGTTATTTATGTAGTGTGATTTTACGTATATATATTCGTTTTTACCAATATTTCGATACTACTTCATGTTTTCTCACGATATGTGATTTCGCCTTCAAATCTCAGAATTTCGCAAATTTTGCATTTTTAAGCAAGTTTTCTTGCATTTTGTTTTGCACTAAAAATCATCGAATTTAGCAATATTTTGACCTTTATCATCCCCGTTTCCTCTATGTGATTTAAACAAAATATCATCGAATTAGGCCGTTTTCCACGTTATTGTGAATTTTCAGTTTATTGTTATTAATTCATTAAATATACGATTAAAATTATGCAAACATATAATTGATCAGAAAATAACCTTAAATACTTTATTTTCATTCAGCTATTTGTTTCTCGTTAAAATACTGGGTAAAATATTGAAAAGGGGAGAAGTTCCGTTTTTATTGCATATATCGACGTTTCAGCCGGATTAGAACGGTTTTACGTGTACATCTTCCATCGGTAATATAAACCAAAAATCAGGAACATTTTAGTTATTTTTAATGAAAACACATTGATTTTTATCATTTGTTTTGAAAGCAACATCTTTATACGTCTTTTCTAGGGTCTAAGAAATACCAAACCTCGCTCCATGATTCGAAGTTAAAATCCTCAAATTTGGTATAATAATGACCTTTTTCACGTTTTTCATTTAGTTTGATATTACGTAAATATATTCATTTTTATCAATATTTCGATGCTATTTCATGTAGTATCACGATATGTGATTTGGCCTTCAAATCCCAGATTTTCGCATAATATTGCATTTTAAGCAAGTTTTCTTGCATTTTGTTTCGTACTAGAAATCATCGAATTTAGCAATATTTTGACCTTTATCATCCCCTTTTCCTTTATGTGATATAAACAAAATATCATCGAACTAGGCAATATTTTGGGGTTTTTCCAAGTTTTTGTGAATTTTCAGTTTATTGCTATTAATTCATTAAATATACGAGAAAAATTATGCAAACACATAATTGATCAGAAAATAACCTTAAATACTTCATTTTCAATCATCTATTTGTTTCTCGTTAAAATACTGGGTGAGATATTTAAAAGGGGAGAATTTCTGTTTTTATTGCATATATCGACGTTTCAGCCGGCGTAGAACGGTTTTACGTATACATTTTCCATCAGTAATATAAACCGAAAATCAGGAACATTTTAGTTAATTTAAATGAAAACACATTGATTTTTGTCATTTGTATTGGAAGCAACATCTTTATACTTCTCTTCTAGGGTCTAAAAAACATGAAACGTCGCTTTATGATTCGACGTTAAAATACTCAAATTTGGTATAATAATGACTTTTTTCACGTTTTTCATGTAGTTTGATATTACGTAAATATATTCATTTTTACCAATATTTCCATACCATTTCATGTAGTATCACGATATGTGATTTGGCCTTCAAATCTCAGATTTTCGCATAATATTGCATTTTAAGCAAGTTTTCTTGCATTTTGTTTCGTACTAAAAATCATCGAATTCAGCAATATTTTGACGTTTATCATCCCCTTTTCCTTTATGTGATATAAACAAAATATCATCGAATTAGGCAATATTTTGCTGTTTTTCCAAGTTTTTGTGAGTTTTCAGTTTATTGCTGATAATTCATTAAATATACGATAAAAATGATGCAAACACATAATTGATTAGAAATTAACCTTAAACACTTCATTTTCAATAAACTATTTATTCTCGTTAAAATACTGAGTAAGATATTGGAAAGGGGAGAAGTTCTATTTTTATTGCATATATCGACGTTTCAGCCGGATTAGAGCGGTTTTACGTGTACATCTTCCATCGGTAATATAAACGGAAAATCTGGAACATTTTAGTTAATTCTAATGAAAACACATTGATTTTTATCATTTGTATTTGAAACAACATTGTCACACGTCTTTTCTTGGGTCTAAATAATACGAAACCTCGCTCTATGATTTGAAGTAAAAATCCTCATATATGGTAATATAGTGACTTTTTACACGTTATTTATGTAGTGTGATTTTACGTATATATATTCGTTTTTACCAATATTTCGATACTACTTCATGTTTTCTCACGATATGTGATTTCGCCTTCAAATCTCAGAATTTCGCAAATTTTGCATTTTTAAGCAAGTTTTCTTGCATTTTGTTTTGCTCTAAAAATCATCGAATTTAGCAATATTTTGACCTTTATCATCCCCGTTTCCTCTATGTGATTTAAACAAAATATCATCGAATTAGGCCGTTTTCCACGTTATTGTGAATTTTCAGTTTATTGTTATTAATTCATTAAATATACGATTAAAATTATGCAAACACATAATTGATCAGAAAATAACCTTAAATACTTTATTTTCAATCATCTATTTGTTTCTCGTTATAATACTGAGTAAAATATTGAAAAGTGGAGAAGTTCCGTTTTTATTGCATATACCGACGTTTCAGCCGGCGTAGAACGGTTTTACGTGTACATTTTCCATCGGTAATATAAACCGAAAATCAGGAACATTTTAGTTAATTTTAATGAAAACACATTGATTTTTGTCATTTGTATTGGAAGCAACATCTTTATACTTCTCTTCTAGGGTCTAAAAAACATGAAACGTCGCTTTGTGATTCGACGTTAAAATACTCAAATTTGGTATAATAATGACTTTTTTCACGTTTTTCATGTAGTTTGATATTACGTAAATATATTCATTTTTACCAATATTTCCATACCATTTCATGTAGTATCACGATATATGATTTGACCTTCAAATCTCAGATTTTCGCATAATATTGCATTTTAAGCAAGTTTTCTTGCATTTTGTTTCGTACTAAAAATCATCGAATTCAGCAATATTTTGACGTTTATCATCCCCTTTTCCTTTATGTGATATAAACAAAATATCATCGAATTAGGCAATATTTTGCTGTTTTTCCAAGTTTTTGTGAGTTTTCAGTTTATTGCTGATAATTCATTATATATACGATAAAAATGATGCAAACACATAATTGATTAGAAATTAACCTTAAACACTTCATTTTCAATCAACTATTTATTCTCGTTAAAATACTGAGTAAGATATTGGAAAGGGGAGAAGTTCTATTTTTATTGCATATATCGACGTTTCAGCCGGATTAGAGCGGTTTTACGTGTACATCTTCCATCGGTAATATAAACGGAAAATCTGGAACATTTTAGTTAATTCTAATGAAAACACATTGATTTTTATCATTTGTATTTGAAACAACATTGTCACACGTCTTTTCTTGGGTCTAAATAATACGAAACCTCGCTCTATGATTTGAAGTAAAAATCCTCATATATGGTAATATAGTGACTTTTTACACGTTATTTATGTAGTGTGATTTTACGTATATATATTCGTTTTTACCAATATTTCGATACTACTTCATGTTTTCTCACGATATGTGATTTCGCCTTCAAATCTCAGAATTTCGCAAATTTTGCATTTTTAAGCAAGTTTTCTTGCATTTTGTTTTGCACTAAAAATCATCGAATTTAGCAATATTTTGACCTTTATCATCCCCGTTTCCTCTATGTGATTTAAACAAAATATCATCGAATTAGGTCTTTTTCCACGTTATTGTGAATTTTCAGTTTATTGTTATTAATTCATTAAATATACGATTAAAATTATGCAAAACACATAATTGATCAGAAAATAACCTTAAATACTTTATTTTCATTCAGCTATTTGATTCTCGTTAAAATACTGAGTAAAATATTGAAAAGGGGAGAAGTTCCGTTTTTATTGCATATATCGACGTTTCAGCCGGATTAGAACGGTTTTACGTGTACATCTTCCATCGGTAATATAAACCGAAAATCAGGAACATTTTAGTTAATTTTAATGAAAACACATTGATTTTTGTCATTTGTATTGGAAGCAACATCTTTATACTTCTCTTCTAGGGTCTAAAAAACATGAAACGTCGCTTTGTGATTCGACGTTAAAATACTCAAATTTGGTATAATAATGACTTTTTTCACGTTTTTCATGTAGTTTGATATTACGTAAATATATTCATTTTTACCAATATTTCCATACCATTTCATGTAGTATCACGATATATGATTTGACCTTCAAATCTCAGATTTTCGCATAATATTGCATTTTAAGCAAGTTTTCTTGCATTTTGTTTCGTACTAAAAATCATCGAATTCAGCAATATTTTGACGTTTATCATCCCCTTTTCCTTTATGTGATATAAACAAAATATCATCGAATTAGGCAATATTTTGCTGTTTTTCCAAGTTTTTGTGAGTTTTCAGTTTATTGCTGATAATTCATTATATATACGATAAAAATGATGCAAACACATAATTGATTAGAAATTAACCTTAAACACTTCATTTTCAATCAACTATTTATTCTCGTTAAAATACTGAGTAAGATATTGGAAAGGGGAGAAGTTCTATTTTTATTGCATATATCGACGTTTCAGCCGGATTAGAGCGGTTTTACGTGTACATCTTCCATCGGTAATATAAACGGAAAATCTGGAACATTTTAGTTAATTCTAATGAAAACACATTGATTTTTATCATTTGTATTTGAAACAACATTGTCACACGTCTTTTCTTGGGTCTAAATAATACGAAACCTCGCTCTATGATTTGAAGTAAAAATCCTCATATATGGTAATATAGTGACTTTTTACACGTTATTTATGTAGTGTGATTTTACGTATATATATTCGTTTTTACCAATATTTCGATACTACTTCATGTTTTCTCACGATATGTGATTTCGCCTTCAAATCTCAGAATTTCGCAAATTTTGCATTTTTAAGCAAGTTTTCTTGCATTTTGTTTTGCACTAAAAATCATCGAATTTAGCAATATTTTGACCTTTATCATCCCCGTTTCCTCTATGTGATTTAAACAAAATATCATCGAATTAGGTCTTTTTCCACGTTATTGTGAATTTTCAGTTTATTGTTATTAATTCATTAAATATACGATTAAAATTATGCAAAACACATAATTGATCAGAAAATAACCTTAAATACTTTATTTTCATTCAGCTATTTGATTCTCGTTAAAATACTGAGTAAAATATTGAAAAGGGGAGAAGTTCCGTTTTTATTGCATATATCGACGTTTCAGCCGGATTAGAACGGTTTTACGTGTACATCTTCCATCGGTAATATAAACCAAAAATCAGGAACATTTTAGTTATTTTTAATGAAAACACATTGATTTTTATCATTTGTTTTGAAAGCAACATCTTTATACGTCTTTTCTAGGGTCTAAAAAATACCAAACCTCGCTCCATGATTCGAAGTTAAAATCCTCAAATTTGGTATAATAATGACCTTTTTCACGTTTTTCATTTAGTTTGATATTACGTAAATATATTCATTTTATCAATATTTCGATACTATTTCATGTAGAATCACGATATGTGATTTGGCCTTCAAATCTCAGATTTTCGCATAATATTGCATTTTAAGCAAGTTTTCTTGCATTTTGTTTCGTACTAGAAATCATCGAATTTAGCAATATTTTGACCTTTATCATCCCCTTTTCCTTTATGTGATATAAACAAAATATCATCGAACTAGGCAATATTTTGAGGTTTTTCCAAGTTTTTGTGAATTTTCAGTTTATTGCTATTAATTCATTAAATATACGAGAAAAATTATGCAAACACATAATTGATCAGAAAATATCCTTAAATACTTCATTTTCAATCATCTATTTGTTTCTCGTTAAAATACTGGGTGAGATATTTAAAAGGGGAGAATTTCTGTTTTTATTGCATATATCGACGTTTCAGCCGGCGTAGAACGGTTTTACGTGTACATTTTCCATCGGTAATATAAACCGAAAATCAGGAACATTTTAGTTAATTTTAATGAAAACACATTGATTTTTGTCATTTGTATTGGAAGCAACATCTTTATACTTCTTTTCTAGGGTCTAAAAAATACGAAACGTCGCTTTATGATTCGACGTAAAAATACTCAAATTTGGTATAATAATGTCTTTTTTCACGTTTTTCATGTAGTTTGATATTACGTAAATATATTCATTTTTACCAATATTTCCATACTATTTCATGTAGTATCACGATATGTGATTTGGCCTACAAATCTCAGATTTTCCCATAATATTGCATTTTAAGCAAGTTTTCTTGCATTTTGTTTCGTACTAAAAATCATCGAATTCAGCAATATTTTGACAGTTATCATCCCCTTTTCCTTTATGTGATATAAACAAAATATCATCGAATTAGGCAATATTTTGCTGTTTTTCCAAGTTTTTGTTAGTTGTCAGTTTATTGCTAATAATTCATTAAATATACGATAAAAATGATGCAAACACATAATTGATTAGAAATTAACCTTAAACACTTCATTTTCAATCAACTATTTGTTTCTCGTTAAAATACTGAGTAAGATATTGGAAAGGGGAGAAGTTCTGTTTTTATTGCATATATCGACGTTTCAGCCGGACTAGAACGGTTTTACGTGTACATCTTCCATCGGTAATATAAACCGAAAATCAGGATTATTTTAGTTAATTTTAATGTAAACACATTGAATTTTATCATTTGTATTGGAAGCAACATCTTTATACGTCTTTTCTAGGGTCTAAAAAATACGAAACGTCGCTCTATGATTCGTCGTTAAAATCCTCAAATTTGGTATAATAATGACCTTTTTCACGTTTTTCATGTAGTTTGATATTACGTAAATATATAAATTTTTACCAATATTTCCATACTATTTCAAGTAGTATCACGATATGTGATTTGGCCTTCAAATCTCAGATTTTCCCATAATATTGCATTTTAAGCAAGTTTTCTTGCATTTTGTTTCGTACTAAAAATCATCGAATTCAGCAATATTTTGACGTTTATCATCCCGTTTCCTTTATGTGATATAAACAAAATATCATTGAATTAGGCAATATTTTGCTGTTTTTCTACGTTTTGTGAATTTCCAGTTTATTGCTATTAATTCATAAAATATACGATAAAAATGATGCAAACACATAATTGATTAGAAATTAAACTTAAACACTTCATTTTCAATCAACTATTTGTTTCTCGTTAAAATACTGAGTAAGATATTGAAAAGGGGAGAAGTTCTGTTTTTATTGCATATATCGACGTTTCAGCCGGATTAGAACTGTTTTACGTGTACATCTTCCATCGGTAATATAAACCGAAAATCAGGAACATTTTAGTTAATTTTAATGAAAACACATTGATTTTTGTCATTTGTATTGGAAGCAACATCTTTATACTTCTTTTCTAGGGTCTAAAAAATACGAAACGTCGCTTTATGATTCGACGTTAAAATACTCAAATTTGGTATAATAATGACTTTTTTCACGTTTTTTATGTAGTTTGATATTACGTAAATATATTCATTTTTACCAATATTTCCATACTATTTCATGTAGTATCACGATATGTGATTTGGCCTACAAATCTCAGATTTTCGCATAATATTGCATTTTAAGCAAGTTTTCTTGCATTTTGTTTCGTACTAAAAATCATCGAATTCAGCAATATTTTGACAGTTATCATCCCCTTTTCCTTTATTTGATATAAACAAAATATCATCGAATTAGGCAATATTTTGCTGTTTTTCCAAGTTTTTGTTAGTTTTCAGTTTATTGCTAATAATTCATTAAATATACGATAAAAATGATGCAAACACATAATTGATTAGAAATTAATCTTAAACACTTCATTTTCAATCAACTATTTGTTTCTCGTTAAAATACTGAGTAAGATATTGGAAAGGGGAGAAGTTCTGTTTTTATTGCATATATCGACGTTTCAGCCGGATTAGAGCGGTTTTACGTGTACATCTTCCATCGGTAATATAAACGGAAAATCTGGAACATTTTAGTTAATTCTAATGAAAACACATTGATTTTTATCATTTGTATTTGAAACAACATTGTCACACGTCTTTTCTTGGGTCTAAATAATACGAAACCTCGCTCTATGATTTGAAGTAAAAATCCTCATATATATAGTGACTTTTTACACGTTATTCATGTAGGGTGATTTTACGTATATATATTCGTTTTTACCAATATTTCGATAATACTTCATGTTTTCTCACGATATGTGATTTCGCCTTCAAATCTCAGAATTTCGCAAATTTTGCATTTTTAAGCAAGTTTTCTTGCATTTTGTTTTGCACTAAAAATCAACGAATTTAGCAATATTTTGACCTTTATCATCCCCGTTTCCTCTATGTGATTTAAACAAAATATCATCGAATTAGGCCGTTTTCCACGTTATTGTGAATTTTCAGTTTATTGTTATTAATTCATTAAATATACGATTAAAATTATGCAAACACATAATTGATCAGAAAATAACCTTAAATACTTTATTTTCAATCATCAATTTGTTTCTCGTTAAAATACTGAGTAAAATATTGAAAAGGGGAGAAGTTCCGTTTTTATTGCATATATCAACGTTTCAGCCGGATTAGAACGGTTTTACGTGTACATCTTCCATCGGTAATATAAACCAAAAATCAGGAACATTTTAGTTAATTTTAATGAAAACATATTGATTTTTATCATTTGTTTTGAAAGCAACATCTTTATACGTCTTTTCTAGGGTCTAAATAATACGAAACCTCGCTCTATGATTTGAAGTAAAAATCCTCATATATGGTAATATAGTGACTTTTTACACGTTATTCATGTAGTGTGATTTTACGTATATATATTCGTTTTTACCAATATTTCGATACTACTTCATGTTTTCTCACGATATGTGATTTCGCCTTCAAATCTCAGAATTTCGCAAATTTTGCATTTTTAAGCAAGTTTTCTTGCATTTTGTTTTGCACTAAAAATCATCGAATTTAGCAATATTTTGACCTTTATCATACCCGTTTCCTCTATGTGATTTAAACAAAATATCATCGAATTAGGCCGTTTTCCACGTTATTGTGAATTTTCAGTTTATTGTTATTAATTCATTAAATATTCGATAAAAATTATGCAAACACATAATTGATCAGAAAATAACCTTAAATACTTCATTTTCAATCATCTATCTGTTTCTCGTTAAAATACTGAGTAAGATATTGAAAAGGGGAGAAGTTCTGTTTTTATTGCATATAACGACGTTTCAGCCGGATTAGAACTGTTGTACGTGTACATCTTCCATCGGTAATATAAACCGAAAATCAGGATTATTTTAGTTAATTTTAATGTAAACACATTGATTTTTATCATTTGTATTGGAAGCAACATCTTTATACGTCTTTTCTAGGGTCTAAAAAATACGAAACGTCGCTCTATGATTCGTCGTTAAAATCCTCAAATTTGGTATAATAATGACCTTTTTCACGTTTTTCATGTAGTTTGATATTACGTAAATATATAAATTTTTACCAATATTTCCATACTATTTCAAGTAGTATCACGATATGTGATTTGGCCTTCAAATCTCAGATTTTCCCATAATATTGCATTTTAAGCAGGTTTTCTTGCATTTTGTTTCGTACTAAAAATCATCGAATTCAGCAATATTTTGACGTTTATCATCCCGTTTCCTTTATGTGATATAAACAAAATATCATTGAATTAGGCAATATTTTGCTGTTTTTCTACGTTTTGTGAATTTCCAGTTTATTGCTATTAATTCATAAAATATACGATAAAAATGATGCAAACACATAATTGATTAGAAATTAAACTTAAACACTTCATTTTCAATCAACTATTTGTTTCTCGTTAAAATACTGAGTAAGATATTGAAAAGGGGAGAAGTTCTGTTTTTATTGCATATATCGACGTTTCAGCCGGATTAGAACTGTTTTACGTGTACATCTTCCATCGGTAATATAAACCGAAAATCAGGAACATTTTAGTTAATTTTAATGAAAACACATTGATTTTTGTCATTTGTATTGGAAGCAACATCTTTATACTTCTTTTCTAGGGTCTAAAAAATACGAAACGTCGCTTTATGATTCGACGTTAAAATACTCAAATTTGGTATAATAATGACTTTTTTCACGTTTTTTATGTAGTTTGATATTACGTAAATATATTCATTTTTACCAATATTTCCATACTATTTCATGTAGTATCACGATATGTGATTTGGCCTACAAATCTCAGATTTTCGCATAATATTGCATTTTAAGCAAGTTTTCTTGCATTTTGTTTCGTACTAAAAATCATCGAATTCAGCAATATTTTGACAGTTATCATCCCCTTTTCCTTTATTTGATATAAACAAAATATCATCGAATTAGGCAATATTTTGCTGTTTTTCCAAGTTTTTGTTAGTTTTCAGTTTATTGCTAATAATTCATTAAATATACGATAAAAATGATGCAAACACATAATTGATTAGAAATTAATCTTAAACACTTCATTTTCAATCAACTATTTGTTTCTCGTTAAAATACTGAGTAAGATATTGGAAAGGGGAGAAGTTCTGTTTTTATTGCATATATCGACGTTTCAGCCGGATTAGAGCGGTTTTACGTGTACATCTTCCATCGGTAATATAAACGGAAAATCTGGAACATTTTAGTTAATTCTAATGAAAACACATTGATTTTTATCATTTGTATTTGAAACAACATTGTCACACGTCTTTTCTTGGGTCTAAATAATACGAAACCTCGCTCTATGATTTGAAGTAGAAATCCTCATATATATAGTGACTTTTTACACGTTATTCATGTAGGGTGATTTTACGTATATATATTCGTTTTTACCAATATTTCGATAATACTTCATGTTTTCTCACGATATGTGATTTCGCCTTCAAATCTCAGAATTTCGCAAATTTTGCATTTTTAAGCAAGTTTTCTTGCATTTTGTTTTGCACTAAAAATCAACGAATTTAGCAATATTTTGACCTTTATCATCCCCGTTTCCTCTATGTGATTTAAACAAAATATCATCGAATTAGGCCGTTTTCCACGTTATTGTGAATTTTCAGTTTATTGTTATTAATTCATTAAATATACGATTAAAATTATGCAAACACATAATTGATCAGAAAATAACCTTAAATACTTTATTTTCAATCATCAATTTGTTTCTCGTTAAAATACTGAGTAAAATATTGAAAAGGGGAGAAGTTCCGTTTTTATTGCATATATCAACGTTTCAGCCGGATTAGAACGGTTTTACGTGTACATCTTCCATCGGTAATATAAACCAAAAATCAGGAACATTTTAGTTAATTTTAATGAAAACATATTGATTTTTATCATTTGTTTTGAAAGCAACATCTTTATACGTCTTTTCTAGGGTCTAAATAATACGAAACCTCGCTCTATGATTTGAAGTAAAAATCCTCATATATGGTAATATAGTGACTTTTTACACGTTATTCATGTAGTGTGATTTTACGTATATATATTCGTTTTTACCAATATTTCGATACTACTTCATGTTTTCTCACGATATGTGATTTCGCCTTCAAATCTCAGAATTTCGCAAATTTTGCATTTTTAAGCAAGTTTTCTTGCATTTTGTTTTGCACTAAAAATCATCGAATTTAGCAATATTTTGACCTTTATCATACCCGTTTCCTCTATGTGATTTAAACAAAATATCATCGAATTAGGCCGTTTTCCACGTTATTGTGAATTTTCAGTTTATTGTTATTAATTCATTAAATATTCGATAAAAATTATGCAAACACATAATTGATCAGAAAATAACCTTAAATACTTCATTTTCAATCATCTATCTGTTTCTCGTTAAAATACTGAGTAAGATATTGAAAAGGGGAGAAGTTCTGTTTTTATTGCATATAACGACGTTTCAGCCGGATTAGAACTGTTGTACGTGTACATCTTCCATCGGTAATATAAACCGAAAATCAGGATTATTTTAGTTAATTTTAATGTAAACACATTGATTTTTATCATTTGTATTGGAAGCAACATCTTTATACGTCTTTTCTAGGGTCTAAAAAATACGAAACGTCGCTCTATGATTCGTCGTTAAAATCCTCAAATTTGGTATAATAATGACCTTTTTCACGTTTTTCATGTAGTTTGATATTACGTAAATATATAAATTTTTACCAATATTTCCATACTATTTCAAGTAGTATCACGATATGTGATTTGGCCTTCAAATCTCAGATTTTCCCATAATATTGCATTTTAAGCAAGTTTTCTTGCATTTTGTTTCGTACTAAAAATCATCGAATTCAGCAATATTTTGACGTTTATCATCCCGTTTCCTTTATGTGATATAAACAAAATATCATTGAATTAGGCAATATTTTGCTGTTTTTCTACGTTTTGTGAATTTCCAGTTTATTGCTATTAATTCCTAAAATATACGATAAAAATGATGCAAACACATAATTGATTAGAAATTAAACTTAAACACTTCATTTTCAATCAACTATTTGTTTCTCGTTAAAATACTGAGTAAGATATTGAAAAGGGGAGAAGTTCTGTTTTTATTGCATATATCGACGTTTCAGCCGGATTAGAACTGTTTTACGTGTACATCTTCCATCGGTAATATAAACCGAAAATCAGGAACATTTTAGTTAATTTTAATGAAAACACATTGATTTTTGTCATTTGTATTAGAAGCAACATCTTTATACTTCTTTTCTAGGGTCTAAAAAATACGAAACGTCGCTTTATGATTCGACGTTAAAATACTCAAATTTGGTATAATAATGACTTTTTTCACGTTTTTTATGTAGTTTGATATTACGTAAATATATTCATTTTTACCAATATTTCCATACTATTTCATGTTGTATCACGATATGTGATTTGGCCTACAAATCTCAGATTTTCGCATAATATTGCATTTTAAGCAAGTTTTCTTGCATTTTGTTTCGTACTAAAAATCATCGAATTCAGCAATATTTTTACAGTTATCATCCCCTTTTCCTTTATTTGATATAAAGAAAATATCATCGAATTAGGCAATATTTTGCTGTTTTTCCAAGTTTTTGTTAGTTTTCAGTTTATTGCTAATAATTCATTAAATATACGATAAAAATGATGCAAACACATAATTGATTAGAAATTAATCTTAAACACTTCATTTTCAATCAACTATTTGTTTCTCGTTAAAATACTGAGTAAGATATTGGAAAGGGGAGAAGTTCTGTTTTTATTGCATATATCGACGTTTCAGCCGGATTAGAGCGGTTTTACGTGTACATCTTCCATCGGTAATATAAACGGAAAATCTGGAACATTTTAGTTAATTCGAATGAAAACACATTGATTTTTATCATTTGTATTTGAAACAACATTGTCACACGTCTTTTCTTGGGTCTAAATAATACGAAACCTCGCTCTATGATTTGAAGTAGAAATCCTCATATATATAGTGACTTTTTACACGTTATTCATGTAGGGTGATTTTACGTATATATATTCGTTTTTACCAATATTTCGATAATACTTCATGTTTTCTCACGATATGTGATTTCGCCTTCAAATCTCAGAATTTCGCAAATTTTGCATTTTTAAGCAAGTTTTCTTGCATTTTGTTTTGCACTAAAAATCAACGAATTTAGCAATATTTTGACCTTTATCATCCCCGTTTCCTCTATGTGATTTAAACAAAATATCATCGAATTAGGCCGTTTTCCACGTTATTGTGAATTTTCAGTTTATTGTTATTAATTCATTAAATATACGATTAAAATTATGCAAACACATAATTGATCAGAAAATAACCTTAAATACTTTATTTTCAATCATCAATTTGTTTCTCGTTAAAATACTGAGTAAAATATTGAAAAGGGGAGAAGTTCCGTTTTTATTGCATATATCAACGTTTCAGCCGGATTAGAACGGTTTTACGTGTACATCTTCCATCGGTAATATAAACCAAAAATCAGGAACATTTTAGTTAATTTTAATGAAAACATATTGATTTTTATCATTTGTTTTGAAAGCAACATCTTTATACGTCTTTTCTAGGGTCTAAATAATACGAAACCTCGCTCTATGATTTGAAGTAAAAATCCTCATATATGGTAATATAGTGACTTTTTACACGTTATTCATGTAGTGTGATTTTACGTATATATATTCGTTTTTACCAATATTTCGATACTACTTCATGTTTTCTCACGATATGTGATTTCGCCTTCAAATCTCAGAATTTCGCAAATTTTGCATTTTTAAGCAAGTTTTCTTGCATTTTGTTTTGCACTAAAAATCATCGAATTTAGCAATATTTTGACCTTTATCATACCCGTTTCCTCTATGTGATTTAAACAAAATATCATCGAATTAGGCCGTTTTCCACGTTATTGTGAATTTTCAGTTTATTGTTATTAATTCATTAAATATTCGATAAAAATTATGCAAACACATAATTGATCAGAAAATAACCTTAAATACTTCATTTTCAATCATCTATCTGTTTCTCGTTAAAATACTGAGTAAGATATTGAAAAGGGGAGAAGTTCTGTTTTTATTGCATATAACGACGTTTCAGCCGGTTTAGAACTGTTGTACGTGTACATCTTCCATCGGTAATATAAACCGAAAATCAGGATTATTTTAGTTAATTTTAATGTAAACACATTGATTTTTATCATTTGTATTGGAAGCAACATCTTTATACGTCTTTTCTAGGGTCTAAAAAATACGAAACGTCGCTCTATGATTCGTCGTTAAAATCCTCAAATTTGGTATAATAATGACCTTTTTCACGTTTTTCATGTAGTTTGATATTACGTAAATATATAAATTTTTACCAATATTTCCATACTATTTCAAGTAGTATCACGATATGTGATTTGGCCTTCAAATCTCAGATTTTCCCATAATATTGCATTTTAAGTAAGTTTTCTTGCATTTTGTTTCGTACTAAAAATCATCGAATTCAGCAATATTTTGACGTTTATCATCCCGTTTCCTTTATGTGATATAAACAAAATATCATTGAATTAGGCAATATTTTGCTGTTTTTCTACGTTTTGTGAATTTCCAGTTTATTGCTATTAATTCATAAAATATACGATAAAAATGATGCAAACACATAATTGATTAGAAATTAAACTTAAACACTTCATTTTCAATTAACTATTTGTTTCTCGTTAAAATACTGAGTAAGATATTGAAAAGGGGAGAAGTTCTGTTTTTATTGCATATATCGACGTTTCAGCCGGATTAGAACTGTTTTACGTGTACATCTTCCATCGGTAATATAAACCGAAAATCAGGAACATTTTAGTTAATTTTAATGAAAACACATTGATTTTTGTCATTTGTATTGGAAGCAACATCTTTATACTTCTTTTCTAGGGTCTAAAAAATACGAAACGTCGCTTTATGATTCGACGTTAAAATACTCAAATTTGGTATAATAATGACTTTTTTCACGTTTTTTATGTAGTTTGATATTACGTAAATATATTCATTTTTACCAATATTTCCATACTATTTCATGTAGTATCACGATATGTGATTTGGCCTACAAATCTCAGATTTTCGCATAATATTGCATTTTAAGCAAGTTTTCTTGCATTTTGTTTCGTACTAAAAATCATCGAATTCAGCAATATTTTTACAGTTATCATCCCCTTTTCCTTTATTTGATATAAACAAAATATCATCGAATTAGGCAATATTTTGCTGTTTTTCCAAGTTTTTGTTAGTTTTCAGTTTATTGCTAATAATTCATTAAATATACGATAAAAATGATGCAAACACATAATTGATTAGAAATTAATCTTAAACACTTCATTTTCAATCAACTATTTGTTTCTCGTTAAAATACTGAGTAAGATATTGGAAAGGGGAGAAGTTCTGTTTTTATTGCATATATCGACGTTTCAGCCGGATTAGAGCGGTTTTACGTGTACATCTTCCATCGGTAATATAAACGGAAAATCTGGAACATTTTAGTTAATTCTAATGAAAACACATTGATTTTTATCATTTGTATTTGAAACAACATTGTCAGACGTCTTTTCTTGGGTCTAAATAATACGAAACCTCGCTCTATGATTTGAAGTAGAAATCCTCATATATATAGTGACTTTTTACACGTTATTCATGTAGGGTGATTTTACGTATATATATTCGTTTTTACCAATATTTCGATAATACTTCATGTTTTCTCACGATATGTGATTTCGCCTTCAAATCTCAGAATTTCGCAAATTTTGCATTTTTAAGCAAGTTTTCTTGCATTTTGTTTTGCACTAAAAATCAACGAATTTAGCAATATTTTGACCTTTATCATCCCCGTTTCCTCTATGTGATTTAAACAAAATATCATCGAATTAGGCCGTTTTCCACGTTATTGTGAATTTTCAGTTTATTGTTATTAATTCATTAAATATACGATTAAAATTATGCAAACACATAATTGATCAGAAAATAACCTTAAATACTTTATTTTCAATCATCAATTTGTTTCTCGTTAAAATACTGAGTAAAATATTGAAAAGGGGAGAAGTTCCGTTTTTATTGCATATATCAACGTTTCAGCCGGATTAGAACGGTTTTACGTGTACATCTTCCATCGGTAATATAAACCAAAAATCAGGAACATTTTAGTTAATTTTAATGAAAACATATTGATTTTTATCATTTGTTTTGAAAGCAACATCTTTATACGTCTTTTCTAGGGTCTAAATAATACGAAACCTCGCTCTATGATTTGAAGTAAAAATCCTCATATATGGTAATATAGTGACTTTTTACACGTTATTCATGTAGTGTGATTTTACGTATATATATTCGTTTTTACCAATATTTCGATACTACTTCATGTTTTCTCACGATATGTGATTTCGCCTTCAAATCTCAGAATTTCGCAAATTTTGCATTTTTAAGCAAGTTTTCTTGCATTTTGTTTTGCACTAAAAATCATCGAATTTAGCAATATTTTGACCTTTATCATACCCGTTTCCTCTATGTGATTTAAACAAAATATCATCGAATTAGGCCGTTTTCCACGTTATTGTGAATTTTCAGTTTATTGTTATTAATTCATTAAATATTCGATAAAAATTATGCAAACACATAATTGATCAGAAAATAACCTTAAATACTTCATTTTCAATCATCTATCTGTTTCTCGTTAAAATACTGAGTAAGATATTGAAAAGGGGAGAAGTTCTGTTTTTATTGCATATAACGACGTTTCAGCCGGATTAGAACTGTTGTACGTGTACATCTTCCATCGGTAATATAAACCGAAAATCAGGATTATTTTAGTTAATTTTAATGTAAACACATTGATTTTTATCATTTGTATTGGAAGCAACATCTTTATACGTCTTTTCTAGGGTCTAAAAAATACGAAACGTCGCTCTATGATTCGTCGTTAAAATCCTCAAATTTGGTATAATAATGACCTTTTTCACGTTTTTCATGTAGTTTGATATTACGTAAATATATAAATTTTTACCAATATTTCCATACTATTTCAAGTAGTATCACGATATGTGATTTGGCCTTCAAATCTCAGATTTTCCCATAATATTGCATTTTAAGTAAGTTTTCTTGCATTTTGTTTCGTACTAAAAATCATCGAATTCAGCAATATTTTGACGTTTATCATCCCGTTTCCTTTATGTGATATAAACAAAATATCATTGAATTAGGCAATATTTTGCTGTTTTTCTACGTTTTGTGAATTTCCAGTTTATTGCTATTAATTCATAAAATATACGATAAAAATGATGCAAACACATAATTGATTAGAAATTAAACTTAAACACTTCATTTTCAATCAACTATTTGTTTCTCGTTAAAATACTGAGTAAGATATTGAAAAGGGGAGAAGTTCTGTTTTTATTGCATATATCGACGTTTCAGCCGGATTAGAACTGTTTTACGTGTACATCTTCCATCGGTAATATAAACCGAAAATCAGGAACATTTTAGTTAATTTTAATGAAAACACATTGATTTTTGTCATTTGTATTGGAAGCAACATCTTTATACTTCTTTTCTAGGGTCTAAAAAATACGAAACGTCGCTTTATGATTCGACGTTAAAATACTCAAATTTGGTATAATAATGACTTTTTTCACGTTTTTTATGTAGTTTGATATTACGTAAATATATTCATTTCTACCAATATTTCCATACTATTTCATGTAGTATCACGATATGTGATTTGGCCTACAAATCTCAGATTTTCGCATAATATTGCATTTTAAGCAAGTTTTCTTGCATTTTGTTTCGTACTAAAAATCATCGAATTCAGCAATATTTTGACAGTTATCATCCCCTTTTCCTTTATTTGATATAAACAAAATATCATCGAATTAGGCAATATTTTGATGTTTTTCCAAGTTTTTGTTAGTTTTCAGTTTATTGCTAATAATTCATTAAATATACGATAAAAATGATGCAAACACATAATTGATTAAAAATTAATCTTAAACACTTCATTTTCAATCAACTATTTGTTTCTCGTTAAAATACTGAGTAAGATATTGGAAAGGGGAGAAGTTCTGTTTTTATTGCATATATCGACGTTTCAGCCGGATTAGAGCGGTTTTACGTGTACATCTTCCATCGGTAATATAAACGGAAAATCTGGAACATTTTAGTTAATTCTAATGGAGACACATTGATTTTTATCATTTGTATTTGAAACAACATTGTCACACGTCTTTTCTTGGGTCTAAATAATACGAAACCTCGCTCTATGATTTGAAGTAAAAATCCTCATATATATAGTGACTTTTTACACGTTATTCATGTAGGGTGATTTTACGTATATATATTCGTTTTTACCAATATTTCGATAATACTTCATGTTTTCTCACGATATGTGATTTCGCCTTCAAATCTCAGAATTTCGCAAATTTTGCATTTTTAAGCAAGTTTTCTTGCATTTTGTTTTGCACTAAAAATCAACGAATTTAGCAATATTTTGACCTTTATCATCCCCGTTTCCTCTATGTGATTTAAACAAAATATCATCGAATTAGGCCGTTTTCCACGTTATTGTGAATTTTCAGTTTATTGTTATTAATTCATTAAATATACGATTAAAATTATGCAAACACATAATTGATCAGAAAATAACCTTAAATACTTTATTTTCAATCATCAATTTGTTTCTCGTTAAAATACTGAGTAAAATATTGAAAAGGGGAGAAGTTCCGTTTTTATTGCATATATCAACGTTTCAGCCGGATTAGAACGGTTTTACGTGTACATCTTCCATCGGTAATATAAACCAAAAATCAGGAACATTTTAGTTAATTTTAATGAAAACATATTGATTTTTATCATTTGTTTTGAAAGCAACATCTTTATACGTCTTTTCTAGGGTCTAAATAATACGAAACCTCGCTCTATGATTTGAAGTAAAAATTCTCATATATGGTAATATAGTGACTTTTTACACGTTATTCATGTAGTGTGATTTTACGTATATATATTCGTTTTTACCAATATTTCGATACTACTTCATGTTTTCTCACGATATGTGATTTCGCCTTCAAATTTCAGAATTTCGCAAATTTTGCATTTTTAAGCAAGTTTTCTTGCATTTTGTTTTGCACTAAAAATCGTCGAATTTAGCAATATTTTGACCTTTATCATACACGTTTCCTCTATGTGATTTAAACAAAATATCATCGAATTAGGCCGTTTTCCACGTTATTGTGAATTTTCAGTTTATTGTTATTAATTCATTAAATATTCGATAAAAATTATGCAAACACATAATTGATCAGAAAATAACCTTAAATACTTCATTTTCAATCATCTATCTGTTTCTCGTTAAAATACTGAGTAAGATATTGAAAAGGGGAGAAGTTCTGTTTTTATTGCATATATCGACGTTTCAGCCGGATTAGAACTGTTTTACGTGTACATCTTCCATCGGTAATAGAAACCGAAAATCAGGAACATTTTAGTTAATTTTAATGAAAACACATTGATTTTTGTCATTTGTATTGGAAGCAACATCTTTATACGTCTTTTCTAGGGTCTAAAAAATATGAAACCTCGCTCCATGATTCGAAGTTAAAATCCTCAAATTTGGTATAATAATGACTTTTTTCACGTTTTTTATGTAGTTTGATATTACGTAAATATATTCATTTTTACCAATATTTCCATACTATTTCAAGTAGTATCACGATATGTGATTTGGCCTTCAAATCTCAGATTTTCCCATAATATTGCATTTTAAGCAAGTTTTCTTGCATTTTGTTTCGTACTAAAAATCATCGAATTCAGCAATATCTTGACGTTTATCATCCCTTTTTCCTTTATGTGATATAAACAAAAATATTATCGAATTAGGCAATATTTTGCTGTTTTTCCAAGTTTTTGTGAATTTTCAATTTATTGCTGATAATTCATTATATATACGAGAAAAATTATGCAAACACATAATTGATCAGAAAATAACCTTAAATACTTCATTTTCAATCATCTATTTGTTTCTCGTTAAAATACTGGGTAAGATATTTAAAAGGGGAGAATTTCTGTTTTTATTGCATATATCGACGTTTCAGCCAGATTAGAGCGGTTTTACGTGTACATCTTCCATCGGTAATATAAACGGAAAATCTGGAACATTTTAGTTAATTCTAATGAAAACACATTGATTTTTATCATTTGTATTTGAAACAACATTGTCACACGTCGTTTCTTGGGTCTAAATAATACGAAACCTCGCTCTATGATTTGAAGTAAAAATCCTCATATATGGTAATATAGTGACTTTTTACACGTTATTCATGTAGTGTGATTTTACGTATATATATTCATTTTTCCCAATATTTCGATACTACTTCATGTTTTCTCACGATATGTGATTTCGCCTTCAAATCTCAGAATTTCGCAAATTTTGCATTTTTAAGCAAGTTTTCTTGCATTTTGTTTTGCACTAAAAATCATCGAATTTAGCAATATTTTGACCTTTATCATCCCCGTTTCCTCTATGTGATTTAAACAAAATATCATCGAATTAGGCCGTTTTCCACGTTATTGTGAATTTTCAGTTTATTGTTATTAATTCATTAAATATAGGATTAAAATTATGCAAACACATAATTGATCAGAAAATAACCTTAAATACTTTATTTTCAATCATCTATTTGTTTCTCGTTAAAATACTGAGTAAAATATTGAAAAGGGGAGAAGTTCCGTTTTTATTGCATATATCGACGTTTCAGCCGGATTAGAACGGTTTTACGTGTACATCTTCAATCGGTAATATAAACCAAAAATCAGGAACATTTTAGTTAATTTTAATGAAAACACATTGATTTTTATCATTTGTTTTGAAAGCAACATCTTTATACGTCTTTTCTAGGGTCTAAAAAATATGAAACCTCGCTCCATGATTCGAAGTTAAAATCCTCAAATTTGGTATAATAATGACCTTTTTCACGTTTTTCATTTAGTTTGATATTACGTAAATATATTCATTTTTATCAATATTTCGATACTATTTCATGTAGTATCACGATATGTGATTTGGCTTTCAAATCTCAGATTTTCGCATAATATTGCATTTTAAGCAAGTTTTCTTGCATTTTGTTTCGTACTAGAAATCATCGAATTTAGCAATATGTTGACCTTTATCTTCCCCTTTTCCTTTATGTGATATAAACAAAAAATCATCGAACTAGGCAATATTTTGAGTTTTTTCCAAGTTTTTGTGAATTTTCAGTTTATTGCTATTAATTCATTAAATATACGAGAAAAATTATGCAAACACATAATTGATCAGAAAATGACCTTAAATACTTCATTTTCAATCATCTATTTGTTTCTCGTTAAAATACTGGGTAAGATATTTAAAAGGGGAGAATTTCTGTTTTTATTGCATATATCTACGTTTCAGCCGGCGTAGAACGGTTTTACGTGTACATTTTCCATCGGTAATATAAACCGAAAATCAGGAACATTTTAGTTAATTTTAATGAAAACACATTGATTTTTGTCATTTGTATTGGAAGCAACATCTTTATACTTCTTTTCTAGGGTCTAAAAAACATGAAACGTCGCTTTATGATTCGACGTTAAAATACTCAAATTTGGTATAATAATGACTTTTTTCACGTTTTTCATGTAGTTTAATATTACGTAAATATATTCATTTTTACCAATATTTCCATACCATTTCATGTAGTATCACGATATGTGATTTGGCCTTCAAATCTCAGATTTTCGCATAATATTGCATTTTAAGCAAGTTTTCTTGCATTTTGTTTCGTACTAAAAATCATCGAATTCAGCAATATCATGACGTTTATCATCCCTTTTTCCTTTATGTGATATAAACAAAAATATTATCGAATTAGGCAATATTTTGCTGTTTTTCCAAGTTTTTGTGAGTTTTCAGTTTATTGCTGATAATTCATTATATATACGATAAAAATGATGCAAACACATAATTGATTAGAAATTAACCTTAAACACTTCATTTTCAATCAACTATTTGTTTCTCGTTAAAATACTGAGTAAGATATTGGAAAGGGGAGAAGTTCTGTTTTTATTGCATATATCGACGTTTCAGCCGGATTAGAGCGGTTTTACGTGTACATCTTCCATCGGTAATATAAACGGAAAATCTGGAACATTTTAGTTAATTCTAATGAAAACACTGATTTTTATCATTTGTATTTGAAACAACATTGTCACACGTCTTTTTTGGGTCTAAATAATACGAAACCTCGCTCTATGATTTGAAGTAAAAATCCTCATATATGGTAATATAGTGACTTTTTACACGTTATTCATGTAGTGTGATTTTACGTATATATATTCGTTTTTACCAATATTTCGATACTACTTCATGTTTTCTCACGATATGTGATTTCGCCTTCAAATCTCAGAATTTCGCAAATTTTGCATTTTTAATCAAGTTTTCTTGCATTTTGTTTTGCACTAAAAATCGTCGAATTTAGCAATAATTTGACCTTTATCATACCCGTTTCCTCCATGTGATTTAAACAAAATATCATCGAATTAGGCCGTTTTCCACGTTATTGTGAATTTTCAGTTTATTGTTATTAATTCATTAAATATTCGATAAAAATTATGCAAACACATAATTGATCAGAAAATAACCTTAAATACTTCATTTTCAACCATCTATCTGTTTCTCGTTATAATACTGAGTAAGATATTGAAAAGGGGAGAAGTTCTGTTTTTATTGCATATATCGACGTTTCAGCCGGATTAGAACTGTTTTACGTGTACATCTTCCATCGGTAATATAAACCGAAAATCAGGATTATTTTAGTTAATTTTAATGTAAACACATTGATTTTTATTATTTGTATTGGAAGCAACATCTTTATACGTCTTTTCTAGGGTCTAAAAAATACGAAACGTCGCTCTATGATTCGAAGGTAAAATCCTCAAATTTGGTATAATAATGACCTTTTTCACGTTTTTCATGTAGTTTGATATTACGTAAATATATTAATTTTTACCAATATTTCCATACTATTTCAAGTAGTATCACGATATGTGATTTGGCCTTCAAATCTCAGATTTTCCCATAATATTGCATTTTAAGCAAGTTTTCTTGCATTTTGTTTCGTACTAAAAATCATCGAATTCAGCAATATTTTGACGTTTATCATCCCGTTTCCTTTATGTGATATAAACAAAATATCATCGAATTAGGCAATATTTTGCTGTTTTTCCAAGTTTTTGTTAGTTTTCAGTTTATTGCTAATAATTCATTAAATATACGATAAAAATGATGCAAACACATAATTGATTAGAAATTAACCTTAAACACTTCATTTTCAATCAACTATTTGTTTCTCGTTAAATTACTGAGTAAGATATTGGAAAGGGGAGAAGTTCTGTTTTTATTGCATATATCGACGTTTCAGCCGGATTAAAGCGGTTTTACGTGTACATCTTCCATCGGTAATATAAACGGAAAATCTGGAACATTTTAGATAATTCTAATGAAAACACATTGATTTTTATCATTTGTATTTGAAACAACATTGTCACACGTCTTTTCTTGGGTCTAAATAATACGAAACCTCGCTCTATGATTTGAAGTAAAAATCCTCATATATATAGTGACTTTTTACACGTTATTCATGTAGTGTGATTTTACGTATATATATTCGTTTTTACCAATATTTCGATACTACTTCATGTTTTCTCACGATATGTGATTTCGCCTTCAAATCTCAGAATTTCGCAAATTTTGCATTTTTAAGCAAGTTTTCTTGCATTTTGTTTTGCACTAAAAATCATCGAATTTAGCAATATTTTGACCTTTATCATCCCCGTTTCCTCTATGTGATTTAAACAAAATATCATCGAATTAGGCCGTTTTCCACGTTATTGTGAATTTTCAGTTTATTGTTATTAATTCATTAAATATACGATTAAAATTATGCAAACACATAATTGATCAGAAAATAACCTTAAATACTTTATTTTCAATCATCTATTTGTTTCTCGTTAAAATACTGAGTAAAATATTGAAAAGGGGAGAAGTTCCGTTTTTATTGCATATATCGACGTTTCAGCCGGATTAGAACGGTTTTACGTGTACATCTTCCATCGGTAATATAAACCAAAAATCAGGAACATTTTAGTTAATTTTAATGAAAACACATTGATTTTTATCATTTGTTTTGAAAGCTACATCTTTATACGTCTTTTCTAGGGTCTAAAAAATACGAAACCTCGCTCCATGATTCGAAGTTAAAATCCTCAAATTTGGTATAATAATGACCTTTTTCACGTTTTTCATTTAGTTTGATATTACGTAAATATATTCATTTTTATCAATATTTCGATACTATTTCATGTAGTATCACGATATGTGATTTGGCCTTCAAATCTCAGATTTTCGCATAATATTGCATTTTAAGCAAGTTTTCTTGCATTTTGTTTCGTACTAGAAATCATCGAATTCAGCAATATTTTGGCCTTTATCATCCCCTTTTCCCTTTATGTGATATAAACAAAATATCATCGAATTAGGCAATATTTTGCTGTTTTTCCAAGTTTTTGTGAATTTTCAATTTATTGCTGATAATTCATTATATATACGAGAAAAATTATGCAAACACATAATTCATTAGAAATTAACCTTAAACACTTCATTTTCAATCAACTATTTGTTTCTCGTTAAAATACTGAGTAAGATATTGGAAAGGGGAGAAGTTCTGTTTTTATTGCATATATCGACGTTTCAGCCGGATTAGAGCGGTTTTACGTGTACATCTTCCATCGGTAATATAAACGGAAAATCTGGAACATTTTAGTTAATTCTAATGAAAACACTGATTTTTATCATTTGTATTTGAAACAACATTGTCACACGTCTTTTTTGGGTCTAAATAATACGAAACCTCGCTCTATGATTTGAAGTAAAAATCCTCATATATGGTAATATAGTGACTTTACACGTTATTCATGTAGTGTAATTTTACGTATATATATTCGTTTTTACCAATATTTCGATACTACTTCATGTTTTCTCACGATATGTGATTTCGCCTTCAAATCTCAGAATTTCGCAAATTTTGCATTTTTAAGCAAGTTTTCTTGCATTTTGTTTTGCACTAAAAATCATCGAATTTAGCAATATTTTGACCTTTATCATCCCCGTTTCCTCTATGTGATTTAAACAAAATATCATCGAATTAGGCCGTTTTCCACGTTATTGTGAATTTTCAGTTTATTGTTATTAATTCATTAAATATACGATTAAAATTATGCAAACACATAATTGATCAGAAAATAACCTTAAATACTTTATTTTCAATCATCTATTTGTTTCTCGTTAAAATACTGAGTAAAATATAAAAAAGGGGAGAAGTTCCGTTTTTATTGCATATATCGACGTTTCAGCCGGATTAGAACGGTTTTACGTGTACATCTTCCATCGGTAATATAAACCAAAAATCAGGAACATTTTAGTTAATTTTAATGAAAACACATTGATTTTTATCATTTGTTTTGAAAGCTACATCTTTATACGTCTTTTCTAGGGTCTAAAAAATATGAAACCTCGCTCCATGATTCGAAGTTAAAATCCTCAAATTTGGTATATTAATGACCTTTTTCACGTTTTTCATTTAGTTTGATATTACGTAAATATATTCATTTTTATCAATATTTCGATACTATTTCATGTAGTATCACGATATGTGATTTGGCCTTCAAATCTCAGATTTTCGCATAATATTGCATTTTAAGGAAGTTTTCTTGCATTTTGTTTCGTACTAGAAATCATCGAATTCAGCAATATTTTGGCCTTTATCATCCCCTTTTCCCTTTATGTGATATAAACAAAATATCATCGAATTAGGCAATATTTTGCTGTTTTTCCAAGTTTTTGTGAATTTTCAATTTATTGCTGATAATTCATTATATATACGAGAAAAATTATGCAAACACATAATTGATCAGAAAATAACCTTAAATACTTCATTTTCAATCATCTATTTGTTTCTCGTTAAAATACTGGGTAAGATATTTAAAAGGGGAGAATTTCTGTTTTTATTGCATATATCGACGTTTCAGCCAGATTAGAGCGGTTTTACGTGTACATCTTCCATCGGTAATATAAACGGAAAATCTGGAACATTTTAGTTAATTCTAATGAAAACACATTGATTTTTATCATTTGTATTTGAAACAACATTGTCACACGTCTTTTCTTGGGTCTAAATAATACGAAACCTCGCTCTATGATTTGAAGTAAAAATCCTCATATATGGTAATATAGTGACTTTTTACACGTTATTCATGTAGTGTGATTTTACGTATATATATTCATTTTTCCCAATATTTCGATACTACTTCATGTTTTCTCACGATATGTGATTTCGCCTTCAAATCTCAGAATTTCGCAAATTTTGCATTTTTTAAGCAAGTTTTCTTGCATTTTGTTTTGCACTAAAAATCATCGAATTTAGCAATATTTTGACCTTTATCATCCCCGTTTCCTCTATGTGATTTAAACAAAATATCATCGAATTAGGCCGTTTTCCACGTTATTGTGAATTTTCAGTTTATTGTTATTAATTCATTAAATATATGATTAAAATTATGCAAACATATAATTGATCAGAAAATAACCTTAAATACTTTATTTTCAATCATCTATTTGTTTCTCGTTAAAATACTGAGTAAAATATTGAAAAGGGGAGAAGTTCCGTTTTTATTGCATATATCGACGTTTCAGCCGGATTAGAACGGTTTTACGTGTACATCTTCAGTCGGTAATATAAACCAAAAATCAGGAACATTTTAGTTAATTTTAATGAAAACACATTGATTTTTATCATTTGTTTTGAAAGCAACATCTTTATACGTCTTTTCTAGGGTCTAAAAAATATGAAACCTCGCTCCATGATTCGAAGTTAAAATCCTCAAATTTGGTATAATAATGACCTTTTTCACGTTTTTCATTTAGTTTGATATTACGTAAATATATTCATTTTTATCAATATTTCGATACTATTTCATGTAGTATCACGATATGTGATTTGGCTTTCAAATCTCAGATTTTCGCATAATATTGCATTTAAAGCAAGTTTTCTTGCATTTTGTTTCGTACTAGAAATCATCGAATTTAGCAATATTTTGACCTTTATCTTCCCCTTTTCCTTTATGTGATATAAACAAAAAATCATCGAACTAGGCAATATTTTGAGTTTTTTCCAAGTTTTTGTGAATTTTCAGTTTATTGCTATTAATTCATTAAATATACGAGAAAAATTATGCAAACACATAATTGATCAGAAAATAACCTTAAATACTTCATTTTCAATCATCTATTTGTTTCTCGTTAAAATACTGGGTAAGATATTTAAAAGGGGAGAATTTCTGTTTTTATTGCATATATCTACGTTTCAGCCGGCGTAGAACGGTTTTACGTGTACATTTTCCATCGGTAATATAAACCGAAAATCAGGAACATTTTAGTTAATTTTAATGAAAACACATTGATTTTTGTCATTTGTATTGGAAGCAACATCTTTATACTTCTTTTCTAGGGTCTAAAAAACATGAAACGTCGCTTTATGATTCGACGTTAAAATACTCATATTTGGTATAATAATGACTTTTTTCACGTTTTTCATGTAGTTTAATATTACGTAAATATATTCATTTTTACCAATATTTCCATACCATTTCATGTAGTATCACGATATGTGATTTGGCCTTCAAATCTCAGATTTTCGCATAATATTGCATTTTAAGCAAGTTTTCTTGCATTTTGTTTCGTACTAAAAATCATCGAATTCAGCAATATCTTGACGTTTATCATCCCTTTTTCCTTTATGTGATATAAACAAAAATATTATCGAATTAGGCAATATTTTGCTGTTTTTCCAAGTTTTTGTGAGTTTTCAGTTTATTGCTGATAATTCATTATATATACGATAAAAATGATGCAAACACATAATTGATTAGAAATTAACCTTAAACACTTCATTTTCAATCAACTATTTGTTTCTCGTTAAAATACTGAGTAAGATATTGGAAAGGGGAGAAGTTCTGTTTTTATTGCATATATCGACGTTTCAGCCGGATTAGAGCGGTTTTACGTGTACATCTTCCATCGGTAATATAAACGGAAAATCTGGAACATTTTAGTTAATTCTAATGAAAACACTGATTTTTATCATTTGTATTTGAAACAACATTGTCACACGTCTTTTTTGGGTCTAAATAATACGAAACCTCGCTCTATGATTTGAAGTAAAAATCCTCATATATGGTAATATAGTGACTTTTTACACGTTATTCATGTAGTGTGATTTTACGTATATATATTCGTTTTTACCAATATTTCGATACTACTTCATGTTTTCTCACGATATGTGATTTCGCCTTCAAATCTCAGAATTTCGCAAATTTTGCATTTTTAATCAAGTTTTCTTGCATTTTGTTTTGCACTAAAAATCGTCGAATTTAGCAATAATTTGACCTTTATCATACCCGTTTCCTCTATGTGATTTAAACAAAATATCATCGAATTAGGCCGTTTTCCACGTTATTGTGAATTTTCAGTTTATTGTTATTAATTCATTAAATATTCGATAAAAATTATGCAAACACATAATTGATCAGAAAATAACCTTAAATACTTCATTTTCAACCATCTATCTGTTTCTCGTTATAATACTGAGTAAGATATTGAAAAGGGGAGAAGTTCTGTTTTTATTGCATATATCGACGTTTCAGCCGGATTAGAACTGTTTTACGTGTACATCTTCCATCGGTAATATAAACCGAAAATCAGGATTATTTTAGTTAATTTTAATGTAAACACATTGATTTTTATCATTTGTATTGGAAGCAACATCTTTATACGTCTTTTCTAGGGTCTAAAAAATACGAAACGTCGCTCTATGATTCGAAGTTAAAATCCTCAAATTTGGTATAATAATGACCTTTTTCACGTTTTTCATGTAGTTTGATATTACGTAAATATATTAATTTTTACCAATATTTCCATACTATTTCAAGTAGTATCACGATATGTGATTTGGCCTTCAAATCTCAGATTTTCCCATAATATTGCATTTTAAGCAAGTTTTCTTGCATTTTGTTTCGTACTAAAAATCATCGAATTCAGCAATATTTTGACGTTTATCATCCCGTTTCCTTTATGTGATATAAACAAAATATCATCGAATTAGGCAATATTTTGCTGTTTTTCTACGTTTTGTGAATTTTCAGTTTATTGCTATTAATTCATAAAATATACGATAAAAATGATGCAAACACATAATTGATTAGAAATTAACCTTAAACACTTCATTTTCAATCAACTATTTGTTTCTCGTTAAAATACTGAGTAAGATATTGGAAAGGGGAGAAGTTCTGTTTTTATTGCATATATCGACGTTTCAGCCGGATTAGAGCGGTTTTACGTGTACATCTTCCATCGGTAATATAAACGGAAAATCTGGAACATTTTAGTTAATTCTAATGAAAACACTGATTTTTATCATTTGTATTTGAAACAACATTGTCACACGTCTTTTTTGGGTCTAAATAATACGAAACCTCGCTCTATGATTTGAAGTAAAAATCCTCATATATGGTAATATAGTGACTTTTTACACGTTATTCATGTAGTGTGATTTTACGTATATATATTCGTTTTTACCAATATTTCGATACTACTTCATGTTTTCTCACGATATGTGATTTCGCCTTCAAATCTCAGAATTTCGCAAATTTTGCATTTTTAATCAAGTTTTCTTGCATTTTGTTTTGCACTAAAAATCGTCGAATTTAGCAATAATTTGACCTTTATCATACCCGTTTCCTCTATGTGATTTAAACAAAATATCATCGAATTAGGCCGTTTTCCACGTTATTGTGAATTTTCAGTTTATTGTTATTAATTCATTAAATATTCGATAAAAATTATGCAAACACATAATTGATCAGAAAATAACCTTAAATACTTCATTTTCAACCATCTATCTGTTTCTCGTTATAATACTGAGTAAGATATTGAAAAGGGGAGAAGTTCTGTTTTTATTGCATATATCGACGTTTCAGCCGGATTAGAACTGTTTTACGTGTACATCTTCCATCGGTAATATAAACCGAAAATCAGGATTATTTTAGTTAATTTTAATGTAAACACATTGATTTTTATCATTTGTATTGGAAGCAACATCTTTATACGTCTTTTCTAGGGTCTAAAAAATACGAAACGTCGCTCTATGATTCGAAGTTAAAATCCTCAAATTTGGTATAATAATGACCTTTTTCACGTTTTTCATGTAGTTTGATATTACGTAAATATATTAATTTTTACCAATATTTCCATACTATTTCAAGTAGTATCACGATATGTGATTTGGCCTTCAAATCTCAGATTTTCCCATAATATTGCATTTTAAGCAAGTTTTCTTGCATTTTGTTTCGTACTAAAAATCATCGAATTCAGCAATATTTTGACGTTTATCATCCCGTTTCCTTTATGTGATATAAACAAAATATCATCGAATTAGGCAATATTTTGCTGTTTTTCTACGTTTTGTGAATTTTCAGTTTATTGCTATTAATTCATAAAATATACGATAAAAATGATGCAAACACATAATTGATTAGAAATTAAACTTAAACACTTCATTTTCAATCAACTATTTGTTTCTCGTTAAAATACTGAGTAAGATATTGGAAAGGGGAGAATTTCTCTTTTTATTGCATATATCGACGTTTGAGCCAGCGTAGAACGGTTTTACGTGTACATTTTCCATCGGTAATATAAACCGAAAATCAGGAACATTTTAGTTAATTTTAATGAAAACACATTGATTTTTGTCATTTGTATTGGAAGCAACATCTTTATACTTCTTTTCTAGGGTCTAAAAAATACGAAACGTCGCTTTATGATTCGACGTTAAAATACTCAAATTTGGTATAATAATGACTTTTTTCACGTTCTTCATGTAGTTTGATATTACGTAAATATATTCATTTTTACCAATATTTCCATACTATTTCATGTAGTATCACGATATGTGATTTGGCCTACAAATCTCAGATTTTCGCATAATATTGCATTTTAAGCAAGTTTTCTTGCATTTTGTTTCGTACTAAAAATCATCGAATTCAGCAATATTTTGACAGTTATCATCCCCTTTTCCTTTATGTGATATAAACAAAATATCATCGAATTAGGCAATATTTTGCTGTTTTTCCAAGTTTTTGTTAGTTTTCAGTTTATTGCTAATAATTCATTAAATATACGATAAAAATGATGCAAACACATAATTGATTAGAAATTAACCTTAAACACTTCATTTTCAATCAACTATTTGTTTCTCGTTAAATTACTGAGTAAGATATTGGAAAGGGGAGAAGTTCTGTTTTTATTGCATATATCGACGTTTCAGCCGGATTAGAGCGGTTTTACGTGTACATCTTCCATCGGTAATATAAACCAAAAATCAGGAACATTTTAGTTAATTTTAATGAAAACACATTGATTTTTATCATTTGTTTTGAAAGCTACATCTTTATACGTCTTTTCTAGGGTCTAAAAAATACGAAACCTCGCTCCATGATTCGAAGTTAAAATCCTCAAATTTGGTATAATAATGACCTTTTTCACGTTTTTCATTTAGTTTGATATTACGTAAATATATTCATTTTTTATCAATATTTCGATACTATTTCATGTAGTATCACGATATGTGATTTGGCCTTCAAATCTCAGATTTTCGCATAATATTGCATTTTAAGCAAGTTTTCTTGCATTTTGTTTCGTACTAGAAATCATCGAATTCAGCAATATTTTGGCCTTTATCATCCCCTTTTCCCTTTATGTGATATAAACAAAATATCATCGAATTAGGCAATATTTTGCTGTTTTTCCAAGTTTTTGTGAATTTTCAATTTATTGCTGATAATTCATTATATATACGAGAAAAATTATGCAAACACATAATTGATCAGAAAATAACCTTAAATACTTCATTTTCAATCATCTATTTGTTTCTCGTTAAAATACTGGGTAAGATATTTAAAAGGGGAGAATTTCTGTTTTTATTGCATATATCGACGTTTCAGCCGGATTAGAGCGGTTTTACGTGTACATCTTCCATCGGTAATATAAACGGAAAATCTGGAACATTTTAGTTAATTCTAATGAAAACACATTGATTTTTATCATTTGTATTTGAAACAACATTGTCACACGTCTTTTCTTGGGTCTAAATAATACGAAACCTCGCTCTTTGATTTGAAGTAAAAATCCTCATATATGGTAATATAGTGACTTTTTACACGTTATTCATGTAGTGTGATTTTACGTATATATATTCGTTTTTACCAATACTTCGATACTACTTCATGTTTTCTCACGATATGTGATTTCGCCTTCAAATCTCAGAATTTCGCAAATTTTGCATTTTTAAGCAAGTTTTCTTGCATTTTGTTTTGCACTAAAAATCATCGAATTTAGCAATATTTTGACCTTTATCGTCCCCGTTTCCTCTATGTTATTTAAACAAAATATCATCGAATTAGGCCGTTTTCCACGTTATTGTGAATTTTCAGTTTATTGTTATTAATTCATTAAATATACGATTAAAATTATGCAAACACATAATTGATCAGAAAATAACCCAAATACTTTATTTTCAATCATCTATTTGTTTCTCGTTAAAATACTGAGTAAAATATTGAAAAGGGGAGAAGTTCCGTTTTTATTGCATATATCGCCGTTTCAGCCGGATTAGAACGGTTTTACGTGTACATCTTCCATCGGTAATATAAACCAAAAATCAGGAACATTTTAGTTAATTTTAATGAAAACACATTGATTTTTTTCATTTGTTTTGAAAGCAACATCTTTATACGTCTTTTCTAGGGTCTAAAAAATACGAAACCTCGCTCCATGATTCGAAGTTAAAATCCTCAAATTTGGTATAATAATGACCTTTTTCACGTTTTTCATTTAGTTTGATATTACGTAAATATATTCATTTTTATCAATATTTCGATACTATTTCATGTAGTATCACGATATGTGATTTGGCTTTCAAATCTCAGATTTTCGCATAATATTGCATTTTAAGCAAGTTTTCTTGCATTTTGTTTCGTACTAGAAATCATCGAATTTAGCAATATTTTGACCTTTATCTTCCCCTTTTCCTTTATGTGATATAAACAAAATATCATCGAACTAGGCAATATTTTGAGGTTTTTCCAAGTTTTTGTGAATTTTCAGTTTATTGCTATTAATTCATTATATATACGAGAAAAATTATGCAAACACATAATTGATCAGAAAATAACCTTAAATACTTCATTTTCAATCATCTATTTGTTTCTCGTTAAAATACTGGGTAAGATATTTAAAAGGGGAGAATTTCTGTTTTTATTGCATATATCTACGTTTCAGCCGGCGTAGAACGGTTTTACGTGTACATTTTCCATCGGTAATATAAACCGAAAATCAGGAACATTTTAGTTAATTTTAATGAAAACACATTGATTTTTGTCAAATGTATTGGAAGCAACATCTTTATACTTCTTTTCTAGGGTCTAAAAAACATGAAACGTCGCTTTATGATTCGATGTTAAAATACTCAAATTTGGTATAATAATGACTTTTTTCACGTTTTTCATGTAGTTTAATATTACGTAAATATATTCATTTTTACCAATATTTCCATACCATTTCATGTAGTATCACGATATGTGATTTGGCCTTCGAATCTCAGATTTTCGCATAATATTGCATTTTAAGCAAGTTTTCTTGCATTTTGTTTCGTACTAAAAATCATCGAATTCAGCAATATTTTGACGTTTATCATCCCCTTTTCCTTTATGTGATATAAACAAAATATCATCGAATTAGGCAATATTTTGCTGTTTTTCCAAGTTTTTGTGAGTTTTCAGTTTATTGCTGATAATTCATTAAATATACGATAAAAATGATGCAAACACATAATTGATTAGAAATTAACCTTAAACACTTCATTTTCAATCAACTATTTGTTTCTCGTTAAAATACTGAGTAAGATATTGGAAAGGGGAGAAGTTCTGTTTTTATTGCATATATCGACGTTTCAGCCCTATTAGAGCGGTTTTACGTGTACATCTTCCATCGGTAATATAAACAGAAAATCTGGAACATTTTAGTTAATTCTAATGAAAACACATTGATTTTTATCATTTGTATTTGAAACAACATTGTCACACGTCTTTTCTTGGGTCTAAATAATACGAAACCTCGCTCTATGATTTGAAGTAAAAATCCTCATATATGGTAATATAGTGACTTTTTACACGTTATTCATGTAGTGTGATTTTACGTATATATATTCGTTTTTACCAATATTTCGATACTACTTCATGTTTTCTCACGATATGTGATTTCGCCTTCAAATCTCAGAATTTCGCAAATTTTGCATTTTTAAGCAAGTTTTCTTGCATTTTGTTTTGCACTAAAAATCATCGAATTTAGCAATATTTTGACCTTTATCATCCCCGTTTCCTCTATGTGATTTAAACAAAATATCATCGAATTAGGCCGTTTTCCACGTTATTGTGAATTTTCAGTTTATTGTTATTAATTCATTAAATATACGATTAAAATTATGCAAACACATAATTGATCAGAAAATAACCTTAAATACTTTATTTTCAATCATCTATTTGTTTCTCGTTAAAATACTGAGTAAAATATTGAAAAGGGGAGAAGTTCCGTTTTTATTGCATATATCGACGTTTCAGTCGGATTAGAACGGTTTTACGTGTACATCTTCCATCGGTAATATAAACCAAAAATCAGGAACATTTTAGTTAATTTTAATGAAAACACATTGATTTTTATCATTTGTTTTGAAAGCTACATCTTTATACGTCTTTTCTAGGGTCTAAAAAATACGAAACCTCGCTCCATGATTCGAAGTTAAAATCCTCAAATTTGGTATAATAATGACCTTTTTCACGTTTTTCATTTAGTTTGATATTACGTAAATATATTCATTTTTATCAATATTTCGATACTATTTCATGTAGTATCACGATATGTGATTTGGCCTTCAAATCTCAGATTTTCGCATAATATTGCATTTTAAGCAAGTTTTCTTGCATTTTGTTTCGTACTAGAAATCATCGAATTCAGCAATATTTTGGCCTTTATCATCCCCTTTTCCCTTTATGTGATATAAACAAAATATCATCGAATTAGGCAATATTTTGCTGTTTTTCCAAGTTTTTGTGAATTTTCAATTTATTGCTGATAATTCATTATATATACGAGAAAAATTATGCAAACACATAATTGATCAGAAAATAACCTTAAATACTTCATTTTCAATCATCTATTTGTTTCTCGTTAAAATACTGGGTAAGATATTTAAAAGGGGAGAATTTCTGTTTTTATTGCATATATCGACGTTTCAGCCGGATTAGAGCGGTTTTACGTGTACATCTTCCATCGGTAATATAAACGGAAAATCTGGAACATTTTAGTTAATTCTAATGAAAACACATTGATTTTTATCATTTGTATTTGAAACAACATTGTCACGTCTTTTCTTGGGTCTAAATAATACGAAACCTCGCTCTATGATTTGAAGTAAAAATCCTCATATATGGTAATATAGTGACTTTTTACACGTTATTCATGTAGTGTGATTTTACGTATATATATTCATTTTTCCCAATATTTCGATACTACTTCATGTTTTCTCACGATATGTGATTTCGCCTTCAAATCTCAGAATTTCGCAAATTTTGCATTTTTAAGCAAGTTTTCTTGCATTTTGTTTTGCACTAAAAATCATCGAATTTAGCAATATTTTGACCTTTATCATCCCCGTTTCCTCTATGTGATTTAAACAAAATATCATCGAATTAGGCCGTTTTCCACGTTATTGTGAATTTTCAGTTTATTGTTATTAATTCATTAAATATACGATTAAAATTATGCAAACACATAATTGATCAGAAAAAACCCTTAAATACTTTATTTTCAATCATCTATTTGTTTCTCGTTAAAATACTGATTAAAATATTGAAAAGGGGAGAAGTTCCGTTTTTATTGCATATATCGACGTTTCAGCCGGATTAGAACGGTTTTACGTGTACATCTTCCATCGGTAATATAAACCAAAAATCAGGAACATTTTAGTTAATTTTAATGAAAACACATTGATTTTTTTCATTTATTTTGAAAGCAACATCTTTATACGTCTTTTCTAGGGTCTAAAAAATACGAAACCTCGCTCCATGATTCGAAGTTAAAATCCTCAAATTTGGTATAATAATGACCTTTTTCACGTTTTTCATTTAGTTTGATATTACGTAAATATATTCATTTTTATCAATATTTCGATACTATTTCATGTAGTATCACGATATGTGATTTGGCTTTCAAATCTCAGATTTTCGCATAATATTGCATTTTAAGCAAGTTTTCTTGCATTTTGTTTCGTACTAGAAATCATCGAATTTAGCAATATTTTGACCTTTATCTTCCCCTTTTCCTTTATGTGATATAAACAAAATATCATCGAACTAGGCAATATTTTGAGGTTTTTCCAAGTTTTTGTGAATTTTCAGTTTATTGCTATTAATTCATTAAATATACGAGAAAAATTATGCAAACACATAATTGATCAGAAAATAACCTTAAATACTTCATTTTCAATCATCTATTTGTTTCTCGTTAAAATACTGAGTAAAATATTGAAAAGGGGAGAAGTTCCGTTTTTATTGCATATATCGACGTTTCAGCCGGATTAGAACGGTTTTACGTGTACATCTTCCATCGGTAATATAAACCAAAAATCAGGAACATTTTAGTTAATTTTAATGAAAACACATTGATTTTTATCATTTGTTTTGAAAGCTACATCTTTATACGTCTTTTCTAGGGTCTAAAAAATACGAAACCTCGCTCCATGATTCGAAGTTAAAATCCTCAAATTTGGTATAATAATGACCTTTTTCACGTTTTTCATTTAGTTTGATATTACGTAAATATATTCATTTTTATCAATATTTCGATACTATTTCATGTAGTATCACGATATGTGATTTGGCCTTCAAATCTCAGATTTTCGCATAATATTGCATTTTAAGCAAGTTTTCTTGCATTTTGTTTCGTACTAGAAATCATCGAATTCAGCAATATTTTGGCCTTTATCATCCCCTTTTCCCTTTATGTGATATAAACAAAATATCATCGAATTAGGCAATATTTTGCTGTTTTTCCAAGTTTTTGTGAATTTTCAATTTATTGCTGATAATTCATTATATATACGAGAAAAATTATGCAAACACATAATTGATCAGAAAATAACCTTAAATACTTCATTTTCAATCATCTATTTGTTTCTCGTTAAAATACTGGGTAAGATATTTAAAAGGGGAGAATTTCTGTTTTTATTGCATATATCGACGTTTCAGCCGGATTAGAGCGGTTTTACGTGTACATCTTCCATCGGTAATATAAACGGAAAATCTGGAACATTTTAGTTAATTCTAATGAAAACACATTGATTTTTATCATTTGTATTTGAAACAACATTGTCACACGTCTTTTCTTGGGTCTAAATAATACGAAACCTCGCTCTATGATTTGAAGTAAAAATCCTCATATATGGTAATATAGTGACTTTTTACACGTTATTCATGTAGTGTGATTTTACGTATATATATTCATTTTTCCCAATATTTCGATACTACTTCATGTTTTCTCACGATATGTGATTTCGCCTTCAAATCTCAGACTTTCGCAAATTTTGCATTTTTAAGCAAGTTTCCTTGCATTTTGTTTTGCACTAAAAATCGTCGAATTTAGCAATATTTTGACCTTTATCATCCCCGTTTCCTCTATGTGATTTAAACAAAATATCATCGAATTAGGCCGTTTTCCACGTTATTGTGAATTTTCAGTTTATTGTTATTAATTCATTAAATATACGATTAAAATTATGCAAACACATAATTGATCAGAAAATAACCTTAAATACTTTATTTTCAATCATCTATTTGTTTCTCGTTAAAATACTGAGTAAAATATTGAAAAGGGGAGAAGTTCCGTTTTTATTGCATATATCGACGTTTCAGCCGGATTAGAACGGTTTTACGTGTACATCTTCCATCGGTAATATAAACCAAAAATCAGGAACATTTTAGTTAATTTTAATGAAAACACATTGATTTTTATCATTTGTTTTGAAAGCAACATCTTTATACGTCTTTTCTAGGGTCTAAAAAATTCGAAACCTCGCTCCATGATTCGAAGTTAAAATCCTCAAATTTGGTATAATAATGACCTTTTTCACGTTTTTCATTTAGTTTGATATTACGTAAATATATTCATTTTTATCAATATTTCGATACTATTTCATGAAGTATCACGATATGTGATTTGGCCTTCAAATCTCAGATTTTCGCCTAATATTGCATTTTAAGCAAGTTTTCTTGCATTTTGTTTCGTACTAGAAATCATCGAATTTAGCAATATTTTGACCATTATCATCCCCTTTTCCTTTATGTGATATAAACATAATATCATCGAACTAGGCAATATTTTGAGGTTTTTCCAAGTTTTTGTGAATTTTCAGTTTATTGCTATTAATTCATTAAATATACGAGAAAAATTATGCAAACACATAATTGATCAGAAAATAACCTTAAATACTTCATTTTCAATCATCTATTTGTTTCTCGTTAAAATACTGGGTAAGATATTTAAAAGGGGAGAATTTCTGTTTTTATTGCATATATCGACGTTTCAGCCGGCGTAGAACGGTTTTACGTGTACATTTTCCATCGGTAATATAAACCGAAAATCAGGAACATTTTAGTTAATTTTAATGAAAACACATTGATTTTTGTCATTTGTATTGGAAGCAACATCTTTATACTTCTTTTCTAGGGTCTAAAAAACATGAAACGTCGCTTTATGATTCGTCGTTAAAATACTCAAATTTGGTATAATAATGACTTTTTTCACGTTTTTCATGTAATTTGATATTACGTAAATATATTCATTTTTACCAATATTTCCATACCATTTCATGTAGTATCACGATATGTGATTTGGCCTACAAATCTCAGATTTTCGCATAATATTGCATTTTAAGCAAGTTTTCTTGCATTTTGTTTCGTACTAAAAATCATCGAATTCAGCAATATCTTGACGTTTATCATCCCTTTTTCCTTTATGTGATATAAACAAAAATATTATCGAATTAGGCAATATTTTGCTGTTTTTCCAAGTTTTTGTGAGTTTTCAGTTTATTGCTGATAATTCATTATATATACGATAAAAATGATGCAAACACATAATTGATTAGAAATTAACCTTAAACACTTCATTTTCAATCAACTATTTGTTTCTCGTTAAAATACTGAGTAAGATATTGGAAAGGGGAGAAGTTCTGTTTTTATTGCATATATCGACGTTTCAGCCGGATTAGAGCGGTTTTACGTGTACATCTTCCATCGGTAATATAAACGGAAAATCTGGAACATTTTAGTTAATTCTAATGAAAACACTGATTTTTATCATTTGTATTTGAAACAACATTGTCACACGTCTTGTTTGGGTCTAAATAATACGAAACCTCGCTCTATGATTTGAAGTAAAAATCCTCATATATGGTAATATAGTGACTTTTTACACGTTATTCATGTAGTGTGATTTTACGTATATATATTCGTTTTAACCAATATTTCGATACTACTTCATGTTTTCTCACGATATGTGATTTCGCCTTCAAATCTCAGAATTTCGCAAATTTTGCATTTTTAAACAAGTTTTCTTGCATTTTGTTTTGCACTAAAAATCATCGAATTTAGCAATATTTTGACCTTTATCATCCCCGTTTCCTCTATGTGATTTAAACAAAATATCATCGAATTAGGCCGTTTTCCACGTTATTGTGAATTTTCAGTTTATTGTTATTAATTCATTAAATATACGATTAAAATTATGCAAACACATAATTGATCAGAAAATAACCTTAAATACTTTATTTTCAATCATCTATTTGTTTCTCGTTAAAATACTGAGTAAAATATTGAAAAGGGGAGAAGTTCCGTTTTTATTGCATATATCGACGTTTCAGCCGGATTAGAACGGTTTTACGTGTACATCTTCCATCGGTAATATAAACCAAAAATCAGGAACATTTTAGTTAATTTTAATGAAAACACATTGATTTTTATCATTTGTTTTGAAAGCTACATCTTTATACTTCTTTTCTAGGGTCTAAAAAACATGAAACGTCGCTTTATGATTCGACGTTAAAATACTTAAATTTGGTATAATAATGACTTTTTTCACGTTTTTCATGTAGTTTAATATTACGTAAATATATTCATTTTTACCAATATTTCCATACCATTTCATGTAGTATCACGATATGTGATTTGGCCTTCAAATCTCAGATTTTCGCATAATATTGCATTTTAAGCAAGTTTTCTTGCATTTTGTTTCGTACTAAAAATCATCGAATTCAGCAATATTTTGACGTTTATCATCCCCTTTTCCTTTATGTGATATAAACAAAATATCATCGAATTAGGCAATATTTTGCTGTTTTTCCAAGTTTTTGCGAGTTTTCAGTTTATTGCTGATAATTCATTAAATATACGATAAAAATGATGCAAACACATAATTGATTAGAAATTAACCTTAAACACTTCATTTTCAATCAACTATTTGTTTCTCGTTAAAATACTGAGTAAGATATTGGAAAGGGGAGAAGTTCTGTTTTTATTGCATATATCGACGTTTCAGCCGGATTAGAGCGGTTTTACGTGTACATCTTCCATCGGTAATATAAACGGAAAATCTGGAACATTTTAGTTAATTCTAATGAAAACACTGATTTTTATCATTTGTATTTGAAACAACATTGTCACACGTCTTGTTTGGGTCTAAATAATACGAAACCTCGCTCTATGATTTGAAGTAAAAATCCTCATATATGGTAATATAGTGACTTTTTACACGTTATTCATGTAGTGTGATTTTACGTATATATATTCGTTTTAACCAATATTTCGATACTACTTCATGTTTTCTCACGATATGTGATTTCGCCTTCAAATCTCAGAATTTCGCAAATTTTGCATTTTTAAACAAGTTTTCTTGCATTTTGTTTTGCACTAAAAATCATCGAATTTAGCAATATTTTGACCTTTATCATCCCCGTTTCCTCTATGTGATTTAAACAAAATATCATCGAATTAGGCCGTTTTCCACGTTATTGTGAATTTTCAGTTTATTGTTATTAATTCATTAAATATACGATTAAAATTATGCAAACACATAATTGATCAGAAAATAACCTTAAATACTTTATTTTCAATCATCTATTTGTTTCTCGTTAAAATACTGAGTAAAATATTGAAAAGGGGAGAAGTTCCGTTTTTATTGCATATATCGACGTTTCAGCCGGATTAGAACGGTTTTACGTGTACATCATCCATCGGTAATATAAACCAAAAATCAGGAACATTTTAGTTAATTTTAATGAAAACACATTGATTTTTATCATTTGTTTTGAAAGCTACATCTTTATACGTCTTTTCTAGGGTCTAAAAAATACGAAACCTCGCTCCATGATTCGAAGTTAAAATCCTCAAATTTGGTATAATAATGACCTTTTTCACGTTTTTCATTTAGTTTGATATTACGTAAATATATTCATTTTTATCAATATTTCGATACTATTTCATGTAGTATCACGATATGTGATTTGGCCTTCAAATCTCAGATTTTCGCATAATATTGCATTTTAAGCAAGTTTTCTTGCATTTTGTTTCGTACTAGAAATCATCGAATTCAGCAATATTTTGGCCTTTATCATCCCCTTTTCCCTTTATGTGATATAAACAAAATATCATCGAATTAGGCAATATTTTGCTGTTTTTCCAAGTTTTTGTGAATTTTCAATTTATTGCTGATAATTCATTATATATACGAGAAAAATTATGCAAACACATAATTGATCAGAAAATAACCTTAAATACTTCATTTTCAATCATCTATTTGTTTCTCGTTAAAATACTGGGTAAGATATTTAAAAGGGGAGAATTTCTGTTTTTATTGCATATATCGACGTTTCAGCCGGATTAGAGCGGTTTTACGTGTACATCTTCCATCGGTAATATAAACGGAAAATCTGGAACATTTTAGTTAATTCTAATGAAAACACATTGATTTTTATCATTTGTATTTGAAACAACATTGTCACACGTCTTTTCTTGGGTCTAAATAATACGAAACCTCGCTCTATGATTTGAAGTAAAAATCCTCATATATGGTAATATAGTGACTTTTTACACGTTATTCATGTAGTGTGATTTTACGTATATATATTCGTTTTTACCAATACTTCGATACTACTTCATGTTTTCTCACGATATGTGATTTCGCCTTCAAATCTCAGAATTTCGCAAATTTTGCATTTTTAAGCAAGTTTTCTTGCATTTTGTTTTGCACTAAAAATCATCGAATTTAGCAATATTTTGACCTTTATCGTCCCCGTTTCCTCTATGTGATTTAAACAAAATATCATCGAATTAGGCCGTTTTCCACGTTATTGTGAATTTTCAGTTTATTGTTATTAATTCATTAAATATACGATTAAAATTATGCAAACACATAATTGATCAGAAAATAACCCAAATACTTTATTTTCAATCATCTATTTGTTTCTCGTTAAAATACTGAGTAAAATATTGAAAAGGGGAGAAGTTCCGTTTTTATTGCATATATCGCCGTTTCAGCCGGATTAGAACGGTTTTACGTGTACATCTTCCATCGGTAATATAAACCAAAAATCAGGAACATTTTAGTTAATTTTAATGAAAACACATTGATTTTTTTCATTTGTTTTGAAAGCAACATCTTTATACGTCTTTTCTAGGGTCTAAAAAATACGAAACCTCGCTCCATGATTCGAAGTTAAAATCCTCAAATTTGGTATAATAATGACCTTTTTCACGTTTTTCATTTAGTTTGATATTACGTAAATATATTCATTTTTATCAATATTTCGATACTATTTCATGTAGTATCACGATATGTGATTTGGCTTTCAAATCTCAGATTTTCGCATAATATTGCATTTTAAGCAAGTTTTCTTGCATTTTGTTTCGTACTAGAAATCATCGAATTTAGCAATATTTTGACCTTTATCTTCCCCTTTTCCTTTATGTGATATAAACAAAATATCATCGAACTAGGCAATATTTTGAGGTTTTTCCAAGTTTTTGTGAATTTTCAGTTTATTGCTATTAATTCATTATATATACGAGAAAAATTATGCAAACACATAATTGATCAGAAAATAACCTTAAATACTTCATTTTCAATCATCTATTTGTTTCTCGTTAAAATACTGGGTAAGATATTTAAAAGGGGAGAATTTCTGTTTTTATTGCATATATCTACGTTTCAGCCGGCGTAGAACGGTTTTACGTGTACATTTTCCATCGGTAATATAAACCGAAAATCAGGAACATTTTAGTTAATTTTAATGAAAACACATTGATTTTTGTCAAATGTATTGGAAGCAACATCTTTATACTTCTTTTCTAGGGTCTAAAAAACATGAAACGTCGCTTTATGATTCGATGTTAAAATACTCAAATTTGGTATAATAATGACTTTTTTCACGTTTTTCATGTAGTTTAATATTACGTAAATATATTCATTTTTACCAATATTTCCATACCATTTCATGTAGTATCACGATATGTGATTTGGCCTTCGAATCTCAGATTTTCGCATAATATTGCATTTTAAGCAAGTTTTCTTGCATTTTGTTTCGTACTAAAAATCATCGAATTCAGCAATATTTTGACGTTTATCATCCCCTTTTCCTTTATGTGATATAAACAAAATATCATCGAATTAGGCAATATTTTGCTGTTTTTCCAAGTTTTTGTGAGTTTTCAGTTTATTGCTGATAATTCATTAAATATACGATAAAAATGATGCAAACACATAATTGATTAGAAATTAACCTTAAACACTTCATTTTCAATCAACTATTTGTTTCTCGTTAAAATACTGAGTAAGATATTGGAAAGGGGAGAAGTTCTGTTTTTATTGCATATATCGACGTTTCAGCCCTATTAGAGCGGTTTTACGTGTACATCTTCCATCGGTAATATAAACAGAAAATCTGGAACATTTTAGTTAATTCTAATGAAAACACATTGATTTTTATCATTTGTATTTGAAACAACATTGTCACACGTCTTTTCTTGGGTCTAAATAATATGAAACCTCGCTCTATGATTTGAAGTAAAAATCCTCATATATGGTAATATAGTGACTTTTTACACGTTATTCATGTAGTGTGATTTTACGTATATATATTCGTTTTTACCAATATTTCGATACTACTTCATGTTTTCTCACGATATGTGATTTCGCCTTCAAATCTCAGAATTTCGCAAATTTTGCATTTTTAAGCAAGTTTTCTTGCATTTTGTTATGCACTAAAAATCATCGAATTTAGCAATATTTTGACCTTTATCATCCCCGTTTCCTCTATGTGATTTAAACAAAATATCATCGAATTAGGCCGTTTTCCACGTTATTGTGAATTTTCAGTTTATTGTTATTAATTCATTAAATATACGATTAAAATTATGCAAACACATAATTGATCAGAAAATAACCTTAAATACTTTATTTTCAATCATCTATTTGTTTCTCGTTAAAATACTGAGTAAAATATTGAAAAGGGGAGAAGTTCCGTTTTTATTGCATATATAGACGTTTCAGCCGGATTAGAACGGTTTTACGTGTACATCTTCCATCGGTAATATAAACCAAAAATCAGGAACATTTTAGTTAATTTTAATGAAAACACATTGATTTTTATCATTTGTTTTGAAAGCTACATCTTTATACGTCTTTTCTAGGGTCTAAAAAATACGAAACCTCGCTCCATGATTCGAAGTTAAAATCCTCAAATTTGGTATAATAATGACCTTTTTCACGTTTTTCATTTAGTTTGATATTACGTAAATATATTCATTTTTATCAATATTTCGATACTATTTCATGTAGTATCACGATATGTGATTTGGCCTTCAAATCTCAGATTTTCGCATAATATTGCATTTTAAGCAAGTTTTCTTGCATTTTGTTTCGTACTAGAAATCATCGAATTTAGCAATATTTTGACCTTTATCTTCCCCTTTTCCTTTATGTGATATAAACAAAATATCATCGAACTAGGCAATATTTTGAGGTTTTTCCAAGTTTTTGTGAATTTTCAGTTTATTGCTATTAATTCATTAAATATACGAGAAAAATTATGCAAACACATAATTGATCAGAAAATAACCTTAAATACTTCATTTTCAATCATCTATTTGTTTCTCGTTAAAATACTGGGTAAGATATTTAAAAGGGGAGAATTTCTGTTTTTATTGCATATATCTACGTTTCAGCCGGCGTAGAACGGTTTTACGTGTACATTTTCCATCGGTAATATAAACCGAAAATCAGGAACATTTTAGTTAATTTTAATGAAAACACATTGATTTTTGTCATTTGTATTGGAAGCAACATCTTTATACTTCTTTTCTAGGGTCTAAAAAACATGAAACGTCGCTTTATGATTCGACGTTAAAATACTTAAATTTGGTATAATAATGACTTTTTTCACGTTTTTCATGTAGTTTAATATTACGTAAATATATTCATTTTTACCAATATTTCCATACCATTTCATGTAGTATCACGATATGTGATTTGGCCTTCAAATCTCAGATTTTCGCATAATATTGCATTTTAAGCAAGTTTTCTTGCATTTTGTTTCGTACTAAAAATCATCGAATTCAGCAATATTTTGACGTTTATCATCCCCTTTTCCTTTATGTGATATAAACAAAATATCATCGAATTAGGCAATATTTTGCTGTTTTTCCAAGTTTTTGCGAGTTTTCAGTTTATTGCTGATAATTCATTAAATATACGATAAAAATGATGCAAACACATAATTGATTAGAAATTAACCTTAAACACTTCATTTTCAATCAACTATTTGTTTCTCGTTAAAATACTGAGTAAGATATTGGAAAGGGGAGAAGTTCTGTTTTTATTGCATATATCGACGTTTCAGCCCTATTAGAGCGGTTTTACGTGTACATCTTCCATCGGTAATATAAACGGAAAATCTGGAACATTTTAGTTAATTCTAATGAAAACACTGATTTTTATCATTTGTATTTGAAACAACATTGTCAAACGTCTTTTCTTGGGTCTAAATAATACGAAACCTCGCTCTATGATTTGAAGTAAAAATCCTCATATATGGTAATATAGTGACTTTTTACACGTTATTCATGTAGTGTGATTTTCCGTAAATATATTCGTTTTTACCAATATTTCGATACTACTTCATGTTTTCTCACGATATGTGATTTCGCCTTCAAATCTCAGAATTTCGCAAATTTTGCATTTTTAAGCACGTTTTCTTGCATTTTCTTTTGCACTAAAAATCATCGAATTTAGCAATATTTTGACCTTTATCATCCCCGTTTCCTCTATGTGATTTAAACAAAATATCATCGAATTAGGCCGTTTTCCACGTTATTGTGAATTTTCAGTTTATTGTTATTAATTCATTAAATATACGATTAAAATTATGCAAACACATAATTGATCAGAAAATAACCTTAAATACTTTATTTTCAATCATCTATTTGTTTCTCGTTAAAATACTGAGTAAAATATTGAAAAGGGGAGAAGTTCCGTTTTTATTGCATATATCGACGTTTCAGCCGGATTAGAACGGTTTTACGTGTACATCTTCCATCGGTAATATAAACCAAAAATCAGGAACATTTTAGTTAATTTTAATGAAAACACATTGATTTTTATCATTTGTTTTGAAAGCTACATCTTTATACGTCTTTTCTAGGGTCTAAAAAATACGAAACCTCGCTCCATGATTCGAAGTTAAAATCCTCAAATTTGGTATAATAATGACCTTTTTCACGTTTTTCATTTAGTTTGATATTACGTAAATATATTCATTTTTATCAATATTTCGATACTATTTCATGTAGTATCACGATATGTGATTTGGCCTTCAAATCTCAGATTTTCGCATAATATTGCATTTTAAGCAAGTTTTCTTGCATTTTGTTTCGTACTAGAAATCATCGAATTCAGCAATATTTTGGCCTTTATCATCCCCTTTTCCCTTTATGTGATATAAACAAAATATCATCGAATTAGGCAATATTTTGCTGTTTTTCCAAGTTTTTGTGAATTTTCAATTTATTGCTGATAATTCATTATATATACGAGAAAAATTATGCAAACACATAATTGATCAGAAAATAACCTTAAATACTTCATTTTCAATCATCTATTTGTTTCTCGTTAAAATACTGGGTAAGATATTTAAAAGGGGAGAATTTCTGTTTTTATTGCATATATCGACGTTTCAGCCGGATTAGAGCGGTTTTACGTGTACATCTTCCATCGGTAATATAAACGGAAAATCTGGAACATTTTAGTTAATTCTAATGAAAACACATTGATTTTTATCATTTGTATTTGAAACAACATTGTCACACGTCTTTTCTTGGGTCTAAATAATACGAAACCTCGCTCTATGATTTGAAGTAAAAATCCTCATATATGGTAATATAGTGACTTTTTACACGTTATTCATGTAGTGTGATTTTACGTATATATATTCGTTTTTACCAATACTTCGATACTACTTCATGTTTTCTCACGATATGTGATTTCGCCTTCAAATCTCAGAATTTCGCAAATTTTGCATTTTTAAGCAAGTTTTCTTGCATTTTGTTTTGCACTAAAAATCATCGAATTTAGCAATATTTTGACCTTTATCGTCCCCGTTTCCTCTATGTGATTTAAACAAAATATCATCGAATTAGGCCGTTTTCCACGTTATTGTGAATTTTCAGTTTATTGTTATTAATTCATTAAATATACGATTAAAATTATGCAAACACATAATTGATCAGAAAATAACCCAAATACTTTATTTTCAATCATCTATTTGTTTCTCGTTAAAATACTGAGTAAAATATTGAAAAGGGGAGAAGTTCCGTTTTTATTGCATATATCGCCGTTTCAGCCGGATTAGAACGGTTTTACGTGTACATCTTCCATCGGTAATATAAACCAAAAATCAGGAACATTTTAGTTAATTTTAATGAAAACACATTGATTTTTTTCATTTGTTTTGAAAGCAACATCTTTATACGTCTTTTCTAGGGTCTAAAAAATACGAAACCTCGCTCCATGATTCGAAGTTAAAATCCTCAAATTTGGTATAATAATGACCTTTTTCACGTTTTTCATTTAGTTTGATATTACGTAAATATATTCATTTTTATCAATATTTCGATACTATTTCATGTAGTATCACGATATGTGATTTGGCTTTCAAATCTCAGATTTTCGCATAATATTGCATTTTAAGCAAGTTTTCTTGCATTTTGTTTCGTACTAGAAATCATCGAATTTAGCAATATTTTGACCTTTATCTTCCCCTTTTCCTTTATGTGATATAAACAAAATATCATCGAACTAGGCAATATTTTGAGGTTTTTCCAAGTTTTTGTGAATTTTCAGTTTATTGCTATTAATTCATTATATATACGAGAAAAATTATGCAAACACATAATTGATCAGAAAATAACCTTAAATACTTCATTTTCAATCATCTATTTGTTTCTCGTTAAAATACTGGGTAAGATATTTAAAAGGGGAGAATTTCTGTTTTTATTGCATATATCTACGTTTCAGCCGGCGTAGAACGGTTTTACGTGTACATTTTCCATCGGTAATATAAACCGAAAATCAGGAACATTTTAGTTAATTTTAATGAAAACACATTGATTTTTGTCAAATGTATTGGAAGCAACATCTTTATACTTCTTTTCTAGGGTCTAAAAAACATGAAACGTCGCTTTATGATTCGATGTTAAAATACTCAAATTTGGTATAATAATGACTTTTTTCACGTTTTTCATGTAGTTTAATATTACGTAAATATATTCATTTTTACCAATATTTCCATACCATTTCATGTAGTATCACGATATGTGATTTGGCCTTCGAATCTCAGATTTTCGCATAATATTGCATTTTAAGCAAGTTTTCTTGCATTTTGTTTCGTACTAAAAATCATCGAATTCAGCAATATTTTGACGTTTATCATCCCCTTTTCCTTTATGTGATATAAACAAAATATCATCGAATTAGGCAATATTTTGCTGTTTTTCCAAGTTTTTGTGAGTTTTCAGTTTATTGCTGATAATTCATTAAATATACGATAAAAATGATGCAAACACATAATTGATTAGAAATTAACCTTAAACACTTCATTTTCAATCAACTATTTGTTTCTCGTTAAAATACTGAGTAAGATATTGGAAAGGGGAGAAGTTCTGTTTTTATTGCATATATCGACGTTTCAGCCCTATTAGAGCGGTTTTACGTGTACATCTTCCATCTATAATATAAACAGAAAATCTGGAACATTTTAGTTAATTCTAATGAAAACACATTGATTTTTATCATTTGTATTTGAAACAACATTGTCACACGTCTTTTCTTGGGTCTAAATAATACGAAACCTCGCTCTATGATTTGAAGTAAAAATCCTCATATATGGTAATATAGTGACTTTTTACACGTTATTCATGTAGTGTGATTTTACGTATATATATTCGTTTTTACCAATATTTCGATACTACTTCATGTTTTCTCACGATATGTGATTTCGCCTTCAAATCTCAGAATTTCGCAAATTTTGCATTTTTAAGCAAGTTTTCTTGCATTTTGTTTTGCACTAAAAATCATCGAATTTAGCAATATTTTGACCTTTATCATCCCCGTTTCCTCTATGTGATTTAAACAAAATATCATCGAATTAGGCCGTTTTCCACGTTATTGTGAATTTTCAGTTTATTGTTATTAATTCATTAAATATACGATTAAAATTATGCAAACACATAATTGATCAGAAAATAACCTTAAATACTTTATTTTCAATCATCTATTTGTTTCTCGTTAAAATACTGAGTAAAATATTGAAAAGGGGAGAAGTTCCGTTTTTATTGCATATATCGACGTTTCAGCCGGATTAGAACGGTTTTACGTGTACATCTTCCATCGGTAATATAAACCAAAAATCAGGAACATTTTAGTTAATTTTAATGAAAACACATTGATTTTTATCATTTGTTTTGAAAGCTACATCTTTATACGTCTTTTCTAGGGTCTAAAAAATACGAAACCTCGCTCCATGATTCGAAGTTAAAATCCTCAAATTTGGTATAATAATGACCTTTTTCACGTTTTTCATTTAGTTTGATATTACGTAAATATATTCATTTTTATCAATATTTCGATACTATTTCATGTAGTATCACGATATGTGATTTGGCCTTCAAATCTCAGATTTTCGCATAATATTGCATTTTAAGCAAGTTTTCTTGCATTTTGTTTCGTACTAGAAATCATCGAATTCAGCAATATTTTGGCCTTTATCATCACCTTTTCCCTTTATGTGATATAAACAAAATATCATCGAATTAGGCAATATTTTGCTGTTTTTCCAAGTTTTTGTGAATTTTCAATTTATTGCTGATAATTCATTATATATACGAGAAAAATTATGCAAACACATAATTGATCAGAAAATAACCTTAAATACTTCATTTTCAATCATCTATTTGTTTCTCGTTAAAATACTGGGTAAGATATTTAAAAGGGGAGAATTTCTGTTTTTATTGCATATATCGACGTTTCAGCCGGATTAGAGCGGTTTTACGTGTACATCTTCCATCGGTAATATAAACGGAAAATCTGGAACATTTTAGTTAATTCTAATGAAAACACATTGATTTTTATCATTTGTATTTGAAACAACATTGTCACACGTCTTTTCTTGGGTCTAAATAATACGAAACCTCGCTCTATGATTTGAAGTAAAAATCCTCATATATGGTAATATAGTGACTTTTTACACGTTATTCATGTAGTGTGATTTTACGTATATATATTCGTTTTTACCAATACTTCGATACTACTTCATGTTTTCTCACGATATGTGATTTCGCCTTCAAATCTCAGAATTTCGCAAATTTTGCATTTTTAAGCAAGTTTTCTTGCATTTTGTTTTGCACTAAAAATCATCGAATTTAGCAATATTTTGACCTTTATCGTCCCCGTTTCCTCTATGTGATTTAAACAAAATATCATCGAATTAGGCCGTTTTCCACGTTATTGTGAATTTTCAGTTTATTGTTATTAATTCATTAAATATACGATTAAAATTATGCAAACACATAATTGATCAGAAAATAACCCAAATACTTTATTTTCAATCATCTATTTGTTTCTCGTTAAAATACTGAGTAAAATATTGAAAAGGGGAGAAGTTCCGTTTTTATTGCATATATCGCCGTTTCAGCCGGATTAGAACGGTTTTACGTGTACATCTTCCATCGGTAATATAAACCAAAAATCAGGAACATTTTAGTTAATTTTAATGAAAACACATTGATTTTTTTCATTTGTTTTGAAAGCAACATCTTTATACGTCTTTTCTAGGGTCTAAAAAATACGAAACCTCGCTCCATGATTCGAAGTTAAAATCCTCAAATTTGGTATAATAATGACCTTTTTCACGTTTTTCATTTAGTTTGATATTACGTAAATATATTCATTTTTATCAATATTTCGATACTATTTCATGTAGTATCACGATATGTGATTTGGCTTTCAAATCTCAGATTTTCGCATAATATTGCATTTTAAGCAAGTTTTCTTGCATTTTGTTTCGTACTAGAAATCATCGAATTTAGCAATATTTTGACCTTTATCTTCCCCTTTTCCTTTATGTGATATAAACAAAATATCATCGAACTAGGCAATATTTTGAGGTTTTTCCAAGTTTTTGTGAATTTTCAGTTTATTGCTATTAATTCATTATATATACGAGAAAAATTATGCAAACACATAATTGATCAGAAAATAACCTTAAATACTTCATTTTCAATCATCTATTTGTTTCTCGTTAAAATACTGGGTAAGATATTTAAAAGGGGAGAATTTCTGTTTTTATTGCATATATCTACGTTTCAGCCGGCGTAGAACGGTTTTACGTGTACATTTTCCATCGGTAATATAAACCGAAAATCAGGAACATTTTAGTTAATTTTAATGAAAACACATTGATTTTTGTCAAATGTATTGGAAGCAACATCTTTATACTTCTTTTCTAGGGTCTAAAAAACATGAAACGTCGCTTTATGATTCGATGTTAAAATACTTAAATTTGGTATAATAATGACTTTTTTCACGTTTTTCATGTAGTTTAATATTACGTAAATATATTCATTTTTACCAATATTTCCATACCATTTCATGTAGTATCACGATATGTGATTTGGCCTTCGAATCTCAGATTTTCGCATAATATTGCATTTTAAGCAAGTTTTCTTGCATTTTGTTTCGTACTAAAAATCATCGAATTCAGCAATATTTTGACGTTTATCATCCCCTTTTCCTTTATGTGATATAAACAAAATATCATCGAATTAGGCAATATTTTGCTGTTTTTCCAAGTTTTTGTGAGTTTTCAGTTTATTGCTGATAATTCATTAAATATACGATAAAAATGATGCAAACACATAATTGATTAGAAATTAACCTTAAACACTTAATTTTCAATCAACTATTTGTTTCTCGTTAAAATACTGAGTAAGATATTGGAAAGGGGAGAAGTTCTGTTTTTATTGCATATATCGACGTTTCAGCCCTATTAGAGCGGTTTTACGTGTACATCTTCCATCTATAATATAAACAGAAAATCTGGAACATTTTAGTTAATTCTAATGAAAACACATTGATTTTTATCATTTGTATTTGAAACAACATTGTCACACGTCTTTTCTTGGGTCTAAATAATACGAAACCTCGCTCTATGATTTGAAGTAAAAATCCTCATATATGGTAATATAGTGACTTTTTACACGTTATTCATGTAGTGTGATTTTACGTATATATATTCGTTTTTACCAATATTTCGATACTACTTCATGTTTTCTCACGATATGTGATTTCGCCTTCAAATCTCAGAATTTCGCAAATTTTGCATTTTTAAGCAAGTTTTCTTGCATTTTGTTTTGCACTAAAAATCATCGAATTTAGCAATATTTTGACCTTTATCATCCCCGTTTCCTCTATGTGATTTAAACAAAATATCATCGAATTAGGCCGTTTTCCACGTTATTGTGAATTTTCAGTTTATTGTTATTAATTCATTAAATATACGATTAAAATTATGCAAACACATAATTGATCAGAAAATAACCTTAAATACTTTATTTTCAATCATCTATTTGTTTCTCGTTAAAATACTGAGTAAAATATTGAAAAGGGGAGAAGTTCCGTTTTTATTGCATATATCGACGTTTCAGCCGGATTAGAACGGTTTTACGTGTACATCTTCCATCGGTAATATAAACCAAAAATCAGGAACATTTTAGTTAATTTTAATGAAAACACATTGATTTTTATCATTTGTTTTGAAAGCTACATCTTTATACGTCTTTTCTAGGGTCTAAAAAATACGAAACCTCGCTCCATGATTCGAAGTTAAAATCCTCAAATTTGGTATAATAATGACCTTTTTCACGTTTTTCATTTAGTTTGATATTACGTAAATATATTCATTTTTATCAATATTTCGATACTATTTCATGTAGTATCACGATATGTGATTTGGCTTTCAAATCTCAGATTTTCGCATAATATTGCATTTTAAGCAAGTTTTCTTGCATTTTGTTTCGTACTAGAAATCATCGAATTTAGCAATATTTTGACCTTTATCTTCCCCTTTTCCTTTATGTGATATAAACAAAATATCATCGAACTAGGCAATATTTTGAGGTTTTTCCAAGTTTTTGTGAATTTTCAGTTTATTGCTATTAATTCATTATATATACGAGAAAAATTATGCAAACACATAATTGATCAGAAAATAACCTTAAATACTTCATTTTCAATCATCTATTTGTTTCTCGTTAAAATACTGGGTAAGATATTTAAAAGGGGAGAATTTCTGTTTTTATTGCATATATCTACGTTTCAGCCGGCGTAGAACGGTTTTACGTGTACATTTTCCATCGGTAATATAAACCGAAAATCAGGAACATTTTAGTTAATTTTAATGAAAACACATTGATTTTTGTCAAATGTATTGGAAGCAACATCTTTATACTTCTTTTCTAGGGTCTAAAAAACATGAAACGTCGCTTTATGATTCGATGTTAAAATACTCAAATTTGGTATAATAATGACTTTTTTCACGTTTTTCATGTAGTTTAATATTACGTAAATATATTCATTTTTACCAATATTTCCATACCATTTCATGTAGTATCACGATATGTGATTTGGCCTTCGAATCTCAGATTTTCGCATAATATTGCATTTTAAGCAAGTTTTCTTGCATTTTGTTTCGTACTAAAAATCATCGAATTCAGCAATATTTTGACGTTTATCATCCCCTTTTCCTTTATGTGATATAAACAAAATATCATCGAATTAGGCAATATTTTGCTGTTTTTCCAAGTTTTTGTGAGTTTTCAGTTTATTGCTGATAATTCATTAAATATACGATAAAAATGATGCAAACACATAATTGATTAGAAATTAACCTTAAACACTTCATTTTCAATCAACTATTTGTTTCTCGTTAAAATACTGAGTAAGATATTGGAAAGGGGAGAAGTTCTGTTTTTATTGCATATATCGACGTTTCAGCCCTATTAGAGCGGTTTTACGTGTACATCTTCCATCTATAATATAAACAGAAAATCTGGAACATTTTAGTTAATTCTAATGAAAACACATTGATTTTTATCATTTGTATTTGAAACAACATTGTCACACGTCTTTTCTTGGGTCTAAATAATACGAAACCTCGCTCTATGATTTGAAGTAAAAATCCTCATATATGGTAATATAGTGACTTTTTACACGTTATTCATGTAGTGTGATTTTACGTATATATATTCGTTTTTACCAATATTTCGATACTACTTCATGTTTTCTCACGATATGTGATTTCGCCTTCAAATCTCAGAATTTCGCAAATTTTGCATTTTTAAGCAAGTTTTCTTGCATTTTGTTTTGCACTAAAAATCATCGAATTTAGCAATATTTTGACCTTTATCATCCCCGTTTCCTCTATGTGATTTAAACAAAATATCATCGAATTAGGCCGTTTTCCACGTTATTGTGAATTTTCAGTTTATTGTTATTAATTCATTAAATATACGATTAAAATTATGCAAACACATAATTGATCAGAAAATAACCTTAAATACTTTATTTTCAATCATCTATTTGTTTCTCGTTAAAATACTGAGTAAAATATTGAAAAGGGGAGAAGTTCCGTTTTTATTGCATATATCGACGTTTCAGCCGGATTAGAACGGTTTTACGTGTACATCTTCCATCGGTAATATAAACCAAAAATCAGGAACATTTTAGTTAATTTTAATGAAAACACATTGATTTTTATCATTTGTTTTGAAAGCTACATCTTTATACGTCTTTTCTAGGGTCTAAAAAATACGAAACCTCGCTCCATGATTCGAAGTTAAAATCCTCAAATTTGGTATAATAATGACCTTTTTCACGTTTTTCATTTAGTTTGATATTACGTAAATATATTCATTTTTATCAATATTTCGATACTATTTCATGTAGTATCACGATATGTGATTTGGCCTTCAAATCTCAGATTTTCGCATAATATTGCATTTTAAGCAAGTTTTCTTGCATTTTGTTTCGTACTAGAAATCATCGAATTTAGCAATATTTTGACCTTTATCTTCCCCTTTTCCTTTATGTGATATAAACAAAATATCATCGAACTAGGCAATATTTTGAGGTTTTTCCAAGTTTTTGTGAATTTTCAGTTTATTGCTATTAATTCATTAAATATACGAGAAAAATTATGCAAACACATAATTGATCAGAAAATAACCTTAAATACTTCATTTTCAATCATCTATTTGTTTCTCGTTAAAATACTGGGTAAGATATTTAAAAGGGGAGAATTTCTGTTTTTATTGCATATATCTACGTTTCAGCCGGCGTAGAACAGTTTTACGTGTACATTTTCCATCGGTAATATAAACCGAAAATCAGGAACATTTTAGTTAATTTTAATGAAAACACATTGATTTTTGTCATTTGTATTGGAAGCAACATCTTTATACTTCTTTTCTAGGGTCTAAAAAACATGAAACGTCGCTTTATGATTCGACGTTAAAATACTTAAATTTGGTATAATAATGACTTTTTCACGTTTTTCATGTAGTTTAATATTACGTAAATATATTCATTTTTACCAATATTTCCATACCATTTCATGTAGTATCACGATATGTGATTTGGCCTTCAAATCTCAGATTTTCGCATAATATTGCATTTTAAGCAAGTTTTCTTGCATTTTGTTTCGTACTAAAAATCATCGAATTCAGCAATATTTTGACGTTTATCATCCCCTTTTCCTTTATGTGATATAAACAAAATATCATCGAATTAGGCAATATTTTGCTGTTTTTCCAAGTTTTTGCGAGTTTTCAGTTTATTGCTGATAATTCATTAAATATACGATAAAAATGATGCAAACACATAATTGATTAGAAATTAACCTTAAACACTTCATTTTCAATCAACTATTTGTTTCTCGTTAAAATACTGAGTAAGATATTGGAAAGGGGAGAAGTTCTGTTTTTATTGCATATATCGACGTTTCAGCCCTATTAGAGCGGTTTTACGTGTACATCTTCCATCGGTAATATAAACGGAAAATCTGGAACATTTTAGTTAATTCTAATGAAAACACTGATTTTTATCATTTGTATTTGAAACAACATTGTCAAACGTCTTTTCTTGGGTCTAAATAATACGAAACCTCGCTCTATGATTTGAAGTAAAAATCCTCATATATGGTAATATAGTGACTTTTTACACGTTATTCATGTAGTGTGATTTTCCGTAAATATATTCGTTTTTACCAATATTTCGATACTACTTCATGTTTTCTCACGATATGTGATTTCGCCTTCAAATCTCAGAATTTCGCAAATTTTGCATTTTTAAGCACGTTTTCTTGCATTTTCTTTTGCACTAAAAATCGTCGAATTTAGCAATATTTTGACCTTTATCATACCCGTTTCCTCTATGTGATTTAAACAAAATATCATCGAATTAGGCCGTTTTCCACGTTATTTGTGAATTTTCAGTTTATTGTTATTAATTCATTAAATATACGATTAAAATTATGCAAACACATAATTGATCAGAAAATAACCTTAAATACTTTATTTTCAATCATCTATTTGTTTCTCGTTAAAATACTGAGTAAAATATTGAAAAGGGGAGAAGTTCCGTTTTTATTGCATATATCGACGTTTCAGCCGGATTAGAACGGTTTTACGTGTACATCTTCCATCGGTAATATAAACCAAAAATCAGGAACATTTTAGTTAATTTTAATGAAAACACATTGATTTTTATCATTTGTTTTGAAAGCTACATCTTTATACGTCTTTTCTAGGGTCTAAAAAATACGAAACCTCGCTCCATGATTCGAAGTTAAAATCCTCAAATTTGGTATAATAATGACCTTTTGCAGGTTTTTCATTTAGTTTGATATTACGTAAATATATTCATTTTTATCAATATTTCGATACTATTTCATGTAGTATCACGATATGTGATTTGGCCTTCAAATCTCAGATTTTCGCATAATATTGCATTTTAAGCAAGTTTTCTTGCATTTTGTTTCGTACTAGAAATCATCGAATTCAGCAATATTTTGGCCTTTATCATCCCCTTTTCCCTTTATGTGATATAAACAAAATATCATCGAATTAGGCAATATTTTGCTGTTTTCCAAGTTTTTGTGAATTTTCAATTTATTGCTGATAATTCATTATATATACGAGAAAAATTATGCAAACACATAATTGATCAGAATACTTCCTTAAACCTTTATTTAAGACCTTAAATACTTCATTTTCAATCATCTATTTGTTTCTCGTTTAAATACTGGGTAAGATATTTAAAAGGGGAGAATTTCTGTTTTTATTGCATATATCGACGTTTCAGCCGGATTAGAGCGGTTTTACGTGTACATCTTCCATCGGTAATATAAACGGAAAATCTGGAACATTTTAGTTAATTCTAATGAAAACACATTGATTTTTATCATTTGTATTTGAAACAACATTGTCACACGTCTTTTCTTGGGTCTAAATAATACGAAACCTCGCTCTATGATTTGAAGTAAAAATCCTCATATATGGTAATATAGTGACTTTTTTACACGTTATTCATGTAGTGTGATTTTACGTATATATATTCATTTTTCCCAATATTTCGATACTACTTCATGTTTTCTCGCGATATGTGATTTCGCCTTCAAATCTCAGAATTTCGCAAATTTTGCATTTTTAAGCAAGTTTTCTTGCATTTTGTTTTGCACTAAAAATCATCGAATTTAGCAATATTTTGACCTTTATCATCCCCGTTTCCTCTATGTGATTTAAACAAAATATCATCGAATTAGGCCGTTTTCCACGTTATTGTGAATTTTCAGTTTATTGTTATTAATTCATTAAATATACGATTAAAATTATGCAAACACATAATTGATCAGAAAATAACCTTAAATACTTTATTTTCAATCATCTATTTGTTTCTCGTTAAAATACTGAGTAAAATATTGAAAAGGGGAGAAGTTCCGTTTTTATTGCATATATCGACGTTTCAGCCGGATTAGAACGGTTTTACGTGTACATCTTCCATCGGTAATATAAACCAAAAATCAGGAACATTTTAGTTAATTTTAATGAAAACACATTGATTTTTATCATTTGTTTTGAAAGCTACATCTTTATACGTCTTTTCTAGGGTCTAAAAAATACGAAACCTCGCTCCATGATTCGAAGTTAAAATCCTCAAATTTGGTATAATAATGACCTTTTTCACGTTTTTCATTTAGTTTGATATTACGTAAATATATTCATTTTTATCAATATTTCGATACTATTTCATGTAGTATCACGATATGTGATTTGGCCTTCAAATCTCAGATTTTCGCATAATATTGCATTTTAAGTAAGTTTTCTTGCATTTTGTTTCGTACTAGAATTCATCGAATTCAGCAATATTTTGGCCTTTATCATCCACATTTCCCTTTATGTGATATAAACAAAATATCATCGAATTAGGCAATATTTTGCTGTTTTTCCAAGTTTTTGTGAATTTTCAATTTATTGCTGATAATTCATTATATATACGAGAAAAATTATGCAAACACATAATTGATCAGAAAATAACCTTAAATACTTCATTTTCAATCATCTATTTGTTTCTCGTTAAAATACTGGGTAAGATATTTAAAAGGGGAGAATTTCTGTTTTTATTGCATATATCGACGTTTCAGCCGGATTAGAGCGGTTTTACGTGTACATCTTCCATCGGTAATATAAACGGAAAATCTGGAACATTTTAGTTAATTCTAATGAAAACACATTGATTTTTATCATTTGTATTTGAAACAACATTGTCACACGTCTTTTCTTGGGTCTAAATAATACGAAACCTCGCTCTATGATTTGAAGTAAAAATTCTCATATATGGTAATATAGTGACTTTTTACACGTTATTCATGTAGTGTGATTTTACGTATATATATTCATTTTTCCCAATATTTCGATACTACTTCATGTTTTCTCACGATATGTGATTTCGCCTTCAAATCTCAGAATTTCGCAAATTTTGCATTTTTAAGCAAGTTTTCTTGCATTTTGTTTTGCACTAAAAATCATCGAATTTAGCAATATTTTGACCTTTATCATCCCCGTTTCCTCTATGTGATTTAAACAAAATATCATCGAATTAGGCCGTTTTCCACGTTATTGTGAATTTTCAGTTTATTGTTATTAATTCATTAAATATACGATTAAAATTATGCAAACACATAATTGATCAGAAAATAACCTTAAATACTTTATTTTCAATCATCTATTTGTTTCTCGTTAAAATACTGAGTAAAATATTGAAAAGGGGAGAAGTTCCGTTTTTATTGCATATATCGACGTTTCAGCCGGATTAGAACGGTTTTACGTGTACATCTTCCATCGGTAATATAAACCAAAAATCAGGAACATTTTAGTTAATTTTAATGAAAACACATTGATTTTTATCATTTGTTTTGAAAGCAACATCTTTATACGTCTTTTCTAGGGTCTAAAAAATACGAAACCTCGCTCCATGATTCGAAGTTAAAATCCTCAAATTTGGTATAATAATGACCTTTTTCACGTTTTTCATTTAGTTTGATATTACGTAAATATATTCATTTTTATCAATATTTCGATACTATTTCATGTAGTATCACGATATGTGATTTGGCTTTCAAATCTCAGATTTTCGCATAATATTGCATTTTAAGCAAGTTTTCTTGCATTTTGTTTCGTACTAGAAATTATTGAATTTAGCAATATTTTGACCTTTATCTTCCCCTTTTCCTTCATGTGATATAAACAAAATATCATCGAACTAGGCAATATTTTGAGGTTTTTCCAAGTTTTTGTGAATTTTCAGTTTATTGCTATTAATTCATTAAATGTACGAGAAAAATTATGCAAACACATAATTGATCAGAAAATAACCTTAAATACTTTATTTTCAATCATCTATTTGTTTCTCGTTAAAATACTGGGTAAGATATTTAAAAGGGGAGAATTTCTGTTTTTATTGCATATATCTACGTTTCAGCCGGCATAGAACGGTTTTACGTGTACATTTTCCATCGGTAATATAAACCGAAAATCAGGAACATTTTAGTTAATTTTAATGAAAACACATTGATTTTTGTCAAATGTATTGGAAGCAACATCTTTATACTTCTTTTCTAGGGTCTAAAAAACATGAAACGTCGCTTTATGATTCGACGTTAAAATACTCAAATTTGGTATAATAATGACTTTTTTCACGTTTTTCATGTAGTTTAATATTACGTAAATATATTCATTTTTACCAATATTTCCATACCATTTCATGTAGTATCACGATATGTGATTTGGCCTTCAAATCTCAGATTTTCGCATAATATTGCATTTTAAGCAAGTTTTCTTGCATTTTGTTTCGTACTAAAAATCATCGAATTCAGCAATATTTTGACGTTTATCATCCCCTTTTCCTTTATGTGATATAAACAAAATATCATCGAATTAGGCAATATTTTGCTGTTTTTCCAAGTTTTTGTGAGTTTTCAGTTTATTGCTGATAATTCATTAAATATACGATAAAAATGATGCAAACACATAATTGATTGGAAATTTACCTTAAACACTTCATTTTCAATCAAATATTTGTTTCTCGTTAAAATACTGAGTAAGATATTGGAAAAAGGAGAAGTTCTGTTTTTATTGCATATATCAACGTTTCAGCCCTATTAGAGCGGTTTTACGTGTACATCTTCCATCGGTAATATAAACGGAAAATCTGGAACATTTTAGTTAATTCTAAAGAAAACACATTGATTTTTATCATTTGTATTTGAAACAACATTGTCACACGTCTTTTCTTGGGTCTAAATAATACGAAACCTCGCTCTATGATTTGAAGTAAAAATCCTCATATATGGTAATATAGTGACTTTTTACACGTTATTCATGTAGTGTGATTTTACGTATATATATTCATTTTTCCCAATATCTCGATACTACTTCATGTTTTCTGACGATATGTGATTTCGCCTTCAAATCTCAGAATTTCGCAAATTTTGCATTTTTAAGCAAGTTTTCTTGCATTTTGTTTTGCACTAAAAATCATCGAATTTAGCAATATTTTGACCTTTATCATCCCCGTTTCCTCTATGTGATTTAAACAAAATATCATCGAATTAGGCCGTTTTCCACGTTATTGTGAATTTTCAGTTTATTGTTATTAATTCATTAAATATACGATTAAAGTTATGCAAACACATAATTGATCAGAAAATAACCTTAAATACTTTATTTTCAATCATCTATTTGTTTCTCGTTAAAATACTGAGTAAAATATTGAAAAGGGGAGAAGTTCCGTTTTTATTGCATATATCGACGTTTCAGCCGGATTAGAACGGTTTTACGTGTACATCTTCCATCGGTAATATAAACCAAAAATCAGGAACATTTTAGTTAATTTTAATGAAAACACATTGATTTTTTTCATTTGTTTTGAAAGCAACATCTTTATACGTCTTTTCTAGGGTCTAAAAAATACGAAACCTCGCTCCATGATTCGAAGTTAAAATCCTCAAATTTGGTATAATAATGACCTTTTTCACGTTTTTCATTTAGTTTGATATTACGTAAATATATTCATTTTTATTAATATTTCGATACTATTTCATGTAGTATCACGATATGTGATTTGGCTTTCAAATCTCAGATTTTCGCATAATATTGCATTTTAAGCAAGTTTTCTTGCATTTTGTTTCGTACTAGAAATCATCGAATTTAGCAATATTTTGACCTTTATCTTCCCCTTTTCCTTTATGTGATATAAACAAAATATCATCGAACTAGGCAATATTTTGAGGTTTTTCCAAGTTTTTGTGAATTTTCAGTTTATTGCTATTAATTCATTAAATGTACGAGAAAAATTATGCAAACACATAATTGATCAGAAAATAACCTTAAATACTTCATTTTCAATCATCTATTTGTTTCTCGTTAAAATACTGGGTAAGATATTTAAAAGGGGAGAATTTCTGTTTTTATTGCATATATCTACGTTTCAGCCTGCGTAGAACGGTTTTACGTGTACATTTTCCATCGGTAATATAAACCGAAAATCAGGAACATTTTAGTTAATTTTAATGAAAACACATTGATTTTTGTCAAATGTATTGGAAGCAACATCTTTATACTTCTTTTCTAGGGTCTAAAAAACATGAAACGTCGCTTTATGATTCGACGTTAAAATACTCAAATTTGGTATAATAATGACTTTTTTCACGTTTTTCATGTAGTTTAATATTACGTAAATATATTCATTTTTACCAATATTTCCATACCATTTCATGTAGTATCACGATATGTGATTTCGCCTTCAAATCTCAGATTTTCGCATAATATTGCATTTTAAGCAAGTTTTCTTGCATTTTGTTTCGTACTAAAAATCATCGAATTCAGCAATATTTTGACGTGTATCATCCCCTTTTCCTTTATGTGATATAAACAAAATATCATCGAATTAGGCAATATTTTGCTGTTTTTCCAAGTTTTTGTGAGTTTTCAGTTTATTGCTGATAATTCATTAAATATACGATAAAAATGATGCAAACACATAATTGATTAGAAATTAACCTTAAACACTTCATTTTCAATCAACTATTTGTTTCTCGTTAAAATACTGAGTAAGATATTGGAAAGGGGAGAAGTTCTGTTTTTATTGCATATATCGACGTTTCAGCCCTATTAGAGCGGTTTTACGTGTACATCTTCCATCGGTAATATAAACGGAAAATCTGGAACATTTTAGTTAATTCTAATGAAAACACTGATTTTTATCATTTGTATTTGAAACAACATTGTCACACGTCTTTTCTTGGGTCTAAATAATACGAAACCTCGCTCTATGATTTGAAGTAAAAATCCTCATATATGGTAATATAGTGACTTTTTACGTTATTCATGTAGTGTGATTTTACGTATATATATTCATTTTTCCCATAATTTCGATACTACTTCATGTTTTCTCACGATATGTGATTTCGCCTTCAAATCTCAGAATTTCGCAAATTTTGCATTTTTAAGCAAGTTTTCTTGCATTTTGTTTTGCACTAAAAATCATCGAATTTAGCAATATTTTGACCTTTATCATCCCCGTTTCCTCTATGTGATTTAAACAAAATATCATCGAATTAGGCCGTTTTCCACGTTATTGTGAATTTTCAGTTTATTGTTTTAATTCATTAAATATTCGATAAAAATTATGCAAACACGTAATTGATCAGAAAATAACCTTAAATACTTCATTTTCAATCATCTATCTGTTTCTCGTTATAATACTGAGTAAGATTTTGAAAAGGGGAGAAGTTCTGTTTTTATTGCATATATCGACGTTTCAGCCGGATTAGAACTGTTTTACGTGTACATCTTCCATCGGTAATATAAACCGAAAATCAGGATTATTTTAGTTAATTTTAATGTAAACACATTGATTTTTATCATTTGTTTTGAAAGCAACATCTTTATACGTCTTTTCTAGGGTCTAAAAAATTCGAAACCTCGCTCCATGATTCGAAGTTAAAATCCTCAAATTTGGTATAATAATGACCTTTTTCACGTTTTTCATTTAGTTTGATATTACGTAAATATATTCATTTTTATCAATATTTCGATACTATTTCATGAAGTATCACGATATGTGATTTGGCCTTCAAATCTCAGATTTTCGCCTAATATTGCATTTTAAGCAAGTTTTCTTGCATTTTGTTTCGTACTAGAAATCATCGAATTTAGCAATATTTTGACCTTTATCATCCCCTTTTCCTTTATGTGATATAAACATAATATCATCGAACTAGGCAATATTTTGAGGTTTTTCCAAGTTTTTGTGAATTTTCAGTTTATTGCTATTAATTCATTAAATATACGAGAAAAATTATGCAAACATCATCTATTTGTTTCTCGTTAAAATACTGGGTAAGATATTTAAAAGGGGAGAATTTCTGTTTTTATTGCATATATCGACGTTTCAGCCGGCGTAGAACGGTTTTACGTGTACATTTTCCATCGGTAATATAAACCGAAAATCAGGAACATTTTAGTTAATTTTAATGAAAACACATTGATTTTTGTCATTTGTATTGGAAGCAACATCTTTATACTTCTTTTCTAGGGTCTAAAAAACATGAAACGTCGCTTTATGATTCGACGTTAAAATACTCAAATTTGGTATAATAATGACTTTTTTCACGTTTTTCATGTAATTTGATATTACGTAAATATATTCATTTTTACCAATATTTCCATACCATTTCATGTAGTATCACGATATGTGATTTGGCCTACAAATCTCAGATTTTCGCATAATATTGCATTTTAAGCAAGTTTTCTTGCATTTTGTTTCGTACTAAAAATCATCGAATTCAGCAATATCTTGACGTTTATCATCCCTTTTTCCTTTATGTGATATAAACAAAAATATTATCGAATTAGGCAATATTTTGCTGTTTTTCCAAGTTTTTGTGAGTTTTCAGTTTATTGCTGATAATTCATTATATATACGATAAAAATGATGCAAACACATAATTGATTAGAAATTAACCTTAAACACTTCATTTTCAATCAACTATTTGTTTCTCGTTAAAATACTGAGTAAGATATTGGAAAGGGGAGAAGTTCTGTTTTTATTGCATATATCGACGTTTCAGCCGGATTAGAGCGGTTTTACGTGTACATCTTCCATCGGTAATATAAACGGAAAATCTGGAACATTTTAGTTAATTCTAATGAAAACACTGATTTTTATCATTTGTATTTGAAACAACATTGTCACACGTCTTGTTTGGGTCTAAATAATACGAAACCTCGCTCTATGATTTGAAGTAAAAATCCTCATATATGGTAATATAGTGACTTTTTACACGTTATTCATGTAGTGTGATTTTACGTATATATATTCGTTTTAACCAATATTTCGATACTACTTCATGTTTTCTCACGATATGTGATTTCGCCTTCAAATCTCAGAATTTCGCAAATTTTGCATTTTTAAACAAGTTTTCTTGCATTTTGTTTTGCACTAAAAATCATCGAATTTAGCAATATTTTGACCTATATCATCCCCGTTTCCTCTATGTGATTTAAACAAAATATCATCGAATTAGGCCGTTTTCCACGTTATTGTGAATTTTCAGTTTATTGTTATTAATTCATTAAATATACGATTAAAATTATGCAAACACATAATTGATCAGAAAATAACCTTAAATACTTTATTTTCAATCATCTATTTGTTTCTCGTTAAAATACTGAGTAAAATATTGAAAAGGGGAGAAGTTCCGTTTTTATTGCATATATCGACGTTTCAGCCGGATTAGAACGGTTTTACGTGTACATCTTCCATCGGTAATATAAACCAAAAATCAGGAACATTTTAGTTAATTTTAATGAAAACACATTGATTTTTATCATTTGTTTTGAAAGCTACATCTTTATACGTCTTTTCTAGGGTCTAAAAAATACGAAACCTCGCTCCATGATTCGAAGTTAAAATCCTCAAATTTGGTATAATAATGACCTTTTTCACGTTTTTCATTTAGTTTGATATTACGTAAATATATTCATTTTTATCAATATTTCGATACTATTTCATGTAGTATCACGATATGTGATTTGGCCTTCAAATCTCAGATTTTCGCATAATATTGCATTTTAAGCAAGTTTTCTTGCATTTTGTTTCGTACTAGAAATCATCGAATTCAGCAATATTTTGGCCTTTATCATCCCCTTTTCCCTTTATGTGATATAAACAAAATATCATCGAATAGGCAATATTTTGCTGTTTTTCCAAGTTTTTGTGAATTTTCAATTTATTGCTGATAATTCATTATATATACGAGAAAAATTATGCAAACACATAATTGATCAGAAAATAACCTTAAATACTTCATTTTCAATCATCTATTTGTTTCTCGTTAAAATACTGGGTAAGATATTTAAAAGGGGAGAATTTCTGTTTTTATTGCATATATCGACGTTTCAGCCGGATTAGAGCGGTTTTACGTGTACATCTTCCATCGGTAATATAAACGGAAAATCTGGAACATTTTAGTTAATTCTAATGAAAACACATTGATTTTTATCATTTGTATTTGAAACAACATTGTCACACGTCTTTTCTTGGGTCTAAATAATACGAAACCTCGCTCTATGATTTGAAGTAAAAATCCTCATATATGGTAATATAGTGACTTTTTACACGTTATTCATGTAGTGTGATTTTACGTATATATATTCATTTTTCCCAATATTTCGATACTACTTCATGTTTTCTCACGATATGTGATTTCGCCTTCAAATCTCAGACTTTCGCAAATTTTGCATTTTTAAGCAAGTTTTCTTGCATTTTGTTTTGCACTAAAAATCATCGAATTTAGCAATATTTTGACCTTTATCATCCCCGTTTCCTCTGTGATTTAAACATAATATCATCGAATTAGGCCGTTTTCCACGTTATTGTGAATTTTCAGTTTATTGTTATTAATTCATTAAATATACGATTAAAATTATGCAAACACATAATTGATCAGAAAATAACCTTAAATACTTTATTTTCAATCATCTATTTGTTTCTCGTTAAAATACTGAGTAAAATATTGAAAAGGGGAGAAGTTCCGTTTTTATTGCATATATCGACGTTTCAGCCGGATTAGAACGGTTTTACGTGTACATCTTTCATCGGTAATATAAACCAAAAATCAGGAACATTTTAGTTAATTTTAATGAAAACACATTGATTTTTATCATTTGTTTTGAAAGCTACATCTTTATACGTCTTTTCTAGGGTCTAAAAAATACGAAACCTCGCTCCATGATTCGAAGTTAAAATCCTCAAATTTGGTATAATAATGACCTTTTTCACGTTTTTCATTTAGTTTGATATTACGTAAATATATTCATTTTTATCAATATTTCGATACTATTTCATGTAGTATCACGATATGTGATTTGGCCTTCAAATCTCAGATTTTCGCATAATATTGCATTTTAAGCAAGTTTTCTTGCATTTTGTTTCGTACTAGAAATCATCGAATTCAGCAATATTTTGGCCTTTATCATCCCCTTTTCCCTTTATGTGATATAAACAAAATATCATCGAATTAGGCAATATTTTGCTGTTTTTCCAAGTTTTTGTGAATTTTCAATTTATTGCTGATAATTCATTATATATACGAGAAAAATTATGCAAACACATAATTGATCAGAAAATAACCTTAAATACTTCATTTTCAATCATCTATTTGTTTCTCGTTAAAATACTGGGTAAGATATTTAAAAGGGGAGAATTTCTGTTTTTATTGCATATATCGACGTTTCAGCCGGATTAGAGCGGTTTTACGTGTACATCTTCCATCGGTAATATAAACGGAAAATCTGGAACATTTTAGTTAATTCTAATGAAAACACATTGATTTTTATCATTTGTATTTGAAACAACATTGTCACACGTCTTTTCTTGGGTCTAAATAATACGAAACCTCGCTCTATGATTTGAAGTAAAAATCCTCATATATGGTAATATAGTGACTTTTTACACGTTATTCATGTAGTGTGATTTTACGTATATATATTCGTTTTTACCAATACTTCGATACTACTTCATGTTTTCTCACGATATGTGATTTCGCCTTCAAATCTCAGAATTTCGCAAATTTTGCATTTTTAAGCAAGTTTTCTTGCATTTTGTTTTGCACTAAAAATCATCGAATTTAGCAATATTTTGACCTTTATCGTCCCCGTTTCCTCTATGTGATTTAAACAAAATATCATCGAATTAGGCCGTTTTCCACGTTATTGTGAATTTTCAGTTTATTGTTATTAATTCATTAAATATACGATTAAAATTATGCAAACACATAATTGATCAGAAAATAACCCAAATACTTTATTTTCAATCATCTATTTGTTACTCGTTAAAATACTGAGTAAAATATTGAAAAGGGGAGAAGTTCCGTTTTTATTGCATATATCGCCGTTTCAGCCGGATTAGAACGGTTTTACGTGTACATCTTCCATCGGTAATATAAACCAAAAATCAGGAACATTTTAGTTAATTTTAATGAAAACACATTGATTTTTTTCATTTGTTTTGAAAGCAACATCTTTATACGTCTTTTCTAGGGTCTAAAAAATACGAAACCTCGCTCCATGATTCGAAGTTAAAATCCTCAAATTTGGTATAATAATGACCTTTTTCACGTTTTTCATTTAGTTTGATATTACGTAAATATATTCATTTTTATCAATATTTCGATACTATTTCATGTAGTATCACGATATGTGATTTGGCTTTCAAATCTCAGATTTTCGCATAATATTGCATTTTAAGCAAGTTTTCTTGCATTTTGTTTCGTACTAGAAATCATCGAATTTAGCAATATTTTGACCTTTATCTTCCCCTTTTCCTTTATGTGATATAAACAAAATATTATCGAACTAGGCAATATTTTGAGGCTTTTCCAAGTTTTTGTGAATTTTCAGTTTATTGCTATTAATTCATTATATATACGAGAAAAATTATGCAAACACATAATTGATCAGAAAATAACCTTAAATACTTCATTTTCAATCATCTATTTGTTTCTCGTTAAAATACTGGGTAAGATATTTAAAAGGGGAGAATTTCTGTTTTTATTGCATATATCGACGTTTCAGCCGGCGTAGAACGGTTTTACGTGTACATTTTCCATCGGTAATATAAACCGAAAATCAGGAACATTTTAGTTAATTTTAATGAAAACACATTGATTTTTGTCAAATGTATTGGAAGCAACATCTTTATACTTCTTTTCTAGGGTCTAAAAAACATGAAACGTCGCTTTATGATTCGATGTTAAAATACTCAAATTTGGTATAATAATGACTTTTTTCACGTTTTTCATGTAGTTTAATATTACGTAAATATATTCATTTTTACCAATATTTCCATACCATTTCATGTAGTATCACGATATGTGATTTGGCCTTCAAATCTCAGATTTTCGCATAATATTGCATTTTAAGCAAGTTTTCTTGCATTTTGTTTCGTACTAAAAATCATCGAATTCAGCAATATTTTGACGTTTATCATCCCCTTTTCCTTAATGTGATATAAACAAAATATCATCGAATTAGGCAATATTTTGCTGTTTTTCCAAGTTTTTGTGAGTTTTCAGTTTATTGCTGATAATTCATTAAATATACGATAAAAATGATGCAAACACATAATTGATTAGAAATTAACCTTAAACACTTCATTTTCAATCAACTATTTGTTTCTCGTTAAAATACTGAGTAAGATATTGGAAAGGGGAGAAGTTCTGTTTTTATTGCATATATCGACGTTTCAGCCCTATTAGAGCGGTTTTACGTGTACATCTTCCATCGGTAATATAAACAGAAAATCTGGAACATTTTAGTTAATTCTAATGAAAACACATTGATTTTTATCATTTGTATTTGAAACAACATTGTCACACGTCTTTTCTTGGGTCTAAATAATACGAAACCTCGCTCTATGATTTGAAGTAAAAATCCTCATATATGGTAATATAGTGACTTTTTACACGTTATTCATGTAGTGTGATTTTACGTATATATATTCGTTTTTACCAATATTTCGATACTACTTCATGTTTTCTCACGATATGTGATTTCGCCTTCAAATCTCAGAATTTCGCAAATTTTGCATTTTTAAGCAAGTTTTCTTGCATTTTGTTTTGCACTAAAAATCATCGAATTTAGCAATATTTTGACCTTTATCATCCCCGTTTCCTCTATGTGATTTAAACAAAATATCATCGAATTAGGCCGTTTTCCACGTTATTGTGAATTTTCAGTTTATTGTTATTAATTCATTAAATATACGATTAAAATTATGCAAACACATAATTGATCAGAAAATAACCTTAAATACTTTATTTTCAATCATCTATTTGTTTCTCGTTAAAATACTGAGTAAAATATTGAAAAGGGGAGAAGTTCCGTTTTTATTGCATATATCGACGTTTCAGCCGGATTAGAACGGTTTTACGTGTACATCTTCCATCGGTAATATAAACCAAAAATCAGGAACATTTTAGTTAATTTTAATGAAAACACATTGATTTTTATCATTTGTTTTGAAAGCTACATCTTTATACGTCTTTTCTAGGGTCTAAAAAATACGAAACCTCGCTCCATGATTCGAAGTTAAAATCCTCAAATTTGGTATAATAATGACCTTTTTCACGTTTTTCATTTAGTTTGATATTACGTAAATATATTCATTTTTATCAATATTTCGATACTATTTCATGTAGTATCACGATATGTGATTTGGCCTTCAAATCTCAGATTTTCGCATAATATTGCATTTTAAGCAAGTTTTCTTGCATTTTGTTTCGTACTAGAAATCATCGAATTCAGCAATATTTTGACCTTTATCTTCCCCTTTTCCTTTATGTGATATAAACAAAATATCATCGAACTAGGCAATATTTTGAGGTTTTTCCAAGTTTTTGTGAATTTTCAGTTTATTGCTATTAATTCATTAAATATACGAGAAAAATTATGCAAACACATAATTGATCAGAAAATAACCTTAAATACTTCATTTTCAATCATCTATTTGTTTCTCGTTAAAATACTGGGTAAGATATTTAAAAGGGGAGAATTTCTGTTTTTATTGCATATATCTACGTTTCAGCCGGCGTAGAACGGTTTTACGTGTACATTTTCCATCGGTAATATAAACCGAAAATCAGGAACATTTTAGTTAATTTTAATGAAAACACATTGATTTTTGTCATTTGTATTGGAAGCAACATCTTTATACTTCTTTTCTAGGGTCTAAAAAACATGAAACGTCGCTTTATGATTCGACGTTAAAATACTCAAATTTGGTATAATAATGACTTTTTTCACGTTTTTCATGTAGTTTAATATTACGTAAATATATTCATTTTTACCAATATTTCCATACCATTTCATGTAGTATCACGATATGTGATTTGGCCTTCAAATCTCAGATTTTCGCATAATATTGCATTTTAAGCAAGTTTTCTTGCATTTTGTTTCGTACTAAAAATCATCGAATTCAGCAATATTTTGACGTTTATCATCCCCTTTTCCTTTATGTGATATAAACAAAATATCATCGAATTAGGCAATATTTTGCTGTTTTTCCAAGTTTTTGCGAGTTTTCAGTTTATTGCTGATAATTCATTAAATATACGATAAAAATGATGCAAACACATAATTGATTAGAAATTAACCTTAAACACTTCATTTTCAATCAACTATTTGTTTCTTGTTAAAATACTGAGTAAGATATTGGAAAGGGGAGAAGTTCTCTTTTTATTGCATATATCGACGTTTCAGCCCTATTAGAGCGATTTTACGTGTACATCTTCCATCGGTAATATAAACGGAAAATCTGGAACATTTTAGTTAATTCTAATGAAAACATTGATTTTTATCATTTGTATTTGAAACAACATTGTCAAACGTCTTTTCTTGGGTCTAAATAATACGAAACCTCGCTCTATGATTTGAAGTAAAAATCCTCATATATGGTAATATAGTGACTTTTTACACGTTATTCATGTAGTGTGATTTTCCGTAAATATATTCGTTTTTACCAATATTTCGATACTACTTCATGTTTTCTCACGATATGTGATTTCGCCTTCAAATCTCAGAATTTCGCAAATTTTGCATTTTTAAGCACGTTTTCTTGCATTTTCTTTTGCACTAAAAATCGTCGAATTTAGCAATATTTTGACCTTTATCATACCCGTTTCCTCTATGTGATTTAAACAAAATATCATCGAATTAGGCCGTTTTCCACGTTATTGTGAATTTTCAGTTTATTGTTATTAATTCATTAAATATACGATTAAAATTATGCAAACACATAATTGATCAGAAAATAACCTTAAATACTTTATTTTCAATCATCTATTTGTTTCTCGTTAAAATACTGAGTAAAATATTGACAAGGGGAGAAGTTCCGTTTTTATTGCATATATCGACGTTTCAGCCGGATTAGAACGGTTTTACGTGTACATCTTCCATCGGTAATATAAACCAAAAATCAGGAACATTTTAGTTAATTTTAATGAAAACACATTGATTTTTATCATTTGTTTTGAAAGCTACATCTTTATACGTCTTTTCTAGGGTCTAAAAAATACGAAACCTCGCTCCATGATTCGAAGTTAAAATCCTCAAATTTGGTATAATAATGACCTTTTGCACGTTTTTCATTTAGTTTGATATTACGTAAATATATTCATTTTTATCAATATTTCGATACTATTTCATGTAGTATCACGATATGTGATTTGGCCTTCAAATCTCAGATTTTCGCATAATATTGCATTTTAAGCAAGTTTTCTTGCATTTTGTTTCGTACTAGAAATCATCGAATTCAGCAATATTTTGGCCTTTATTATCCCCTTTTCCCTTTATGTGATATAAACAAAATATCATCGAATTAGGCAATATTTTGCTGTTTTCCAAGTTTTTGTGAATTTTCAATTTATTGCTGATAATTCATTATATATACGAGAAAAATTATGCAAACACATAATTGATCAGAATACTTCCTTAAACCTTTATTTAAGACCTTAAATACTTCATTTTCAATCATCTATTTGTTTCTCGTTTAAATACTGGGTAAGATATTTAAAAGGGGAGAATTTCTGTTTTTATTGCATATATCGACGTTTCAGCCGGATTAGAGCGGTTTTACGTGTACATCTTCCATCGGTAATATAAACGGAAAATCTGGAACATTTTAGTTAATTCTAATGAAAACACATTGATTTTTATCATTTGTATTTGAAACAACATTGTCACACGTCTTTTCTTGGGTCTAAATAATACGAAACCTCGCTCTATGATTTGAAGTAAAAATCCTCATATATGGTAATATAGTGACTTTTTACACGTTATTCATGTAGTGTGATTTTACGTATATATATTCATTTTTCCCAATATTTCGATACTACTTCATGTTTTCTCACGATATGTGATTTCGCCTTCAAATCTCAGAATTTCGCAAATTTTGCATTTTTAAGCAAGTTTTCTTGCATTTTGTTTTGCACTAAAAATCATCGAATTTAGCAATATTTTGACCTTTATCATCCCCGTTTCCTCTATGTGATTTAAACAAAATATCATCGAATTAGGCCGTTTTCCACGTTATTGTGAATTTTCAGTTTATTGTTATTAATTCATTAAATATACGATTAAAATTATGCAAACACATAATTGATCAGAAAATAACCTTAAATACTTTATTTTCAATCATCTATTTGTTTCTCGTTAAAATACTGAGTAAAATATTGAAAAGGGGAGAAGTTCCGTTTTTATTGCATATATCGACGTTTCAGCCGGATTAGAACGGTTTTACGTGTACATCTTCCATCGGTAATATAAACCAAAAATCAGGAACATTTTAGTTAATTTTAATGAAAACACATTGATTTTTATCATTTGTTTTGAAAGCTACATCTTTATACGTCTTTTCTAGGGTCTAAAAAATACGAAACCTCGCTCCATGATTCGAAGTTAAAATCCTCAAATTTGGTATAATAATGACCTTTTTCACGTTTTTCATTTAGTTTGATATTACGTAAATATATTCATTTTTATCAATATTTCGATACTATTTCATGTAGTATCACGATATGTGATTTGGCCTTCAAATCTCAGATTTTCGCATAATATTGCATTTTAAGCAAGTTTTCTTGCATTTTGTTTCGTACTAGAAATCATCGAATTTAGCAATATTTTGACCTTTATCTTCCCCTTTTCCTTTATGTGATATAAACAAAATATCATCGAACTAGGCAATATTTTGAGGTTTTTCCAAGTTTTTGTGAATTTTCAGTTTATTGCTATTAATTCATTAAATATACGAGAAAAATTATGCAAACACATAATTGATCAGAAAATAACCTTAAATACTTCATTTTCAATCATCTATTTGTTTCTCGTTAAAATACTGGGTAAGATATTTAAAAGGGGAGAATTTCTGTTTTTATTGCATATATCTACGTTTCAGCCGGCGTAGAACGGTTTTACGTGTACATTTTCCATCGGTAATATAAACCAAAAATCAGGAACATTTTAGTTAATTTTAATGAAAACACATTGATTTTTGTCATTTGTATTGGAAGCAACATCTTTATACTTCTTTTCTAGGGTCTAAAAAACATGAAACGTCGCTTTATGATTCGACGTTAAAATACTCAAATTTGGTATAATAATGACTTTTTTCACGTTTTTCATGTAGTTTAATATTACGTAAATATATTCATTTTTACCAATATTTCCATACCATTTCATGTAGTATCACGATATGTGATTTGGCCTTCAAATCTCAGATTTTCGCATAATATTGCATTTTAAGCAAGTTTTCTTGCATTTTGTTTCGTACTAAAAATCATCGAATTCAGCAATATTTTGACGTTTATCATCCCCCTTTTCCTTTATGTGATATAAACAAAATATCATCGAATTAGGCAATATTTTGCTGTTTTTCCAAGTTTTTGCGAGTTTTCAGTTTATTGCTGATAATTCATTAAATATACGATAAAAATGATGCAAACACATAATTGATTAGAAATTAACCTTAAACATTTCATTTTCAATCAACTATTTGTTTCTCGTTAAAATACTGAGTAAGATATTGGAAAGGGGAGAAGTTCTGTTTTTATTGCATATATCGACGTTTCAGCCCTATTAGAGCGGTTTTACGTGTACATCTTCCATCGGTAATATAAACGGAAAATCTGGAACATTTTAGTTAATTCTAATGAAAACACTGATTTTTATCATTTGTATTTGAAACAACATTGTCAAACGTCTTTTCTTGGGTCTAAATAATACGAAACCTCGCTCTATGATTTGAAGTAAAAATCCTCATATATGGTAATATAGTGACTTTTTACACGTTATTCATGTAGTGTGATTTTCCGTAAATATATTCGTTTTTACCAATATTTCGATACTACTTCATGTTTTCTCACGATATGTGATTTCGCCTTCAAATCTCAGAATTTCGCAAATTTTGCATTTTTAAGCACGTTTTCTTGCATTTTCTTTTGCACTAAAAATCGTCGAATTTAGCAATATTTTGACCTTTATCATACCCGTTTCCTCTATGTGATTTAAACAAAATATCATCGAATTAGGCCGTTTTCCACGTTATTGTGAATTTTCAGTTTATTGTTATTAATTCATTAAATATACGATTAAAATTATGCAAACACATAATTGATCAGAAAATAACCTTAAATACTTTATTTTCAATCATCTATTTGTTTCTCGTTAAAATACTGAGTAAAATATTGAAAAGGGGAGAAGTTCCGTTTTTATTGCATATATCGACGTTCCAGCCGGATTAGAACGGTTTTACGTGTACATCTTCCATCGGTAATATAAACCAAAAATCAGGAACATTTTAGTTAATTTTAATGAAAACACATTGATTTTTATCATTTGTTTTGAAAGCTACATCTTTATACGTCTTTTCTAGGGTCTAAAAAATACGAAACCTCGCTCCATGATTCGAAGTTAAAATCCTCAAATTTGGTATAATAATGACCTTTTGCACGTTTTTCATTTAGTTTGATATTACGTAAATATATTCATTTTTATCAATATTTCGATACTATTTCATGTAGTATCACGATATGTGATTTGGCCTTCAATTCTCAGATTTTCGCATAATATTGCATTTTAAGCAAGTTTTCTTGCATTTTGTTTCGTACTAGAAATCATCGAATTCAGCAATATTTTGGCCTTTATCATCCCCTTTTCCCTTTATGTGATATAAACAAAATATCATCGAATTAGGCAATATTTTGCTGTTTTCCAAGTTTTTGTGAATTTTCAATTTATTGCTGATAATTCATTATATATACGAGAAAAATTATGCAAACACATAATTGATCAGAATACTTCCTTAAACCTTTATTTAAGACCTTAAATACTTCATTTTCAATCATCTATTTGTTTCTCGTTTAAATACTGGGTAAGATATTTAAAAGGGGAGAATTTCTGTTTTTATTGCATATATCGACGTTTCAGCCGGATTAGAGCGGTTTTACGTGTACATCTTCCATCGGTAATATAAACGGAAAATCTGGAACATTTTAGTTAATTCTAATGAAAACACATTGATTTTTATCATTTGTATTTGAAACAACATTGTCACACGTCTTTTCTTGGGTCTAAATAATACGAAACCTCGCTCTATGATTTGAAGTAAAAATCCTCATATATGGTAATATAGTGACTTTTTACACGTTATTCATGTAGTGTGATTTTACGTATATATATTCATTTTTCCCAATATTTCGATACTACTTCATGTTTTCTCACGATATGTGATTTCGCCTTCAAATCTCAGAATTTCGCAAATTTTGCATTTTTAAGCAAGTTTTCTTGCATTTTGTTTTGCACTAAAAATCATCGAATTTAGCAATATTTTGACCTTTATCATCCCCGTTTCCTCTATGTGATTTAAACAAAATATCATCGAATTAGGCCGTTTTCCACGTTATTGTGAATTTTCAGTTTATTGTTATTAATTCATTAAATATACGATTAAAATTATGCAAACACATAATTGATCAGAAAATTACCTTAAATACTTTATTTTCAATCATCTATTTGTTTCTCGTTAAAATACTGAGTAAAATATTGAAAAGGGGAGAAGTTCCGTTTTTATTGCATATATCGACGTTTCAGCCGGATTAGAACGGTTTTACGTGTACATCTTCCATCGGTAATATAAACCAAAAATCAGGAACATTTTAGTTAATTTTAATGAAAACACATTGATTTTTATCATTTGTTTTGAAAGCTACATCTTTATACGTCTTTTCTAGGGTCTAAAAAATACGAAACCTCGCTCCATGATTCGAAGTTAAAATCCTCAAATTTGGTATAATAATGACCTTTTTCACGTTTTTCATTTAGTTTGATATTACGTAAATATATTCATTTTCATCAATATTTCGATACTATTTCATGTAGTATCACGATATGTGATTTGGCCTTCAAATCTCAGATTTTCGCATAATATTACATTTTAAGCAAGTTTTCTTGCATTTTGTTTCGTACTAGAATTCATCGAATTCAGCAATATTTTGGCCTTTATCATCCACATTTCCCTTTATGTGATATAAACAAAATATCATCGAATTAGGCAATATTTTGCTGTTTTTCCAAGTTTTTGTGAATTTTCAATTTATTGCTGATAATTCATTATATATACGAGAAAAATTATGCAAACACATAATTGATCAGAAAATAACCTTAAATACTTCATTTTCAATCATCTATTTGTTTCTCGTTAAAATACTGGGTAAGATATTTAAAAGGGGAGAATTTCTGTTTTTATTGCATATATCGACGTTTCAGCCGGATTAGAGCGGTTTTACGTGTACATCTTCCATCGGTAATATAAACGGAAAATCTGGAACATTTTAGTTAATTCTAATGAAAACACATTGATTTTTATCATTTGTATTTGAAACAACATTGTCACACGTCTTTTCTTGGGTCTAAATAATACGAAACCTCGCTCTATGATTTGAAGTAAAAATCCTCATATATGGTAATATAGTGACTTTTTACACGTTATTCATGTAGTGTGATTTTACGTATATATATTCATTTTTCCCAATATTTCGATACTACTTCATGTTTTCTCACGATATGTGATTTCGCCTTCAAATCTCAGAATTTCGCAAATTTTGCATTTTTAAGCAAGTTTTCTTGCATTTTGTTTTGCACTAAAAATCATCGAATTTAGCAATATTTTGACCTTTATCATCCCCGTTTCCTCTATGTGATTTAAACAAAATATCATCGAATTAGGCCGTTTTCCACGTTATTGTGAATTTTCAGTTTATTGTTATTAATTCATTAAATATACGATTAAAATTATGCAAACACATAATTGATCAGAAAATAACCTTAAATACTTTATTTTCAATCATCTATTTGTTTCTCGTTAAAATACTGAGTAAAATATTGAAAAGGGGAGAAGTTCCGTTTTTATTGCATATATCGACGTTTCAGCCGGATTAGAACGGTTTTACGTGTACATCTTCCATCGGTAATATAAACCAAAAATCAGGAACATTTTAGTTAATTTTAATGAAAACACATTGATTTTTATCATTTGTTTTGAAAGCTACATCTTTATACGTCTTTTCTAGGGTCTAAAAAATACGAAACCTCGCTCCATGATTCGAAGTTAAAATCCTCAAATTTGGTATAATAATGACCTTTTTCACGTTTTTCATTTAGTTTGATATTACGTAAATATATTCATTTTTATCAATATTTCGATACTATTTCATGTAGTATCACGATATGTGATTTGGCCTTCAAATCTCAGATTTTCGCATAATATTACATTTTAAGCAAGTTTTCTTGCATTTTGTTTCGTACTAGAATTCATCGAATTCAGCAATATTTTGGCCTTTATCATCCACATTTCCCTTTATGTGATATAAACAAAATATCATCGAATTAGGCAATATTTTGCTGTTTTTCCAAGTTTTTGTGAATTTTCAATTTATTGCTGATAATTCATTATATATACGAGAAAAATTATGCAAACACATAATTGATCAGAAAATAACCTTAAATACTTCATTTTCAATCATCTATTTGTTTCTCGTTAAAATACTGGGTAAGATATTTAAAAGGGGAGAATTTCTGTTTTTATTGCATATATCGACGTTTCAGCCGGATTAGAGCGGTTTTACGTGTACATCTTCCATCGGTAATATAAACGGAAAATCTGGAACATTTTAGTTAATTCTAATGAAAACACATTGATTTTTATCATTTGTATTTGAAACAACATTGTCACACGTCTTTTCTTGGGTCTAAATAATACGAAACCTCGCTCTATGATTTGAAGTAAAAATTCTCTTATATGGTAATATAGTGACTTTTTACACGTTATTCATGTAGTGTGATTTTACGTATATATATTCATTTTTCCCAATATTTCGATACTACTTCATGTTTTCTCACGATATGTGATTTCGCCTTCAAATCTCAGAATTTCGCAAATTTTGCATTTTTAAGCAAGTTTTCTTGCATTTTGTTTTGCACTAAAAATCATCGAATTTAGCAATATTTTGACCTTTATCATCCCCGTTTCCTCTATGTGATTTAAACAAAATATCATCGAATTAGGCCGTTTTCCACGTTATTGTGAATTTTCAGTTTATTGTTATTAATTCATTAAATATACGATTAAAATTATGCAAACACATAATTGATCAGAAAATAACCTTAAATACTTTATTTTCAATCATCTATTTGTTTCTCGTTAAAATACTGAGTAAAATATTGAAAAGGGGAGAAGTTCCGTTTTTATTGCATATATCGACGTTTCAGCCGGATTAGAACGGTTTTACGTGTACATCTTCCATCGGTAATATAAACCAAAAATCAGGAACATTTTAGTTAATTTTAATGAAAACACATTGATTTTTATCATTTGTTTTGAAAGCAACATCTTTATACGTCTTTTCTAGGGTCTAAAAAATACGAAACCTCGCTCCATGATTCGAAGTTAAAATCCTCAAATTTGGTATAATAATGACCTTTTTCACGTTTTTCATTTAGTTTGATATTACGTAAATATATTCATTTTTATCAATATTTCGATACTATTTCATGTAGTATCACGATATGTGATTTGGCTTTCAAATCTCAGATTTTCGCATAATATTGCATTTTAAGCAAGTTTTCTTGCATTTTGTTTCGTACTAGAAATTATCGAATTTAGCAATATTTTGACCTTTATCATCCACTTTTCCTTCATGTGATATAAACAAAATATCATCGAACTAGGCAATATTTTGAGGTTTTTCCAAGTTTTTGTGAATTTTCAGTTTATTGCTATTAATTCATTAAATGTACGAGAAAAATTATGCAAACACATAATTGATCAGAAAATAACCTTAAATACTTTATTTTCAATCATCTATTTGTTTCTCGTTAAAATACTGGGTAAGATATTTAAAAGGGGAGAATTTCTGTTTTTATTGCATATATCTACGTTTCAGCCGGCATAGAACGGTTTTACGTGTACATTTTCCATCGGTAATATAAACCGAAAATCAGGAACATTTTAGTTAATTTTAATGAAAACACATTGATTTTTGTCAAATGTATTGGAAGCAACATCTTTATACTTCTTTTCTTGGGTCTAAAAAACATGAAACGTCGCTTTATGATTCGACGTTAAAATACTCAAATTTGGTATAATAATGACTTTTTTCACGTTTTTCATGTAGTTTAATATTACGTAAATATATTCATTTTTACCAATATTTCCATACCATTTCATGTAGTATCACGATATGTGATTTGGCCTTCAAATCTCAGATTTTCGCATAATATTGCATTTTAAGCAAGTTTTCTTGCATTTTGTTTCGTACTAAAAATCATCGAATTCAGCAATATTTTGACGTTTATCATCCCCTTTTCCTTTATGTGATATAAACAAAATATCATCGAATTAGGCAATATTTTGCTGTTTTTCCAAGTTTTTGTGAGTTTTCAGTTTATTGCTGATAATTCATTAAATATACGATAAAAATGATGCAAACACATAATTGATTAGAAATTAACCTTAAACACTTCATTTTCAATCAAATATTTGTTTCTCGTTAAAATACTGAGTAAGATATTGGAAAAAGGAGAAGTTCTGTTTTTATTGCATATATCAACGTTTCAGCCCTATTAGAGCGGTTTTACGTGTACATCTTCCATCGCTAATATAAACGGAAAATCTGGAACATTTTAGTTAATTCTAATGAAAACACTGATTTTTATCATTTGTATTTGAAAGAACATTGTCAAACGTCATTTCTTGGGTCTAAATAATACGAAACCTCGCTCTATGATTTGAAGTAAAAATCCTCATATATGGTAATATAGTGACTTTTTACACGTTATTCATGTAGTGTGATTTTCCGTAAATATATTCGTTTTTACCAATATTTCGATACTACTTCATGTTTTCTCACGATATGTGATTTCGCCTTCAAATCTCAGAATTTCGCAAATTTTGCATTTTTAAGCACGTTTTCTTGCATTTTCTTTTGCACTAAAAATCGTCGAATTTAGCAATATTTTGACCTTTATCATACCCGTTTCCTCTATGTGATTTAAACAAAATATCATCGAATTAGGCCGTTTTCCACGTTATTGTGAATTTTCAGTTTATTGTTATTAATTCATTAAATATACGATTAAAATTATGCAAACACATAATTGATCAGAAAATAACCTTAAATACTTTATTTTCAATCATCTATTTGTTTCTCGTTAAAATACTGAGTAAAATATTGAAAAGGGGAGAAGTTCCGTTTTTATTGCATATATCGACGTTTCAGCCGGATTAGAACGGTTTTACGTGTACATCTTCCATCGGTAATATAAACCAAAAATCAGGAACATTTTAGTTAATTTTAATGAAAACACATTGATTTTTATCATTTGTTTTGAAAGCTACATCTTTATACGTCTTTTCTAGGGTCTAAAAAATACGAAACCTCGCTCCATGATTCGAAGTTAAAATCCTCAAATTTGGTATAATAATGACCTTTTGCACGTTTTTCATTTAGTTTGATATTACGTAAATATATTCATTTTTATCAATATTTCGATACTATTTCATGTAGTATCACGATATGTGATTTGGCCTTCAAATCTCAGATTTTCGCATAATATTGCATTTTAAGCAAGTTTTCTTGCATTTTGTTTCGTACTAGAAATCATCGAATTCAGCAATATTTTGGCCTTTATCATCCCCTTTTCCCTTTATGTGATATAAACAAAATATCATCGAATTAGGCAATATTTTGCTGTTTTCCAAGTTTTTGTGAATTTTCAATTTATTGCTGATAATTCATTATATATACGAGAAAAATTATGCAAACACATAATTGATCAGAATACTTCCTTAAACCTTTATTTAAGACCTTAAATACTTCATTTTCAATCATCTATTTGTTTCTCGTTTAAATACTGGGTAAGATATTTAAAAGGGGAGAATTTCTGTTTTTATTGCATATATCGACGTTTCAGCCGGATTAGAGCGGTTTTACGTGTACATCTTCCATCGGTAATATAAACGGAAAATCTGGAACATTTTAGTTAATTCTAATGAAAACACATTGATTTTTATCATTTGTATTTGAAACAACATTGTCACACGTCTTTTCTTGGGTCTAAATAATACGAAACCTCGCTCTATGATTTGAAGTAAAAATCCTCATATATGGTAATATAGTGACTTTTTACACGTTATTCATGTAGTGTGATTTTACGTATATATATTCATTTTTCCCAATATTTCGATACTACTTCATGTTTTCTCACGATATGTGATTTCGCCTTCAAATCTCAGAATTTCGCAAATTTTGCATTTTTAAGCAAGTTTTCTTGCATTTTGTTTTGCACTAAAAATCATCGAATTTAGCAATATTTTGACCTTTATCATCCCCGTTTCCTCTATGTGATTTAAACAAAATATCATCGAATTAGGCCGTTTTCCACGTTATTGTGAATTTTCAGTTTATTGTTATTAATTCATTAAATATACGATTAAAATTATGCAAACACATAATTGATCAGAAAATAACCTTAAATACTTTATTTTCAATCATCTATTTGTTTCTCGTTAAAATACTGAGTAAAATATTGAAAAGGGGAGAAGTTCCGTTTTTATTGCATATATCGACGTTTCAGCCGGATTAGAACGGTTTTACGTGTACATCTTCCATCGGTAATATAAACCAAAAATCAGGAACATTTTAGTTAATTTTAATGAAAACACATTGATTTTTATCATTTGTTTTGAAAGCTACATCTTTATACGTCTTTTCTAGGGTCTAAAAAATACGAAACCTCGCTCCATGATTCGAAGTTAAAATCCTCAAATTTGGTATAATAATGACCTTTTTCACGTTTTTCATTTAGTTTGATATTACGTAAATATATTCATTTTTATCAATATTTCGATACTATTTCATGTAGTATCACGATATGTGATTTGGCCTTCAAATCTCAGATTTTCGCATAATATTGCATTTTAAGCAAGTTTTCTTGCATTTTGTTTCGTACTAGAATTCATCGAATTCAGCAATATTTTGGCCTTTATCATCCACATTTCCCTTTATGTGATATAAACAAAATATCATCGAATTAGGCAATATTTTGCTGTTTTTCCAAGTTTTTGTGAATTTTCAATTTATTGCTGATAATTCATTATATATACGAGAAAAATTATGCAAACACATAATTGATCAGAAAATAACCTTAAATACTTCATTTTCAATCATCTATTTGTTTCTCGTTAAAATACTGGGTAAGATATTTAAAAGGGGAGAATTTCTGTTTTTATTGCATATATCGACGTTTCAGCCGGATTAGAGCGGTTTTACGTGTACATCTTCCATCGGTAATATAAACGGAAAATCTGGAACATTTTAGTTAATTCTAATGAAAACACATTGATTTTTATCATTTGTATTTGAAACAACATTGTCACACGTCTTTTCTTGGGTCTAAATAATACGAAACCTCGCTCTATGATTTGAAGTAAAAATTCTCATATATGGTAATATAGTGACTTTTTACACGTTATTCATGTAGTGTGATTTTACGTATATATATTCATTTTTCCCAATATTTCGATACTACTTCATGTTTTCTCACGATATGTGATTTCGCCTTCAAATCTCAGAATTTCGCAAATTTTGCATTTTTAAGCAAGTTTTCTTGCATTTTGTTTTGCACTAAAAATCATCGAATTTAGCAATATTTTGACCTTTATCATCCCCGTTTCCTCTATGTGATTTAAACAAAATATCATCGAATTAGGCCGTTTTCCACGTTATTGTGAATTTTCAGTTTATTGTTATTAATTCATTAAATATACGATTAAAATTATGCAAACACATAATTGATCAGAAAATAACCTTAAATACTTTATTTTCAATCATCTATTTGTTTCTCGTTAAAATACTGAGTAAAATATTGAAAAGGGGAGAAGTTCCGTTTTTATTGCATATATCGACGTTTCAGCCGGATTAGAACGGTTTTACGTGTACATCTTCCATCGGTAATATAAACCAAAAATCAGGAACATTTTAGTTAATTTTAATGAAAACACATTGATTTTTATCATTTGTTTTGAAAGCAACATCTTTATACGTCTTTTCTAGGGTCTAAAAAATACGAAACCTCGCTCCATGATTCGAAGTTAAAATCCTCAAATTTGGTATAATAATGACCTTTTTCACGTTTTTCATTTAGTTTGATATTACGTAAATATATTCATTTTTATCAATATTTCGATACTATTTCATGTTGTATCACGATATGTGATTTGGCTTTCAAATCTCAGATTTTCGCATAATATTGCATTTTAAGCAAGTTTTCTTGCATTTTGTTTCGTACTAGAAATTATCGAATTTAGCAATATTTTGACCTTTATCTTCCCCTTTTCCTTCATGTGATATAAACAAAATATCATCGAACTAGGCAATATTTTGAGGTTTTTCCAAGTTTTTGTGAATTTTCAGTTTATTGCTATTAATTCATTAAATGTACGAGAAAAATTATGCAAACACATAATTGATCAGAAAATAACCTTAAATACTTTATTTTCAATCATCTATTTGTTTCTCGTTAAAATACTGGGTAAGATATTTAAAAGGGGAGAATTTCTGTTTTTATTGCATATATCTACGTTTCAGCCGGCATAGAACGGTTTTACGTGTACATTTTCCATCGGTAATATAAACCGAAAATCAGGAACATTTTAGTTAATTTTAATGAAAACACATTGATTTTTGTCAAATGTATTGGAAGCAACATCTTTATACTTCTTTTCTAGGGTCTAAAAAACATGAAACGTCGCTTTATGATTCGACGTTAAAATACTCAAATTTGGTATAATAATGACTTTTTTCACGTTTTTCATGTAGTTTAATATTACGTAAATATATTCATTTTTACCAATATTTCCATACCATTTCATGTAGTATCACGATATGTGATTTGGCCTTCAAATCTCAGATTTTCGCATAATATTGCATTTTAAGCAAGTTTTCTTGCATTTTGTTTCGTACTAAAAATCATCGAATTCAGCAATATTTTGACGTTTATCATCCCCTTTTCCTTTATGTGATATAAACAAAATATCATCGAATTAGGCAATATTTTGCTGTTTTTCCAAGTTTTTGTGAGTTTTCAGTTTATTGCTGATAATTCATTAAATATACGATAAAAATGATGCAAACACATAATTGATTAGAAATTAACCTTAAACACTTCATTTTCAATCAAATATTTGTTTCTCGTTAAAATACTGAGTAAGATATTGGAAAAAGGAGAAGTTCTGTTTTTATTGCATATATCAACGTTTCAGCCCTATTAGAGCGGTTTTACGTGTACATCTTCCATCGCTAATATAAACGGAAAATCTGGAACATTTTAGTTAATTCTAATGAAAACACTGATTTTTATCATTTGTATTTGAAACAACATTGTCAAACGTCTTTTCTTGGGTCTAAATAATACGAAACCTCGCTCTATGATTTGAAGTAAAAATCCTCATATATGGTAATATAGTGACTTTTTACACGTTATTCATGTAGTGTGATTTTCCGTAAATATATTCGTTTTTATCAATATTTCGATACTACTTCATGTTTTCTCACGATATGTGATTTCGCCTTCAAATATCAGAATTTCGCAAATTTTGCATTTTTAAGCACGTTTTCTTGCATTTTGTTTTGCACTAAAAATCATCGAATTTAGCAATATTTTGACCTTTATCATCCCCGTTTCCTCTATGTGATTTAAACAAAATATCATCGAATTAGGCCGTTTTCCACGTTATTGTGAATTTTCAGTTTATTGTTATTAATTCATTAAATATACGATTAAAATTATGCAAACACATAATTGATCAGAAAATAACCTTAAATACTTTATTTTCAATCATCTATTTGTTTCTCGTTAAAATACTGAGTAAAATATTGAAAAGGGGAGAAGTTCCGTTTTTATTGCATATATCGACGTTTCAGCCGGATTAGAACGGTTTTACGTGTACATCTTCCATCGGTAATATAAACCAAAAATCAGGAACATTTTAGTTAATTTTAATGAAAACACATTGATTTTTATCATTTGTTTTGAAAGCTACATCTTTATACGTCTTTTCTAGGGTCTAAAAAATACGAAACCTCGCTCCATGATTCGAAGTTAAAATCCTCAAATTTGGTATAATAATGACCTTTTTCACGTTTTTCATTTAGTTTGATATTACGTAAATATATTCATTTTTATCAATATTTCGATACTATTTCATGTAGTATCACGATATGTGATTTGGCCTTCAAATCTCAGATTTTCGCATAATATTGCATTTTAAGCAAGTTTTCTTGCATTTTGTTTCGTACTAGAAATCATCGAATTCAGCAATATTTTGGCCTTTATCATCCACATTTCCCTTTATGTGATATAAACAAAATATCATCGAATTAGGCAATATTTTGCTGTTTTTCCAAGTTTTTGTGAATTTTCAATTTATTGCTGATAATTCATTATATATACGAGAAAAATTATGCAAACACATAATTGATCAGAAAATAACCTTAAATACTTCATTTTCAATCATCTATTTGTTTCTCGTTAAAATACTGGGTAAGATATTTAAAAGGGGAGAATTTCTGTTTTTATTGCATATATCGACATTTCAGCCGGATTAGAGCGGTTTTACGTGTACATCTTCCATCGGTAATATAAACGGAAAATCTGGAACATTTTAGTTAATTCTAATGAAAACACATTGATTTTTATCATTTGTATTTGAAACAACATTGTCACACGTCTTTTCTTGGGTCTAAATAATACGAAACCTCGCTCTATGATTTGAAGTAAAAATCCTCATATATGGTAATATAGTGACTTTTTACACGTTATTCATGTAGTGTGATTTTACGTATATATATTCATTTTTCCCAATATCTCGATACTACTTCATGTTTTCTCACGATATGTGATTTCGCCTTCAAATCTCAGAATTTCGCAAATTTTGCATTTTTAAGCAAGTTTTCTTGCATTTTGTTTTGCACTAAAAATCATCGAATTTAGCAATATTTTGACCTTTATCATCCCCGTTTCCTCTATGTGATTTAAACAAAATATCATCGAATTAGGCCGTTTTCCACGTTATTGTGAATTTTCAGTTTATTGTTATTAATTCATTAAATATACGATTAAAGTTATGCAAACACATAATTGATCAGAAAATAACCTTAAATACTTTATTTTCAATCATCTATTTGTTTCTCGTTAAAATACTGAGTAAAATATTGAAAAGGGGAGAAGTTCCGTTTTTATTGCATATATCGACGTTTCAGCCGGATTAGAACGGTTTTACGTGTACATCTTCCATCGGTAATATAAACCGAAAATCAGGATTATTTTAGTTAATTTTAATGTAAACACATTGATTTTTATCATTTGTATTGGAAGCAACATCTTTATACGTCTTTTCTAGGGTCTAAAAAATACGAAACGTCGCTCTATGATTCGAAGTTAAAATCCTCAAATTTGGTATAATAATGACCTTTTTCACGTTTTTCATTTAGTTTGATATTACGTAAATATATTCATTTTTATCAATATTTCGATACTATTTCATGTAGTATCACGATATGTGATTTGGCCTTCAAATCTCAGATTTTCGCATAATATTGCATTTTAAGCAAGTTTTCTTGCATTTTGTTTCGTACTAGAAATCATCGAATTCAGCAATATTTTGGCCTTTATCATCCACATTTCCCTTTATGTGATATAAACAAAATATCATCGAATTAGGCAATATTTTGCTGTTTTTCCAAGTTTTTGTGAATTTTCAATTTATTGCTGATAATTCATTATATATACGAGAAAAATTATGCAAACACATAATTGATCAGAAAATAACCTTAAATACTTCATTTTCAATCATCTATTTGTTTCTCGTTAAAATACTGGGTAAGATATTTAAAAGGGGAGAATTTCTGTTTTTATTGCATATATCGACATTTCAGCCGGATTAGAGCGGTTTTACGTGTACATCTTCCATCGGTAATATAAACGGAAAATCTGGAACATTTTAGTTAATTCTAATGAAAACACATTGATTTTTATCATTTGTATTTGAAACAACATTGTCACACGTCTTTTCTTGGGTCTAAATAATACGAAACCTCGCTCTATGATTTGAAGTAAAAATCCTCATATATGGTAATATAGTGACTTTTTACACGTTATTCATGTAGTGTGATTTTACGTATATATATTCATTTTTCCCAATATCTCGATACTACTTCATGTTTTCTCACGATATGTGATTTCGCCTTCAAATCTCAGAATTTCGCAAATTTTGCATTTTTAAGCAAGTTTTCTTGCATTTTGTTTTGCACTAAAAATCATCGAATTTAGCAATATTTTGACCTTTATCATCCCCGTTTCCTCTATGTGATTTAAACAAAATATCATCGAATTAGGCCGTTTTCCACGTTATTGTGAATTTTCAGTTTATTGTTATTAATTCATTAAATATACGATTAAAGTTATGCAAACACATAATTGATCAGAAAATAACCTTAAATACTTTATTTTCAATCATCTATTTGTTTCTCGTTAAAATACTGAGTAAAATATTGAAAAGGGGAGAAGTTCCGTTTTTATTGCATATATCGACGTTTCAGCCGGATTAGAACGGTTTTACGTGTACATCTTCCATCGGTAATATAAACCGAAAATCAGGATTATTTTAGTTAATTTTAATGTAAACACATTGATTTTTATCATTTGTATTGGAAGCAACATCTTTATACGTCTTTTCTAGGGTCTAAAAAATACGAAACGTCGCTCTATGATTCGAAGTTAAAATCCTCAAATTTGGTATAATAATGACCTTTTTCACGTTTTTCATGTAGTTTGATATTACGTAAATATATTAATTTTTACCAATATTTCCATACTATTTCAAGTAGTATCACGATATGTGATTTGGCCTTCAAATCTCAGATTTTCCCATAATATTGCATTTTAAGCAAGTTTTCTTGCATTTTGTTTCGTACTAAAAATCATCGAATTCAGCAATATTTTGACGTTTATCATCCCGTTTCCTTTATGTGATATAAACAAAATATCATCGAATTAGGCAATATTTTGCTGTTTTTCTACGTTTTGTGAATTTTCAGTTTATTGCTATTAATTCATAAAATATACGATAAAAATGATGCAAACACATAATTGATTAGAAATTAAACTTAAACACTTCATTTTCAATCAACTATTTGTTTCTCGTTAAAATACTGAGTAAGATATTGGAAAGGGGAGAATTTCTCTTTTTATTGCATATATCGACGTTTGAGCCGGCGTAGAACGGTTTTACGTGTACATTTTCCATCGGTAATATAAACCGAAAATCAGGAACATTTTAGTTAATTTTAATGAAAACACATTGATTTTTGTCATTTGTATTGGAAGCAACATCTTTATACTCCTTTTCTAGGGTCTAAAAAATACGAAACGTCGCTTTATGATTCGACGTTAAAATACTCAAATTTGGTATAATAATGACTTTTTTCACGTTTTTCATGTAGTTTGATATTACGTAAATATATTCATTTTTACCAATATTTCCATACTATTTCATGTAGTATCACGATATGTGATTTGGCCTACAAATCTCAGATTTTCGCATAATATTGCATTTTAAGCAAGTTTTCTTGCATTTTGTTTCGTACTAAAAATCATCGAATTCAGCAATATTTTGACAGTTATCATCCCCTTTTCCTTTATGTGATATAAACAAAATATCATCGAATTAGGCAATATTTTGCTGTTTTTCCAAGTTTTTGTGAATTTTCAATTTATTGCTGGTAATTCATTATATATACGAGAAAAATTATGCAAACACATAATTGATCAGAAAATAACCTTAAATACTTCATTTTCAATCATCTATTTGTTTCTCGTTAAAATACTGGGTAAGATATTTAAAAGGGGAGAATTTCTGTTTTTATTGCATATATCGACGTTTCAGCCGGATTTGAGCGGTTTTACGTGTACATCTTCCATCGGTAATATAAACGGAAAATCTGGAACATTTTAGTTAATTCTAATGAAAACACATTGATTTTTATCATTTGTATTTGAAACAACATTGTCACACGTCTTTTCTTGGGGCTAAATAATACGAAACCTCGCTCTATGATTTGAAGTAAAAATCCTCATATATGGTAATATAGTGACTTTTTGCACGTTATTCATGTAGTGTGATTTTACGTATATATATTCATTTTTACCAATATTTCGGTACTACTTCATGTTTTCTCACGATATGTGATTTCGCCTTCAAATCTCAGAATTTCGCAAATTTTGCATTTTTAAGCAAGTTTTCTTGCATTTTGTTTTGCACTAAAAATCATCGAATTTAGCAATATTTTGACCTTTATCATCCCCGTTTCCTCTATGTGATTTAAACAAAATATCATCGAATTAGGCCGTTTTCCACGTTATTGTGAATTTTCAGTTTATTGTTATTAATTCATTAAATATACGATTAAAATTATGCAAACACATAATTGATCAGAAAATAACCTTAAATACTTTATTTTCAATCATCTATTTGTTTCTCGTTAAAATACTGAGTAAAATATTGAAAAGGGGAGAAGTTCCGTTTTTATTGCATATATCGACGTTTCAGCCGGATTAGAACGGTTTTACGTGTACATCTTCCATCGGTAATATAAACCAAAAATCAGGAACATTTTAGTTAATTTTAATGAAAACACATTGATTTTTATCATTTGTTTTGAAAGCTACATCTTTATACGTCTTTTCTAGGGTCTAAAAAATACGAAACCTCGCTCCATGATTCGAAGTTAAAATCCTCAAATTTGGTATAATAATGACCTTTTTCACGTTTTTCATTTAGTTTGATATTACGTAAATATATTCATTTTTATCAATATTTCGATACTATTTCATGTAGTATCACGATATGTGATTTGGCCTTCAAATCTCAGATTTTCGCATAATATTGCATTTTAAGCAAGTTTTCTTGCATTTTGTTTCGTACTAGAAATCATCGAATTTAGCAATATTTTGACCTTTATCTTCCCCTTTTCCTTTATGTGATATAAACAAAATATCATCGAACTAGGCAATATTTTGAGGTTTTTCCAAGTTTTTGTGAATTTTCAGTTTATTGCTATTAATTCATTAAATATACGAGAAAAATTATGCAAACACATAATTGATCAGAAAATAACCTTAAATACTTCATTTTCAATCATCTATTTGTTTCTCGTTAAAATACTGGGTAAGATATTTAAAAGGGGAGAATTTCTGTTTTTATTGCATATATCTACGTTTCAGCCGGCGTAGAACGGTTTTACGTGTACATTTTCCATCGGTAATATAAACCGAAAATCAGGAACATTTTAGTTAATTTTAATGAAAACACATTGATTTTTGTCATTTGTATTGGAAGCAACATCTTTATACTTCTTTTCTAGGGTCTAAAAAACATGAAACGTCGCTTTATGATTCGACGTTAAAATACTCAAATTTGGTATAATAATGACTTTTTTCACGTTTTTCATGTAGTTTAATATTACGTAAATATATTCATTTTTACCAATATTTCCATACCATTTCATGTAGTATCACGATATGTGATTTGGCCTTCAAATCTCAGATTTTCGCATAATATTGCATTTTAAGCAAGTTTTCTTGCATTTTGTTTCGTACTAAAAATAATCGAATTCAGCAATATTTTGACGTTTATCATCCCCTTTTCCTTTATGTGATATAAACAAAATATCATCGAATTAGGCAATATTTTGCTGTTTTTCCAAGTTTTTGCGAGTTTTCAGTTTATTGCTGATAATTCATTAAATATACGATAAAAATGATGCAAACACATAATTGATTAGAAATTAACCTTAAACACTTCATTTTCAATCAACTATTTGTTTCTCGTTAAAATACTGAGTAAGATATTGGAAAGGGGAGAAGTTCTGTTTTTATTGCATATATCGACGTTTCAGCCCTATTAGAGCGGTTTACGTGTACATCTTCCATCGGTAATATAAACGGAAAATCTGGAACATTTTAGTTAATTCTAATGAAAACACTGATTTTTATCATTTGTATTTGAAACAACATTGTCAAACGTCTTTTCTTGGGTCTAAATAATACGAAACCTCGCTCTATGATTTGAAGTAAAAATCCTCATATATGGTAATATAGTGACTTTTTACACGTTATTCATGTAGTGTGATTTTCCGTAAATATATTCGTTTTTACCAATATTTCGATACTACTTCATGTTTTCTCACGATATGTGATTTCGCCTTCAAATCTCAGAATTTCGCAAATTTTGCATTTTTAAGCACGTTTTCTTGCATTTTCTTTTGCACTAAAAATCGTCGAATTTAGCAATATTTTGACCTTTATCATACCCGTTTCCTCTATGTGATTTAAACAAAATATCATCGAATTAGGCCGTTTTCCACGTTATTGTGAATTTTCAGTTTATTGTTATTAATTCATTAAATATAGGATTAAAATTATGCAAACACATAATTGATCAGAAAATAACCTTAAATACTTTATTTTCAATCATCTATTTGTTTCTCGTTAAAATACTGAGTAAAATATTGAAAAGGGGAGAAGTTCCGTTTTTATTGCATATATCGACGTTTCAGCCGGATTAGAACGGTTTTACGTGTACATCTTCCATCGGTAATATAAACCAAAAATCAGGAACATTTTAGTTAATTTTAATGAAAACACATTGATTTTTGTCATTTGTATTGGAAGCAACATCTTTATACTTCTTTTCTAGGGTCTAAAAAACATGAAACCTCGCTCCATGATTCGACGTTAAAATACTTAAATTTGGTATAATAATGACTTTTTTCACGTTTTTCATGTAGTTTAATATTACGTAAATATATTCATTTTTACCAATATTTCCATACCATTTCATGTAGTATCACGATATGTGATTTGGCCTTCAAATCTCAGATTTTCGCATAATATTGCATTTTAAGCAAGTTTTCTTGCATTTTGTTTCGTACTAAAAATAATCGAATTCAGCAATATTTTGACGTTTATCATCCCCTTTTCCTTTATGTGATATAAACAAAATATCATCGAATTAGGCAATATTTTGCTGTTTTTCCAAGTTTTTGTGAGCTTTCAGTTTATTGCTGATAATTCATTAAATATACGATATAAATGATGCAAACACATAATTGATTAGAAATTAACCTTAAACACTTCATTTTCAATCAACTATTTGTTTCTCGTTAAAATACTGAGTAAGATATTGGAAAGGGGAGAAGTTCTGTTTTTATTGCATATATCGACGTTTCAGCCGGATTAGAGCGGTTTTACGTGTACATCTTCCATCGGTAATATAAACGGAAAATCTAGAACATTTTAGTTAATTCTAATGAAAACACTGATTTTTATCATTTGTATTTGAAACAACATTGTCACACGTCTTTTCTTGGGTCTAAATAATACGAAACCTCGCTCTATGATTTGAAGTAAAAATCCTCATATATGGTAATATAGTGACTTTTTACACGTTATTCATGTAGTGTGATTTTCCGTAAATATATTCGTTTTTACCAATATTTCGATACTACTTCATGTTTTCTCACGATATGTGATTTCGCCTTCAAATCTCAGAATTTCGCAAATTTTGCATTTTTAAGCAAGTTTTCTTGCATTTTCTTTGCACTAAAAATCGTCGAATTTAGCAATATTTTGACCTTTATCATACCCGTTTCCTCTATGTGATTTAAACAAAATATCATCGAATTAGGCCGTTTTCCACGTTATTGTGAATTTTCAGTTTATTGTTATTAATTCATTAAATATACGATTAAAAAATTATGCAAACACATAATTGATCAGAAAATAACCTTAAATACTTCATTTTCAATCATCTATTTGTTTCTCGTTAAAATACTGAGTAAGATATTGAAAAGGGGAGAAGTTCTGTTTTTATTGCATATATCGACGTTTCAGCCGGATTAGAACTGTTTTACGTGTACATCTTCCATCGGTAATATAAACCGAAAATCAGGATTATTTTAGTTAATTTTAATGTAAACACATTGATTTTTATCATTTGTATTGGAAGCAACATCTTTATACGTCTTTTCTAGGGTCTAAAAAATACGAAACGTCGCTCTATGATTCGAAGTTAAAATCCTCAAATTTGGTATAATAATGACCTTTTTCACGTTTTTCATGTAGTTTGATAATACGTAAATATATTAATTTTTACCAATATTTCCATACTATTTCAAGTAGTATCACGATATGTGATTTGGCGTTCAAATCTCAGATTTTCCCATAATATTGCATTTTAAGCAAGTTTTCTTGCATTTTGTTTCGTACTAAAAATCATCGAATTCAGCAATATTTTGACGTTTATCATCCCGTTTCCTTTATGTGATATAAACAAAATATCATCGAATTAGGCAATATTTTGCTGTTTTTCTACGTTTTATGAATTTTCAGTTGATTGCTATTAATTCATAAAATATACGATAAAAATGATGCAAACACATAATTGATTAGAAATTAAACTTAAACACTTCATTTTCAAACAACTATTTGTTTCTCGTTAAAATACTGAGTAAGATATTGGAAAGGGGAGAATTTCTGTTTTTATTGCATATATCGACGTTTGAGCCGGCGTAGAACGGTTTTACGTGTACATTTTCCATCGGTAATATAAACCGAAAATCAGGAACATTTTAGTTAATTTTAATGAAAACACATTGATTTTTGTCATTTGTATTGGAAGCAACATCTTTATACTTCTTTTCTAGGGTCTAAAAAACATGAAACGTCGCTTTATGATTCGACGTTAAAATACTCAAATTTGGTATAATAATGACTTTTTTCACGTTTTTCATGTAGTTTGATTTTACGTAAATATATTCATTTTTACCAATATTTCCATACGATTTCATGTAGCATCACGATATGTGATTTAGCCTACAAATCTCAGATTTTCGCATAATATTGCATTTTAAGCAAGTTTTCTTGCATTTTGTTTCGTACTAAAAATCATCGAATTCAGCATTATTTTGACGTTTATCATCCCCTTTTCCTTTATGTGATATAAACAAAATATCATCGAATTAGGCAATATTTTGCTGTTTTTCCAAGTTTTTGTGAGTTTTCAGTTTATTGCTGATAATTCATTAAATATACGATAAAAATGATGCAAACACATAATTGATTAGAAATTAACCTTAAACACTTCATTTTCAATCAACTATTTGTTTCTCGTTAAAATACTGAGTAAGATATTGGAAAGGGGAGAAGTTCTGTTTTTATTGCATATATCGACGTTTCAGCCGGATTAGAGCGGTTTTACGTGTACATCTTCCATCGGTAATATAAACGGAAAATCTGGAACATTTTAGTTAATTCTAATGAAAACACATTGATTTTTATCATTTGTATTTGAAACAACATTGTCACACGTCTTTTCTTGGGTCTAAATAATACGAAACCTCGCTCTATGATTTGAAGTAAAAATCCTCATAAATGGTAATATAGTGACTTTTTACACGTTATTCATGTAGTGTGATTTTCCGTAAATATATTCGTTTTTACCAATATTTCGATACTACTTCATGTTTTCTCACGATATGTGATTTCGCCTTCAAATCTCAGAATTTCGCAAATTTTGCATTTTTAAGCAAGTTTTCTTGCATTTTGTTTTGCACTAAAAATCGTCGAATTTAGCAATATTTTGACCTTTATCATCCCCGTTTCCTCTATGTGATTTAAACAAAATATCATCGAATTAGGCCGTTTTCCACGTTATTGTGAATTTTCAGTTTATTGTTATTAATTCATTATATATACGATTAAATTTATGCAAACACATAATTGATCAGAAAATAACCTTAAATACTTTATTTTCAATCATCTATTTGTTTCTCGTTAAAATACTGAGTAAAATATTGAAAAGGGGAGAAGTTCCGTTTTTATTGCATATATCGACGTTTCAGCCGGATTAGAACGGTTTTACGTGTACATCTTCCATCGGTAATATAAACCAAAAATCAGGAACATTTTAGTTAATTTTAATGAAAACACATTAATTTTTGTCATTTGTATTGGAAGCAACATCTTTATACTTCTTTTCTAGGGTCTAAAAACATGAAACGTCGCTTTATGATTCGACGTTAAAATCCTCAAATTTGGTATAATAATGACTTTTTTCACGTTTTTCATGTAGTTTAATATTACGTAAATATATTCATTTTTACCAATATTTCGATACTATTTCATGTAGTATCACGATATGTGATTTGGCTTTCAAATCTCAGATTTTCGCATAATATTGCATTTTAAGCAAGTTTTCTTGCATTTTGTTTCGTACTAGAAATCATCGAATTTAGCAATATTTTGACCTTTATCATCCCCTTTTCCTTTATGTGATATAAACAAAATATCATCGAACTAGGCAATATTTTGAGGTTTTTCCAAGTTTTTGTGAATTTTCAGTTTATTGCTATTAATTCATTAAATATACGAGAAAAATTATGCAAACACATAATTGATCAGAAAATAACCTTAAATACTTCATTTTCAATCATCTATTTGTTTCTCGTTAAAATACTGGGTAAGATATTTAAAAGGGGAGAATTTCTGTTTTTATTGCATATATCTACGTTTCAGCCGGCGTAGAACGGTTTTACGTGTACATTTTCCATCGGTAATATAAACCGAAAATCAGGAACATTTTAGTTAATTTTAATGAAAACACATTGATTTTTGTCATTTGTATTGGAAGCAACATCTTTATACTTCTTTTCTAGGGTCTAAAAAACATGAAACGTCGCTTTATGATTCGACGTTAAAATACTCAAATTTGGTATAATAATGATTTTTTTCACGTTTTTCATGTAGTTTAATATTACGTAAATATATTCATTTTTACCAATATTTCCATACCATTTCATGTAGTATCACGATATGTAATTTGGCCTTCAAATCTCAGATTTTCGCATAATATTGCATTTTAAGCAAGTTTTCTTGCATTTTGTTTCGTACTAAAAATCATCGAATTCATCAATATTTTGACGTTTATCATCCCCTTTTCCTTTATGTGATATAAACAAAATATCATCGAATTAGGCAATATTTTGCTGTTTTTCCAAGTTTTTGTGAGTTTTCAGTTTATTGCTGATAATTCATTAAATATACGATAAAAATTATGCAAACACATAATTGATTAGAAATTAACCTTAAACACTTCATTTTCAATCAACTATTTGTTTCTCGTTAAAATACTGAGTAAGATATTGGAAAGGGGAGAAGTTCTGTTTTTATTGCATATATCGACGTTTCAGCCGGATTAGAGCGGTTTTACGTGTACATCTTCCATCGGTAATATAAACGGAAAATATGGAACATTTTAGTTAATTCTAATGAAAACACTGATTTTTATCATTTGTATTTGAAACAACATTGTCACACGTCTTTTCTTGGGTCTAAATAATACGAAACCTCGCTCTATGATTTGAAGTAAAAATCCTCATATATGGTAATATAGTGACTTTTTACACGTTATTCATGTAGTGTGATTTTCCGTAAATATATTCGTTTTTACCAATATTTCGATACTACTTCATGCTTTCTCACGATATGTGATTTCGCTTTCAAATCTCAGAATTTCGCAAATTTTGCATTTTTAAGCAAGTTTTCTTGCATTTTGTTTTGCACTAAAAATCGTCGAATTTAGCAATATTTTGACCTTTATCATACCCGTTTCCTCTATGTGATTTAAACAAAATATAATCGAATTAGGCCGTTTTCCACGTTATTGTGAATTTTCAGTTTATTGTTATTAATTCATTAAATATACGATAAAAATTATGCAAACACATAATTGATCAGAAAATAACCTTAAATACTTCATTTTCAATCATATATTTGTTTCTCGTTAAAATACTGAGTAAGATATTGAAAAGGGGAGAAGTTCTGTTTTTATTGCATATATCGACGTTTCAGCCGGATTAGAACTGTTTTACGTGTACATCTTCCATCGGTAATATAAACCGAAAATCAGGATTATTTTAGTTAATTTTAATGTAAACACATTGATTTTTATCATTTGTATTGGAAGCAACATCTTTATACGTCTTTTCTAGGGTCTAAAAAATACGAAACGTCGCTCTATGATTCGAAGTTAAAATACTCAAATTTGGTATAATAATGACCTTTTTCACGTTTTTCATGTAGTTTGATATTACGTAAATATATTAATTTTTACCAATATTTCCATACTATTTCAAGTAGTATCACGATATGTGATTTGGCGTTCAAATCTCAGATTTTCCCATAATATTGCATTTTAAGCAAGTTTTCTTGCATTTTGTTTCGTACTAAAAATCATCGAATTCAGCAATATTTTGACGTTTATCATCCCGTTTCCTTTATGTGATATAAACAAAATATCATCGAATTAGGCAATATTTTGCTGTTTTTCTACGTTTTATGAATTTTCAGTTTATTGCTATTAATTCATAAAATATACGATAAAAATGATGCAAACACATAATTGATTAGAAATTAAACTTAAACACTTCATTTTCAATCAACTATTTGTTTCTCGTTAAAATACTGAGTAAGATATTGGAAAGGGGAGAATTTCTGTTTTTATTGCATATATCGACGTTTGAGCCGGCGTAGAACGGTTTTACGTGTACATTTTCCATCGGTAATATAAACCGAAAATCAGGAACATTTTAGTTAATTGTAATGAAAACACATTGATTTTTGTCATTTGTATTGGAAGCAACATCTTTATACTTCTTTTCTACGGTCTAAAAAATACGAAACGTCGCTTTATGATTCGACGTTAAAATACTCAAATTTGGTATAATAATGACTTTTTTCACGTTTTTCATGTAGTTTGATATTACGTAAATATATTCATTTTTACCAATATTTCCATACTATTTCATGTAGTATCACGATATGTGATTTGGCCTACAAATCTCAGATTTTTGCATAATATTGCATTTTAAGCAAGTTTTCTTGCATTTTGTTTCGTACTAAAAATCATCGAATTCAGCAATATTTTGACAGTTATCATCCCCTTTTCCTTTATGTGATATAAACAAAATATCATCGAATTAGGCAATATTTTGCTGTTTTTCCAAGTTTTTGTTAGTTTTCAGTTTATTGCTAATAATTCATTAAATATACGATAAAAATGATGCAAACACATAATTGATTAGAAATTAACCTTAAACACTTCATTTTCAATCAAATATTTGTTTCTCGTTAAAATACTGAGTAAGATATTGGAAAGGGGAGAAGTTCTGTTTTTATTGCATATATCGACGTTTCAGCCGGATTTCAGCGGTTTTACGTGTACATCTTCCATCGGTAATATAAACGGAAAATCTGGAACATTTTAGTTAATTCTAATGAAAACACATTGATTTTTATCATTTGTATTTGAAACAACATTGTCACACGTCTTTTCTTGGGTCTAAATAATACGAAACCTCGCTCTATGATTTGAAGTAAAAATCCTCATATATGGTATTATAGTGACTTTTTACACGTTATTCATGTAGTGTGATTTTACGTATATATATTCGTTTTTACCAATATTTCGATACTACTTCATGTTTTCTCACGATATGTGATTTCGCCTTCAAATCTCAGAATTTCGCAAATTTTGCATTTTTAAGCAAGTTTTCTTGCATTTTGTTTTGCACTAAAAATCATCGAATTTTGCAATATTTTGACCTTTATCATCCCCGTTTCCTCTATGTGATTTAAACAAAATATCATCGAATTAGGCCGTTTTCCACGTTATTGTGAATTTTCAGTTTATTGTTATTAATTCATTAAATATACGATTAAATTTATGCAAACACATAATTGATCAGAAAATAACCTTAAATACTTTATTTTCAATCATCTATTTGTTTCTCGTTAAAATACTGAGTAAAATATTGAAAAGGGGAGAAGTTCCGTTTTTATTGCATATATCGACGTTTCAGCCGGATTAGAACGGTTTTACGTGTACATCTTCCATCGGTAATATAAACCAAAAATCAGGAACATTTTAGTTAATTTTAATGAAAACACAATGAATGAAATTTTTATCATTTGTTTTGAAAGCAACATCTTTATACGTCTTTTCTAGGGTCTAAAAAATACCAAACCTCGCTCCATGATTCGAAGTTAAAATCCTCAAATTTGGTATAATAATGACCTTTTTCACGTTTTTCATTTAGTTTGATAATACGTAAATATATTCATTTTTATCAATATTTCAATACTATTTCATGTAGTATCACGATATGTGATTTGGCCTTCATATCTCAGATTTTCGCATAATATTGCATTTTAAGCAAGTTTTCTTGCATTTTGTTTCGTACTAAAAATCATCGAATTCAGCAATATTTTGACGTTTATCATCCCCTTTTCCTTTATGTGATATAAACAAAATATCATCGAATTAGGCAATATTTTGCTGTTTTTCCAAGTTTTTGTGAGTTTTCAGTTTATTGCTGATAATTCATTAAATATACGATAAAAATGATGCAAACACATAATTGATTAGAAATTAACCTTAAACACTTCATTTTCAATCAACTATTTGTTTCTCGTTAAAATACTGAGTAAGATATTGGAAAGGGGAGAAGTTCTGTTTTTATTGCATATATCGACGTTTCAGCCGGATTAGAACAGTTTTACGTGTACATCTTCCATCGGTAATATAAACGGAAAATCTGGAACATTTTAGTTAATTCTAATGAAAACACTGATTTTTATCATTTGTATTTGAAACAACATTGTCACACGTCTTTTCTTGGGTCTAAATAATACGAAACCTCGCTCTATGATTTGAAGTAAAAATCCTCATATATGGTAATATAGTGACTTTTTACACGTTATTCATGTAGTGTGATTTTGCGTAAATATATTCATTTTTTACCAATATTTCGATACTACTTCACGTTTTCTCACGATATGTGATTTCGCTTTCAAATCTCAGAATTTCGCAAATTTTGCATTTTTAAGCAAGTTTTCTTGCAATTTGTTTTGCACTAAAAATCGTCGAATTTAGCAATATTTTGACCTTTATCATACCCGTTTCCTCTATGTGATTTAAACAAAATATAATCGAATTAGGCCGTTTTCCACGTTATTGTGAATTTTCAGTTTATTGTTATTAATTCATTAAATATACGATAAAAATTATGCAAACACATAATTGATCAGAAAATAACCTTAAATACTTCATTTTCAATCATATATTTGTTTCTCGTTAAAATACTGAGTAAGATATTGAAAAGGGGAGAAGTTCTGTTTTTATTGCATATATCGACGTTTCAGCCGGATTAGAACTGTTTTACGTGTACATCTTCCATCGGTAATATAAACCGAAAATCAGGATTATTTTATTTAATTTAAATGTAAACACATTGATTTTTATCATTTGTATTGGAAGCAACATCTTTATACGTCTTTTCTAGGGTCTAAAAAATACGAAACGTCGCTCTATGTTTCGAAGTTAAAATCCTCAAATTTGGTATAATAATGACCTTTTTCACGTTTTTCATGTAGTTTGATATTACGTAAATATATTAATTTTTACCAATATTTCCATACTATTTCAAGTAGTATCACGATATGTGATTTGGCGTTCAAATCTCAGATTTTCGCATAATATTGCATTTTAAGCAAGTTTTCTTGCATTTTGTTTCGTACTAAAAATCATCGAATTCAGCAATATTTTGACGTTTATCATCCCGTTTCCTTTATGTGATATAAACAAAATATCATCGAATTAGGCAATATTTTGCTGTTTTTCTACGTTTTATGAATTTTCAGTTTATTGCTATTAATTCATAAAATATACGATAAAAATAATGCAAACACATAATTGATTAGAAATTAAACTTAAACACTTCATTTTCAATCAACTATTTGTTTCTCGTTAAAATTCTGAGTAAGATATTGGAAAGGGGAGAATTTCTGTTTTTATTGCATATATCGACGTTTGAGCCGGCGTAGAACGGTTTTACGTGTACATTTTCCATCGGTAATATAAACTTAAAATCAGGAACATTTTAGTTAATTTTAATGAAAACACATTGATTTTTGTCATTTGTATTGGAAGCAACATCTTTATACTTCTTTTCTAGGGTCTAAAAAATACGAAACGTCGCTTTATGATTCGACGTTAAAATACTCAAATTTGGTATAATAATGACTTTTTTCACGTTTTTCATGTAGTTTGATATTACGTAAATATATTCATTTTTACCAATATTTCCATACTATTTCATGTAGTATCACGATATGTGATTTGGCCTACAAGTCTCAGATTTTTGCATAATATTGCATTTTAAGCAAGTTTTCTTGCATTTTGTTTCGTACTAAAAATCATCGAATTCAGCAATATTTTGACAGTTATCATAACCTTTTCCTTTATGTGATATAAACAAAATATCATCGAATTAGGCAATATTTTGCTGTTTTTCCAAGTTTTTGTTAGTTTTCAGTTTATTGCTAATAATTCATTAAATATACGATAAAAATGATGCAAACACATAATTGATTAGAAATTAACCTTAAACACTTCATTTTCAATCAAATAGTTGTTTCTCGTTAAAATACTGAGTAAGATAGTGGAAAGGGGAGAAGTTCTGTTTTTATTGCATATATCGACGTTTCAGCCGGATTAGAGCGGTTTTACGTGTACATCTTCCATCGGTAATATAAACGGAAAATCTGGAACATTTTAGTTAATTCTAATGAAAACACATTGATTTTTATCATTTGTATTTGAAACAACATTGTCACACGTCTTTTCTTGGGTCTAAATAATACGAAACCTCGCTCTATGATTTGAAGTAAAAATCCTCATATATGGTAATATAGTGACTTTTTACACTTTATTCATGTAGTGTGATTTTACGTATATATATTCGTTTTTACCAATATTTCGATACTACTTCATGTTTTCTCACGATATGTGATTTCGCCTTCAAATCTCAGAATTTCGCAAATTTTGAATTTTTAAGCAAGTTTTCTTGCATTTTGTTTTGCACTAAAAATCATCGAATTTTGCAATATTTTGACCTTTATCATCTCCGTTTCCTCTATGTGATTTAAACAAAATATCATCGAATTAGGCCGTTTTCCACGTTATTGTGAATTTTCAGTTTATTGTTATTAATTCATTAAATATACGATTAAATTTATGCAAACACATAATTGATCAGAAAATAACCTTAAATACTTTATTTTCAATCATCTATTTGTTTCTCGTTAAAATACTGAGTAAAATATTGAAAAGGGGAGAAGTTCCGTTTTTATTGCATATATCGACGTTTCAGCCGGATTAGAACGGTTTTACGTGTACATCTTCCATCGGTAGATAAACCAAAAATCAGGAACATTTTAGTTAATTTTAATGAAAACACATTGATTTTTATCATTTGTTTTGAAAGCAACATCTTTATACGTCTTTTCTAGGGTCTAAAAAATACCAAACCTCGCTCCATGATTCGAAGTTAAAATCCTCAAATTTGGTATAATAATGACCTTTTTCACGTTTTTCATTTAGTTTGATAATACGTAAATATATTCATTTTTATCAATATTTCGATACTATTTCATGTAGTATCACGATATGTGATTTGGCCTTCAAATCTCAGATTTTCGCATAATATTGCATTTTAAGCAAGTTTTCTTGCATTTTGTTTCGTACTAGAAATCATGGAATTTAGCAATATTTTGACCTTTATCATCCCCTTTTCCTTTATGTGATATAAACAAAATATCATCGAACTAGGCAATATTTTGAGGTTTTTCCAAGTTTTTGTGAATTTTCAGTTTATTGCTATTAATTCATTAAATATACGAGAAAAATTATGCAAACACATAATTGATCAGAAAATAACCTTAAATACTTCATTTTCAATCATCTATTGGTTTCTCGTTAAAATACTGGGTAAGATATTTAAAAGAGGAGAATTTCTGTTTTTATTGCATATATCGACGTTTCAGCCGGCGAAGAACGGTTTTACGTGTACATTTTCCATCGGTAATATAAACCGAAAATCAGGAACATTTTAGTTAATTTTAATGAAAACACATTGATTTTTGTCATTTGTATTGGAAGCAACATCTTTATACTTCTTTTCTAGGGTCTAAAAAACATGAAACGTCGCTTTATGATTCGACGTTAAAATACTCAAATTTGGTATAATAATGACTTTTTTCACGTTTTTCATGTAGTTTAATATTACGTAAATATATTCATTTTTACCAATATTTCCATATCATTTCATGTAGTATCACGATATGTGATTTTGCCTTCATATCTCAGATTTTCGCATAATATTGCATTTTAAGCAAGTTTTCTTGCATTTTGTTTCGTACTAAAAATCATCGAATTCAGCAATATTTTGACGTTGATCATCCCCTTTTCCTTTATGTGATATAAACAAAATATCATCGAATTAGGCAATATTTTGCTGTTTTTCCAAGTTTTTGTGAGTTTTCAGTTTATTGCTGATAATTCATTAAATATACGATAAAAATGATGCAAACACATAATTGATTAGAAATTAACCTTAAACACTTCATTTTTAATCAACTATTTGTTTCTCGTTAAAATACTGAGTAAGATATTGGAAAGGGGAGAAGTTCTGTTTTTATTGCATATATCGACGTTTCTGCCGGATTAGAGCGGTTTTACGTGTACATCTTCCATCGGTAATATAAACGGAAAATCTGGAACATTTTAGTTAATTCTAATGAAAACACTGATTTTTATCATTTGTATTTGAAACAACATTGTCACACGTCTTTTCTTGGGTCTAAATAATACGAAACCTCGCTCTATGATTTGAAGTAAAAATCCTCATATATGGTAATATAGTGACTTTTTACACGTTATTCATGTAGTGTGATTTTACGTAAATATATTCATTTTTTACCAATATTTCGATACTACTTCACGTTTTCTCACGATATGTGATTTCGCCTTCAAATCTCAGAATTTCGCAAATTTTGCATTTTAAAGCAAGTTTTCTTGCATTTTCTTTTGCACTAAAAATCGTCGAATTTAGCAATATTTTGACCTTTATCATACCCGTTTCCTCTATGTGATTTAAACAAAATATCATCGAATTAGGCCGTTTTCCACGTTATTGTGAATTTTCAGTTTATTGTTATTAATTCATTAAATATACGATAAAAATTATGCAAACACATAATTGATCAGAAAATAACCTTAAATACTTCATTTTCAATCATCTATTTGTTTCTCGTTAAAATACTGAGTAAGATATTGAAAAGGGGAGAAGTTCTGTTTTTATTGCATAAATAGACGTTTCAGCGGGATTAGAACTGTTTTACGTGTAAATCTTCCATCGGTAATATAAACCGAAAATCAGGATTATTTTAGTTAATTTTAATGTAAACACATTGATTTTTATCATTTGTTTTGAAAGCAACATCTTTATACGTCTTTTCTAGGGTCTAAAAAATACCAAACCTCGCTCTATGATTCGAAGTTAAAATCCTCAAATTTGGTATAATAATGACCTTTTTCACGTTTTTCATTTAGTTTGATATTACGTAAATATATTCATTTGTATCAATATTTCGATACTATTTCATGTAGTATCACGATATGTGATTTGGCCTTCAAATCTCAGATTTTCGCATAATATTGCATTTTAAGCAAGTTTTCTTGCATTTTGTTTCGTACTAGAAATCATCGAATTTCGCAATATTTTGACCTTTATCATCCCCTTTTCCTTTATGTGATATAAACAAAATATCATCGAACTAGGCAATATTTTGAGGTTTTTCCAAGTTTTTGTGAATTTTCAGTTTATTGCTATTAATTCATTAAATATACGAGAAAAATTATGCAAACACATAATTGATCAGAAAATAACCTTAAATACTTCATTTTCAATCATCTATTTGTTTCTCGTTAAAATACTTGGTAAGATATTTAAAAGGGGAGAATTTCTGTTTTTAATGCATATATCGACGTTTCAGCCGGCGTAGAACGGTTTTACGTGTACATTTTCCATCGGTAATATAAACCGAAAATCAGGAACATTTTAGTTAATTTTAATGAAAACACATTGATTTTTGTCATTTGTATTCGAAGCAACATCTTTATACTTCTTTTCTAGGGTCTAAAAAATACGAAACGTCGCTTTATGATTCGACGTTAAAATACTCAAATTTGGTATAATAAAGACTTTTTCACGTTTTTCATGTAGTTTGATATTACGGAAATATATTCATTTTTACCAATATTTCCATACTATTTCATGTAGTATCACGATATGTGATTTGGCCTACAAATCTCAGATTTTCGCATAATATTGCATTTTAAGCAAGTTTTCTTGCATTTTGTTTCGTACTAAAAATCATCGAATTCAGCAATATTTTGACAGTTATCATTCCCTTTTCCTTTATGTGATATAAACAAAATATCATCGAATTAGGCAATATTTTGCTGTTTTTCCAAGTTTTTGTTAGTTTTCAGTTTATTGCTAATAATTCATTAAATATACGATAAAAATGATGCAAACACATAATTGATTAGAAATTAACATTAAACACTTAATTTTCAATCAACTATCTGTTTCTCGTTAAAATACTGAGTAAGATATTGGAAAGGGGAGAAGTTCTGTTTTTATTGCATATTTCGACGTTTCAGCCGGATTAGAGCGGTTTTACGTGTACATCTTCCATCGGTAATATAAACGGAAAATCTGGAACATTTTAGTTAATTCTAATGAAAACACATTGATTTTTATCATTTGTATTTGAAACAACATTGTCACACGTCTTTTCTTGGGTCTAAATAATACGAAACCTCGCTCTATGATTTGAAGTAAAAATCCTCATATATGGTAATATAGTGACTTTTTACACGTTATTCATGTAGTGTGATTTTACGTATATATATTCGTTTTTACCAAAATTTCGATACTACTTCATGTTTTCTCACGATATGTGATTTCGCCTTCAAATCTCAGAATTTCGCAAATTTTGCATTTTTAAGCAAGTTTTCTTGCATTTTGTTTTGCACTAAAAATCATCGAATTTAGCAATATTTTGACCTTTATCATCCCCGTTTCCTCTATATGATTTAAACAAAATATCATCGAATTAGGCCGTTTTCCACGTTATTGTGAATTTTCAGTTTATTGTTATTAATTCATTAAATATACGATTAAAATTATGCAAACACATAATTAATCAGAAAATAACCTTAAATACTTTATTTTCAATCATCTATTTGTTTCTCGTTAAAATACTGAGTAAAATATTGAAAAGGGGAGAAGTTCCGTTTTTATTGCATATATCGACGTTTCAGCCGGATTAGAACGGTTTTACGTGTACATCTTCCATCGGTAATATAAACCAAAAATCAGGAACATTTTAGTTAATTTTATTGAAAACACATTGATTTTTATCATTTGTTTTGAAAGCAACAACTTTATACGTCTTTTCTAGGGTCTAAAAAATACGAAACCTCGCTCCATGATTCGAAGTTAAAATCCTTATTTTTGGTATAATAATGACCTTTTTCACGTTTTTCATTTAGTTTGATATTACGTAAATATATTCATTTTTATCAATATTTCGATACTATTTCATGTAGTATCACGATATGTGATTTGGCCTTCAAATCTCAGATTTTCGCATAATATTGCATTTTAAGCAAGTTTTCTTGCATTTTGTTTCGTACTAGAAATCATCGAATTTAGCAATATTTTGACCTTTATGTGATATAAACAAAATATCATCGAACTAGGCAATATTTTGAGGTTTTTCTAAGTTTTTGTGAATTTTCAGTTTATTGCTATTAATTCATTAAATATACGAGAAAAATGATGCAAACACATAATTGATCAGAAAATAACCTTAAATACTTCATTTTCAATCATCTATTTGTTTCTCGTTAAAATACTGGGTAAGATATTTAAAAGGGGAGAATTTCTGTTTTTATTGCATATATCGACGTTTCAGCCGGCGTAGAACGGTTTTACGTGTACATTTTCCATCGGTAATATAAACCGAAAATCAGGAACATTTTAGTTAATTTTAATGAAAACACATTGATTTTTGTCATTTGTATTAGAAGCAACATCTTTATACTTCTTTTCTAGGGTCTAAAAAACATGAAACGTCGCTTTATGATTCGACGTTAAAATACTCAAATTTGGTATAATAATGACTTTTTTCACGTTTTTCATGTAGTTTGATATTACGTAAATATATTCATTTTTACCAATATTTCCATACCATTTTATGTAGTATCACGATATGTGATTTGGCCTTCAAATTTCAGATTTTCGCATAATATTGCATTTTAAGCAAGTTTTCTTGCATTTTGTTTCGTACTAAAAATCATCGAATTCAGCAATATTTTGACGTTTATCATCCCCTTTTCCTTTATGTGACATAAACAAAATATCATCGAATTATGCAATATTTTGGTGTTTTTCCAAGTTTTTGTGAGTTTTCAGTTTATTGCTGATAATTCATTAAATATACGATAAAAATGATGCAAACACATAATTGATTAGAAATTAACCTTAAACACTTCATTTTCAATCAACTATTTGTTTCTCGTTAAAATACTGAGTAAGATATTGGAAAGGGGAAAAGTTCTATCGACGTTACAGCCGGATTAGAGCGGTTTTACGTGTACATCTTCCATCGGAAATATAAACGGAAAATCTGGAACATTTTAGTTAATTCTAATGAAAACACTGATTTTTATCATTTGTATTTGAAACAACATTGTCACACGTCATTTCCTGTGTCTAAATAATACGAAACCTCGCTATATGATTTGAAGTAAAAATCCTCATATATGGTAATATAGTGACTTTTTACACGTTATTCATGTAGTGTGATTTTACGTATATATATTCGTTTTTACCAATATTTCGATACTACTTCATGTTTTCTCACGATATGTGATTTCGCCTTCAAATCTCAGAATTTCGCAAATTTTGCATTTTTAAGCAAGTTTTCTTGCATTTTGTTTTGCACTAAAAATCGTCGAATTTAGCAATATTTTGACCTTTATCATACCCGTTTCCTCTATGTGATTTAAACAAAATATCATCGAATTAGGCCGTTTTCCACGTTATTGTGAATTTTCAGTTTATTGTTATTAATTCATTAAATATTCGATAAAAATTATGCAAACACATAATTGATCAGAAAATAACCTTAAATACTTCATTTCCAATCATCTATTTGTTTCTCGTTAAAATACTGAGTAAGATATTGAAAAGGGGAGAAGTTCTGTTTTTATTGCATATATCGACGTTTCAGCCGGATTAGAACTGTTTTACGTGTACATCTTCCATCGGTAATATAAACCGAAAATCAGGATTATTTTAGTTAATTTTAATGTAAACACATTGATTTTTATCATTTGTATTGGAAGCAACATCTTTATACGTCTTTTCTAGGGTCTAAAAAATACGAAAAGTCGCTCTATGATTGGAAGTTAAAATCCTAAAATTTGGTATAATAATGACCTTTTTCACGTTTTTCATGTAGTTTGATATTACGTAAATATATTAATTTTTACCAATATTTCCATACTATTTCAAGTAGTATCACGATATGTGATTTGGCGTTCAAATCTCAGATTTTCCCATAATATTGCATTTTAAGCAAGTTTTCCTGCATTTTGTTTCGTACTAAAAATCATCGAATTCAGCAATATTTTGACGTTTATCATCCCGTTTCCTTTATGTGATATAAACAAAATATCATCGAATTAGGCAATATTTTGCTGCTTTTCTACGTTTTGTGAATTTTCAGTTTATTGCTATTAATTCATAAAATATACGATAAAAATGATGCAAACACATAATTGATTAGAAATTAAACTTAAACACTTCATTTTCAATCAACTATTTCTTTCTCGTTAAAATACTCGGTAAGATATTTAAAAGGGGAGAATTTCTGTTTTTATTGCATATGTCGACGTTTGAGCCGGCGTAGAACGGTTTTACGTGTACATTTTCCATCGGTAATATAAACCGAAAATCAGGAACATTTTAGTTAATTTTAATGAAAACACATTGATTTTTGTCATTTGTATTAGAAGCAACATCTTTATACTTCTTTTCTAGGGTCTAAAAAACATGAAACGTCGCTTTATGATTCGACGTTAAAATACTCAAATTTGGTATAATAATGACTTTTTTCACGTTTTTCATGTAGTTTGATATTACGTAAATATATTCATTTTTACCAATATTTCCATACCATTTTATGTAGTATCACGATATGTGATTTGGCCTTCAAATCTCAGATTTTCGCATAATATTGCATTTTAAGCAAGTTTTCTTGCATTTTGTTTCGTACTAAAAATCATCGAATTCAGCAATATTTTGACAGTTATCATCCCCTTTTCCTTTATGTGATATAAACAAAATATCATCGAATTAGGCAATATTTTGGTGTTTTTCCAAGTTTTTGTGAGTTTTCAGTTTATTGCTGATAATTCATTAAATATACGATAAAAATGATGCAAACACATAATTGATTAGAAATTAACCTTAAACACTTCATTTTCAATCAACTATTTGTTTCTCGTTAAAATACTGAGTAAGATATTGGAAAGGGGATAAGTTCTGTTTTTATTGCATATATCGACGTTACAGCAGGATTAGAGCGGTTTTACGTGTACATCTTCCATCGGTAATATAAACGGAAAATCTGGAACATTTTAGTTAATTCTAATGAAAACACTGATTTTTATCATTTGTATTTGAAACAACATTGTCACACGTCATTTCCTGTGTCTAAATAATACGAAACCTCGCTATATGATTTGAAGTAAAAATCCTCATATATGGTAATATAGTGACTTTTTACACGTTATTCATGTAGTGTGATTTTACGTATATATATTCGTTTTTACCAATATTTCGATACTACTTCATGTTTTCTCACGATATGTGATTTCGCCTTCAAATCTCAGAATTTCGCAAATTTTGCATTTTTAAGCAAGTTTTCTTGCATTTTGTTTTGCACTAAAAATCGTCGAATTTAGCAATATTTTGACCTTTATCATACCCGTTTCCTCTATGTGATTTAAACAAAATATCATCGAATTAGGCCGTTTTCCACGTTATTGTGAATTTTCAGTTTATTGTTATTAATTCATTAAATATTCGATAAAAATTATGCAAACACATAATTGATCAGAAAATAACCTTAAATACTTCATTTTCAATCATCTATTTGTTTCTCGTTAAAATACTGAGTAAGATATTGAAAAGGGGAGAAGTTCTGTTTTTATTGCATATATCGACGTTTCAGCCGGATTAGAACTGTTTTACGTGTACATCTTCCATCGGTAATATAAACCGAAAATCAGGATTATTTTAGTTAATTTTAATGTAAACACATTGATTTTTATCATTTGTATTGGAAGCAACATCTTTATACGTCTTTTCTAGGGTCTAAAAAATACAAAAAGTCGCTCTATGATTCGAAGTTAAAATCCTCAAATTTGGTATAATAATGACCTTTTTCACGTTTTTCATGTAGTTTGATATTAGGTAAATATATTAATTTTTACCAATATTTCCATACTATTTCAAGTAGTATCACGATATGTGATTTGGCCTTCAAATCTCAGATTTTCCCATAATATTGCATTTTAAGCAAGTTTTCCTGCATTTTGTTTCGTACTAAAAATCATCGAATTCAGCAATATTTTGACGTTTATCATCCCGTTTCCTTTATGTGATATAAACAAAATATCAACGAATTAGGCAATATTTTGCTGCTTTTCTACGTTTTGTGAATTTTCAGTTTATTGCTATTAATTCATAAAATATACGATAAAAATGATGCAAACACATAATTGATTAGAAATTAAACTTAAACACTTCATTTTCAATCAACTATTTCTTTCTCGTTAAAATACTCGGTAAGATATTTAAAAGGGGAGAATTTCTGTTTTTATTGCATATATCGACGTTTGAGCCGGCGTAGAACGGTTTTACGTGTACATTTTCCATCGGTAATATAAACCGAAAATCAGGAACATTTTAGTTAATTTTAATGAAAACACATTGATTTTTGTCATTTGTATTAGAAGCAACATCTTTATACTTCTTTTCTAGGGTCTAAAAAACATGAAACGTCGCTTTATGATTCGACGTTAAAATACTCAAATTTGGTATAATAATGACTTTTTTCACGTTTTTCATGTAGTTTGATATTACGTAAATATATTCATTTTTACCAATATTTCCATACCATTTTATGTAGTATCACGATATGTGATTTGGCCTTCAAATCTCAGATTTTCGCATAATATTGCATTTTAAGCAAGTTTTCTTGCATTTTGTTTCGTACTAAAAATCATCGAATTCAGCAATATTTTGACGTTTATCATCCCCTTTTCCTTTATGTGATATAAACAAAATATCATCGAATTATGCAATATTTTGGTGTTTTTCCAAGTTTTTGTGAGTTTTCAGTTTATTGCTGATAATTCATTAAATATACGATAAAAATGATGCAAACACATAATTGATTATAAATTAACCTTAAACACTTCATTTTCAATCAACTATTTGTTTCTCGTTAAAATACTGAGTAAGATATTGGAAAGGGGATAAGTTCTGTTTTTATTGCATATATCGACGTTACAGCCGGATTAGAGCGGTTTTACGTGTACATCTTCCATCGGTAATATAAACGGAAAATCTGGAACATTTTAGTTAATTCTAATGAAAACACTGATTTTTATCATTTGTATTTGAAACAACATTGTCACACGTCATTTCCTGTGTCTAAATAATACGAAACCTCGCTATATGATTTGAAGTAAAAATCCTCATATATGGTAATATAGTGACTTTTTACACGTTATTCATGTAGTGTGATTTTACGTATATATATTCGTTTTTACCAATATTTCGATACTACTTCATGTTTTCTCACGATATGTGATTTCGCCTTCAAATCTCAGAATTTCGCAAATTTTGCATTTTTAAGCAAGTTTTCTTGCATTTTGTTTTGCACTAAAAATCGTCGAATTTAGCAATATTTTGACCTTTATCATACCCGTTTCCTCTATGTGATTTAAACAAAATATCATCGAATTAGGCCGTTTTCCACGTTATTGTGAATTTTAAGTTTATTGTTATTAATTCATTAAATATACGATAAAAATTATGCAAACACATAATTGATCAGAAAATAACCTTAAATACTTCATTTTCAATCATCTATTTGTTTCTCGTTAAAATACTGAGTAAGATATTGAAAAGGGGAGAAGTTCTGTTTTTATTGCATATATCGACGTTTCAGCCGGATTAGAACTGTTTTACGTGTACATCTTCCATCGGTAATATAAACCGAAAATCAGGATTATTTTAGTTAATTTTAATGTAAACACATTGATTTTTATCATTTGTATTGGAAGCAACATCTTTATACGTCTTTTCTAGGGTCTAAAAAATACGAAACGTCGCTCTATGATTCGAAGTTAAAATCCTCAAATTTGGTATAATAATGACCTTTTTCACGTTTTTCATGTAGTTTGATATTACGTAAATATATTAATTTTTACGAATATTTCCATACTATTTCAAGTAGTATCACGATATGTGATTTGGCCTTCAAATCTCAGATTTTCCCATAATATTGCATTTAAGCAAGTTTTCTTGCATTTTGTTTCGTACTAAAAATCATCGAATTCAGCAATATTTTGACGTTTATCATCCCGTTTCCTTTATGTGATATAAACAAAATATCATCGAATTAGGCAATATTTTGCTGTTTTTCTACGTTTTGTGAATTTTCAGTTTATTGCTATTAATTCATAAAATATACGATAAAAATGATGCAAACACATAATTGATTAGAAATTAAACTTAAACACTTCATTTTCAATCAACTATTTCTTTCTCGTTAAAATACTCGGTAAGATATTTAAAAGGGGAGAATTTCTGTTTTTATTGCATATATCGACGTTTGAGCCGGCGTAGAACGGTTTTACGTGTACATTTTCCATCGGTAATATAAACCGAAAATCAGGAACATTTTAGTTAATTTTAATGAAAACACATTGATTTTTGTCATTTGTATTGGAAGCAACATCTTTATACTTCTTTTCTAGGGTCTAAAAAATACGAAACGTCGCTTTATGATTCGACGTTAAAATACTAAAATTTGGTATAATAATGACTTTTTTCACGTTTTTCATGTAGTTTGATATTACGTAAATATATTCATTTTTACCAATATTTCCATACTATTTCAAGTAGTATCACGATATGTGATTTGGCCTACAAATCTCAGATTTTCGCATAATATTGCATTTTAAGCAAGTTTTCTTACATTTTGTTTCGTACTAAAAATCATCGAATTCAGCAATATTTTGACAGTTATTATCCCCTTTTCCTTTATGTGATATAAACAAAATATCATCGAATTAGGCAATAATTTGCTGTTTTTCTAAGTTTTTGTTAGTTTTCAGTTTATTGCTAATAATTCATTAAATATACGATAAAAATGATGCAAACACATAATTGATTAGAAATTAACCTTAAACACTTCATTTTCAATCAACTATTTGTTTCTCGTTAAAATACTGAGTAAGATATTGGAAAGGGGAGAAGTTCTGTTTTTATTGCATATATCGACGTTTCAGCCGGATTCGAGCGGTTTTACGTGTACATCTTCCATCGGTAATATAAACGGAAAATCTGGAACATTTTAGTTAATTCTAATGAAAACACATTGATTTTTATCATTTGTATTTGAAACAACATTGTGACACGTCTTTTCTTGGGTCTAAATAATACGAAACCTCGCTCTATGATTTGAAGTAAAAATCCTCATATATGGTAATATAGTGACTTTTTACACGTTATTCATGTAGTGTGATTTTACGTATATATATTCGTTTTTACCAATATTTCGATACTACTTCATGTTTTCTCACGATATGTGATTTCCCTTCAAATCTCAGAATTTCGCAAATTTTGCATTTTTAAGCAAGTTTTCTTGCATTTTGTTTTGCACTAAAAATCATCGAATTTAGCAATATTTTGACCTTTATCATCCCCGTTTCCTCTATGTGATTTAAACAAAATATCATCGAATTAGGCCGTTTTCCACGTTATTGTGAATTTTCAGTTTATTGTTATTAATTCATTAAATATACGATTAAAATTATGCAAACACATAATTGATCAGAAAATAACCTTAAATACTTTATTTTCAATCATCTATTTGTTTCTCGTTAAAATACTGAGTAAAATATTGAAAAGGGGAGAAGTTCCGTTTTTATTGCATATATCGACGTTTCAGCCGGATTAGAACGGTTTTACGTGTACATCTTCCATCGGTAATATAAACCAAAAATCAGGAACATTTTAGTTAATTTTATTGAAAACACATTGATTTTTATCATTTGTTTTGAAAGCAACATCTTTATACGTCTTTTCTAGGGTCTAAAAAATACGAAACCTCGCTCCATGATTCGTAGTTAAAATCCTCAAATTTGGTATAATAATGACCTTTTTCACGTTTTTCATTTAGTTTGATATTACGTAAATATATTCATTTTTATCAATATTTCGATACTATTTCATGTAGTATCACGATATGTGATTTGGCCTTCAAATCTCAGATTTTCGCATAATATTGCATTTTAAGCAAGTTTTCTTGCATTTTGTTTCGTACTAGAAATCATCGAATTTAGCAATATTTTGACCTTTATCATCCCCTTTTCCTTTATGTTATATAAACAAAATATCATCGAACTAGGCAATATTTTGAGGTTTTTCCAAGTTTTTGTGAATTTTCAGTTTATTGCTATTAATTCATTAAATATACGAGAAAAATTATGCAAACACATAATTGATCAGAAAATAACCTTAAATACTTCATTTTCAATCATCTATTTGTTTCTCGTTAAAATACTGAGTAAAATATTGAAAAGGGGAGAAGTTCTGTTTTTATTGCATATATCGACGTTTCAGCCGGATTAGAACTGTTTTACGTGTACATCTTCCATCGGTAATATAAACCGAAAATCAGGATTATTTTTTTAATTTTAATGTAAACACATTGATTTTTTTCATTTGTATTGGAAGCAACATCTTTATACGGCTTTTCTAGGGTCTAAAAAATACGAAAAGTCGCTCTATGATTCGAAGTTAAAATCCTCAAATTTGGTATAATAATGACCTTTTTCACGTTTTTCATGTAGTTTCATATTACGTAAATATATTCATTTTTACCAATATTTCCATACTATTTCAAGCAGTATAACGATATGTGATTTGGCCTTCAAATCTCAGATTTTCCCATAATATTGCATTTTAAGCAAGTTTTCTTGCATTTTGTTTCGTACTAAAAATCATCGAATTCAGCAATATTTTGACGTTTATCATCCCGTTTCGTTTATGTGATATAAACAAAATATCATCGAATTAGGCAATATTTTGTTTTTTTTCTACGTTTTGTGAATTTTCAGTTTATTGCTTTTAATTCATAAAATATACGATAAAATTGATGCAAACACATAATTGATTAGAAATTAAACTTAAACACTTCATTTTCAATCAACTATTTCTTTCTCGTTAAAATACTCAGTAAGATATTTAAAAGGGGAGAATTTCTGTTTTTATTGCATATATCGACGTTTGAGCCGGCGTAGAACGGTTTTACGTGTACATTTTCCATCGGTAATATAAACCGAAAATCAGGAATATTTTAGTTAATTTTAATGAAAACACATTGATTTTTGTCATTTGTATTGGAAGCAACATCTTTATACTTCTTTTCTAGGGTCTAAAAAATACGAAACGTCGCTCTATGATTCGAAGTTAAAATCCTCAAATTTGGTATAATAATGACCTTTTTCACGTTTTTCATGTAGTTTGATATTACGTAAATATATTAATTTTTACCAATATTTCCATACTATTTCAAGTAGTATCACGCTATGTGATTTGGCCTTCAAATCTCAGATTTTCCCATAATATTGCATTTTAAGCAAGTTTTCTTCCATTTTGTTTCGTACTAAAAATCATCGAATTCAGCAATATTTTGACGTTTATCATCAGAATCAGAATCAGAATAATACAGGAGAAGATGCCCATAGGGGCGAGCTTGGAAGTGGGGACAGAAGAAGATAAGGGGGGGTGAGAGGAAGAAGATTTGTAAGAGAAAAAGTGCCAGGGCTAAACCCAGCTGCGTGTCGTTAGGTTGCGGCTTTCGAGGCAGGGACTCAGTCGGGTGTTTTCAGTGACAACATCGGGACATCACAAACTCACAACATCACAGTGATTGGCTCAAGAGCGTCAGGGCTGAACTTTTTTACGGATTGTTTGTGCTGGTTGTTGAGAGCTGAATATGTAATGATAGTGGATGCTGGGTGTTGAGAGCTAAAGTTTAACGAAATACAGAGTTAGGAAGAGGATCATGGATGGTAGAGAAGAGGTCATGGTTGTTTCGTGGTAGTCTGAGAGTGTGTAGGAGAAAATCAATGTGTTGTTCATGATGAGTGAGTAGTCTATCGATTTGTTTGTCTGATAGAGTTTTCCAGTAGGTATTTAGGGCAGGAATGTTAGTACTTTCATGGAGACTTTGACTGGTATTTAACTCTTGCCATCGGGTGTTGAGTACCCATCTTAGTGCTCTGTTCTGTATTCTTTGAAGTTTTATTTTGTTAGTGCGTGCAGATAGAGAAAGAGCTAGTGGAGCGTATGTTAGGAGAGGTCTAATAAGTGCTTTGTAAAGGTGCATTTTTGTGTCAGGTTTTGCAAATCTAAGTCTGTATAGTTTCTTCATGGCTTGAAGAGCTATTGCATGTTTCTGTGTTATGTGTGTGTGAAAGAGTAGTTGTCGATCAAATGTGAGTCCCAGGACTGTGGAGGAGGGAGATACAGAGATGTAAGTAGGATTTTGAGTGTATGAATAGAGTTTGAGAGGAATTGGGCGAATAGTTCTTTTACAGAAAAAGTAGGTGATTTTAGATTTGCTGGAGTTGGTTTTTATACGCCATTTGTACTCCCACTCAGTGACAACATCAAGTTCTGTTTGTGCTCTGTTTGTTAGTGTATCAATGGTGTTGCTGGTGACAAGGTGAGAGACATCATCAGCATAACATATCGTTAATGAAGTGTGATGAACAGGGTCAGGAATGTCGTTTATGTATAGGATGTAGAGTGTTGGGGCAAGAACAGAACCTTGGGGAACACCGGCGTGTAAGTTGAAGTAGTCAGAGTGTTGTTGGAGGAACTTAATTCGCATTGTCCTAGTGTCTAAGTAGTTCGAAAGAAGTTTGGTGGTGATAAGAGGAAGATTAAAGTTGTTGCATAGTTTGAATTTTAAGCCGTCATGCCAAACAGTGTCAAAGGCCTTCTCAACGTCCTTAGTGATGAGTGCAGTCTTAAGTCTTTGGTGCTGATTGATACTGAGGTAGTTAGTCATGATGTTTAAGGCGTCGTGAGTGGACCGGTGAGGCCGAAATCCAAACTGTTTGTTAGTGAGTAAGTCATTGTGTTCAAGGTGGGTTCTAAGTCTCTGGTTGATCAGCCTTTCAAAGACTTTGCCAAGTGTCTCTAGAAGGCTGATGGGTCTATAGTTCTTTGGGTCAGTGTGGGGTTTCCCAGGTTTTGGAATAAGAACGGCTGTGGCAGACTTAAAGTTGAGTGGAAAGTATCCAGAGGCAAGGGAGGCGTTGAATAGGTTAGTGATAGCAGTAATGATAGAAGCAGGGAGTTGTCTAAGAAGGATATGTCCAATGCCAGACGCACCAGGGGCTCTACGACGAGTGCCCATGAGAGCTGTCTTGACATCAGCTAGAGTTAGGGGAGTCTGTAGTTCAGTGTTTGAATTGAGATTTTCAAGGTGAATGAGGTCGTCTGGTGTAGTTGCTTGTCTATTTTGGTGTATCCAGTCTTCGACTATTTCAATGTTGGGGCGTGCAAATGGTTCAGGAGGATGTGGGTGAAAGATTTGTTCCCAGTGGTGTATAAAAATGTTGAGAACTGCTTCAGGATCAGTGATTTTGTTGTTATTATGTAGAAGGTATTTAAACGGTGTGTGAGTTGATCCTTGTAATCGTTTGATTCGTTTCCAGAATTCTTGAGGTGTCAGTTTTCTGTATTGTTCTGCTTGTTCTATAAGGTGTTTCCAATGTTTTGTGTGATCTTCATCTAGGCTGTTAAGGATATGTTTTTTTAATGCTGTTAGGTCCCATAGTATTTGTCCATGACGATGTATGTTTTGTAAGAATCTAGTGTGATAGCAAGCTAAGAGGCGTTTGGAGCGAATGGAGGGGGTGAAAGTGAAATGTGGTTTGTGTGCTGTTTTAGGAATGGAGATGTTTGCTGCATGAATGATGGTGTCTTGTATGTTGCGTGCTTGTGTGTCGATGTCAGTGTGATGTTTGTCATTGTATTCATAAGTGAGATCAGTGTCATCAATGTGTTGTTTGAACATGTCCCAGTTTGCCCTATGGTATGAGAATTGAGGAGTGCTGGGGATGAGAATAGGATTTGTGGAGACTGTGAGAATTAAGGGAATATGATCAGAGCCCGTAATGGGCCCTGGTGAAATGAAGTGTTGCAAGTTGCTGCCGTGTCTGTTGGTGAATATGAGATCAGGCCGGCCAGAACCTGTATGTGTGAAACAAGTGGGGAAATCAGGGCCAAGAAAGAATAGATGTTTTTGGGTGTATATTTGGTGAAGCTGTCTGCCATGCTGATTTGTGGTATTGTGGTGGAATGTAGGGTGTTGTGCATTGAGGTCTGCAAGCAGAAAAACAGGCAAGTGAGAGTTGTTGAAGAGAGTTATGAAATCTTGCATGGGAATGTCGGTGTTAGGACGGGTGTAGGTTGTGCAGATGATGAGAGACCCCATTTGTGTATGAACTTTAATGGCTAGGAAATGTTTGTGAAGCCAATGAGTGTGTAAGAGTTCGTGTTTGTATGAAGAACGGATGAGTATTGCAACTCCTTCATGTGCTTCATCTGGTGACTGGTAAGAGGAGTAGCCATAATGTTTGATTTTATATGAGTTCGTAATGTATGTGCTATTTAATAATAGCACATCAGGTCTCTCGATCTCAATAAAATCTGACACCATGTGTCTAATGTTGAAATATGCCCGCACATTAAACTGTATGATCTTTATGAATTTTTAGGTTTTGATGGGGTGCTGGTGGGGTTTTGTGCATGTACAAGAGCATGAGGGTTGCGTGATTCAATGAGTTGGGCAGTTATTGAGGAGGGTGCATCTTGGAGGATGGTGGTAGGAATTGTAGGATATTTACAGCGGGAGGTGGGAGTAAGACAACGGGTTGTTGAACGGGCTCGGGACGAGACAAGATGAGTTACAGAAGAAATGACTGAAGTTGTTGGGGGATGGAGGGAGACAGAAGGCTTGTTGACAGGGACCGGGTGAGAGGTATCAGAGGTTGTAGTGTTAGTAGTCAGATTGGAAGTGGAGAGGACAATGTTGGGAGAAGAGGTTGAAAGTGCCTTTGACATGGATGCTTCAGTTTGGGATAGTCCAGGATGTGCTGTTTGGTCAGTTGCACCGTTTTCTGTAGCAGTCAGGAGTGGGTTGGTAGGAGATTGTGGGGGAACTGTAGTATTTTCTTCAGCTGAAGTCATGGTGTTTTGTGGAGTGAGGACTGTAGGCGAGAATGGAGCAGAGCGCAATAGTTGAGTAGGAGGAACAGAGATACTAGGAAGGCCGTTATGAGTGAGAAAGATTGGAAGATAGTCAGCAAAGTCACGGCCATCGTCCTTGGCCTTCAAGTAAGCAGCTTGTACACAGGCAGTGACTCGTTCATATGCAAGGTTCTGAAGAGGAGAATAAGGTGGAGGTGGTGGGTGAGGGAAGAGAGGTGGAGAGGACTGAGTTTGTTGTGCAGTATTATGATGATGTTGCTGGTGAGGTGAAGCATTAAGGACACTGGCATAGGACATTGAGGTGGCTGATGCTGTTTGGTGATGAGATAGGTTATGGGAGGTTGAAGAAGAGGAATGAGGGTGTGCTTGAGTGCGAGGTTGGTTATTGCGAAGAGATTTTAGGGTTTGCTTTCTCAAAGGGCAAGATTTGTCAACTGCTGAATGACCTCCTTGGCAATTGATGCATTTTAAAGTGTTGGCAGAGCACTGAGTGTAAAAATGGCCTTCTGCAGAACATTTTGAACAAATTTGTGGGCTTTTACATTTCCGGGTTTCATGACTGTATTTGTAGCATTTAAAGCATTGCAGCAAAGGAAGATAGTCAACTGGACTAATGAGATAGGGAGGAGTGCTGGTGTTGAGGATTTTTATCCCATGATGCAAGAGTTTTTGAGCTTCTGTAGGGGAGGAACACTGGATCTTAAGGTGTTTTGTGTTGGGCACTGGGTATATTTCCATGACAGTAATAGCATTCCTGTGTGAGATGTCTTGGGAGAGATTGATAGTGTTAGGTGCTGATAGGACAGAGCTGTCGACATTTCTTACAAGGATGGAGCATTTAGTTTTTTGTTCAATTGTGAGGACAGGAGTCAGTGAAGCTTGTGTGAGTTTTGATAAAGCAGGTTCCCTGAAACAGGCAAAAAGGTCGTCTTCTGAGGCAATGAGAAATTTGATGGTGTTTGTGTTGGCATGTTTTATATGGTTAGTGGCTGGTGTGCCAGTGGCATTGTAAAAGGTAGTGATGCAGTCAACAGTGTCTATGGGTGTATTCCCAGTGTAGGTCATCCGTAGACAGTGAGCCATTGTGACTCACTATCTACTGACAGTCCCGTGTCTTGTGCCAATCACTGCGATTCCATTAGCTCAGTGGGGGGGTCAGTGTGCTCGTGAGCTGTGGGATGGAGCTCGGTTGTCAGAGGCGTAATTCCGGGTTCCTAGCAGGCTAATTGAACCCGGTTCGGCACAAATACAAAGTATTCGTGAGTCCTGAAGGTGTTACTCAAGGGCAACCCCCACTGCTAGTTGACTCGCACTATCACGAGGTTCTAGCAGTGGATCGGCATAGCAAACAAGCCAGGCAGGGAGACACAGGGCGCAAGCACGTGCTGTGACCCCACCTGGGAGGAAAGGACGAATACCCCACTGCACTTTCACCGCACAGGGGGTAGGTCCCGGCCTGAAGAGGAAGAAATGTTTAGCAGAGGAGAGAAAGAGTGCTATACACGGCAATACACATTACGTAAGTTAGGCCATCCAGCTGTCCCTGGTTTTATTCAGGGTGGCAGTACGGGTTGGCCCACTAGGGTAATGTATCTTTGCACGTTATATCACTGATAGAGCTGTAACATAAACCGTGAACACGCCGAGAGGAAGAGCCGTCGTTGCCTGAAAAAGAGGTGTGTGCCAGTTTGCCTGGGTGTTGCCTTGGATGGAAGATGGCTGTGATAAGGATGTGGCCCCAGGTAGGGTTACCACGAGAGTATGCTCGTCTGGGCCGACCAAGCGGCCCTGACCTTGCAAGTTAGCAACAGGTGCTACTAGCGCTCTGCATCTCTGGCTGTTGTTGAATCGATGCTGTTGGATCACTGTGGTGGTTGTGATGTCAGATGCCTCAAAACGGTGGTCCCATGTAACTGCAATAATGCAGAGGCAGGTAGTTGCAGGTGCGGGGGCGCTCAAACAGCGTATCGCCTAGATCTCACTGCGAGCGCGACGTGCTACTGCTTCCGTTCCGTTTATCATCCCGTTTCCTTCATGTGATATAAACAAAATATCATCGAATTAGGCAATATTTTGCTGTTTTTCTACGTTTTGTGAATTTTCAGTTTATTGCTATTAATTCATAAAATATACGATAAAAATGATGCAAACACATAATTGATTAGAAATTAAACTTAAACACTTCATTTTCAATCAACTATTTGTTTCTCGTTAAAATACTTATTATTATTAATAACATCTTTATTGACAAAATTAATTACAATTTTGCCTAATCTGAGGATTTTGATAGTCTTATTAAATTGAGGTTAATGCTAGTATTCACTGTCACGCAGGACAGAGGGTCATACATAAGACAATAGGTCTAAACTGTAGGCTGAAGCACATATATATCACGGTTACAATCAATGTTTTAATGTGTGGATATGTGAAAACAACTTTCTGTTGTGCACTGCCACACAAGGGCAGGGATGGGTTCATAAGTGATGCAGCTTAGAATATAAGTAGAAATTGTTCTTCATTCTTTAAAATGGACAAGCAAATTTTGGGTAAATTGTTAGGATGTCGTCCAGAACACCTGAGTCAATAAAATAGTTACACAGTTGGTGGTACAATAGGCCAGGAGGTCTAAAGTTCTTTACGGTTTCACATTCATCAATATAGTGTTCTAGTGAATGCATTAAAGGTTTATCACAGAGTTTACAATCTGAATATTCTGGTACTGGCTCAGCCTCACTAACCTGCCAGATGTGTCTATAGCCAAGGCGAATTCGCGCAATTACTACATCACATTGCCTGGTCCGGTTACTGTGCTGACCATACAAATACCTATTATTACAGAACTTGTCATAACTTTTAATACTGCAGCTTTCAGGTCATTGTGCATTTCTTAGTTCTTCTAAATCTGAATTAATTTCTTTAATTTGTATGTTTCAAATAACTGCATTAGATAGTCCAAAGTCATAATCGTTAAAATACTGAGTAAGATATTGGAAAGGGGAGAATTTCTGTTTTTATTGCATATATCGACGTTTGAGCCGGCGTAGAACGGTTTTACGTGTACATTTTCCATCGGTAATATAAACCGAAAATCAGGAACATTTTAGTTAATTTTAATGAAAACACATTGATTTTTGTCATTTGTATTGGAAGCAACATCTTTATACTTCTTTTCTAGGGTCTAAAAAATACGAAACGTCGCTTTATGATTCGACGTTAAAATACTCAAATTTGGTATAATAATGACTTTTTTCACGTTTTTCATGTAGTTTGATATTACGTAAATATATTCATTTTTACCAATATTTCCATACTATTTCATGTAGTATCACGATATGTGATTTGGCCTACAAATCTCAGATTTTCGCATAATATTGCATTTTAAGCAAGTTTTCTTGCATTTTGTTTCGTACTAGAAATCATCGAATTTAGCAATATTTTGACCTTTATCATCCCCTTTTCCTTTATGTGATATAAACAAAATATCATCGAACTAGGCAATATTTTGAGGTTTTTCCAAGTTTTTGTGAATTTTCAGTTTATTGCTATTAATTCATTAAATATACGAGAAAAATTATGCAAACACATAATTGATCAGAAAATAACCTTAAATACTTCATTTTCAATCATCTATTTGTTTCTCGTTAAAATACTGGGTAAGATATTTAAAAGGGGAGAATTTCTGTTTTTATTGCATATATCAACGTTTCAGCCGGCGTAGAACGGTTTTACGTGTATATTTTCCATCGGTAATATAAACCGAAAATCAGGAACATTTTAGTTAATTTTAATGAAAACACATTGATTTTTGTCATTTGTATTGGAAGCAACATCTTTATACTTCTTTTCTAGGGTCTAAAAAACATGAAACGTCGCTTTATGATTCGACGTTAAAATACTCAAATTTGGTATAATAATGACTTTTTTCACGTTTTTCATGTAGTTTGATATTACGTAAATATATTCATTTTTACCAATATTTCCATACCATTTCATATAGTATCACGATATGTGATTTGGCCTTCAAATCTCAGATTTTCGCATAATATTGCATTTTAAGCAAGTTTTCTTGCATTTTGTTTCGTACTAAAAATCATCGAATTCAGCAATATTTTGACGTTTATCATCCCCTTTTCCTTTATGTGATATAAACAAAATATCATCGAATTAGGCAATATTTTGCTGATTTCCACGTTTTTGTGAATTTTCAGTTTATTGTTATTAATTCATTAAATATACGATAAAAATTATACAAACACATAATTGATCAGAAAATAACCTTAAACACTTCATTTTCCATCAACTATTTGTTTCTCGTTAAAATACTGAGTAAGATATTGCAAAGGGGAGAAGTTCTGTTTTTATTGCATATATCGACGTTTCAGCCGGATTAGAGCGGTTTTACGTGTACATCTTCCATCGGTAATATAAACGGCAAATCTGGAACATTTTAGTTAATTCTAATGAAAACACTGATTTTTATCATTTGTATTTGAAACAACATTGTCACACGTCATTTCCTGGGTCTAAATAATACGAAACCTCGCTCTATGATTTGAAGTAAAAATCCTCATATATGGTAATATAGTGACTTTTTACACGTTATTCATGTAGTGTGATTTTACGTATATATATTCGTTTTTACCAATATTTCGATACTACTTCATGTTTTCTCACGATATGTGATTTCGCCTTCAAATCTCAGAATTTCGCAAATTTTGCATTTTTAAGCAAGTTTTCTTGCATTTTGTTTTGCACTAAAAATCGACGAATTTAGCAATATTTTGACCTTTATCATACCCGTTTCCTCTATGTGATTTAAACAAAATATCATCGAATTAGGCCGTTTTCCACGTTATTGTGAATTTTCAGTTTATTGTTATTAATTCATTAAATATTCGATAAAAATTCTGCAAACACATAATTGATCAGAAAATAACCTTAAATGCTTCATTTTCAATCATCTATTTGTTTCTCGTTAAAATACTGAGTAAGATATTGAAAAGGGGAGAAGTTCTGTTTTTATTGCATATATCGACGTTTCACCCGGATTAGAACTGTTTTACGTGTACATCTTCCATCGGTAATATAAACCGAAAATCAGGATTATTTTAGTTAATTTTAATGTAAACACATTGATTTTTATCATTTGTATTGGAAGCAACATCTTTATACGTCTTTTCTAGGGTCTAAAAAATACGAAAAGTCGCTCTATGATTCGAAGTTAAAATCCTCAAATTTGGTATAATAATGACCTTTTTCACGTTTTTCATGTAGTTTGATATAACGTAAATATATTAATTTTTACCAATATTTCCATTCTATTTCAAGTAGTATCACGATATGTGATTTGGCCTTCAAATCTCAGATTTTCCCATAATATTGCATTTTAAGCAAGTTTTCTTGCATTTTGTTTCGTACTAAAAATCATCGAATTCAGCAATATTTTGACGTTTATCATCCCGTTTCCTTTATTGTGATATAAACAAAATATCATCGAATTAGGCAATATTTTGCTGTTTTTCTACGTTTTGTGAATTTTCAGTTTATTGCTATTAATTCATAAAATATACGATAAAAATGATGCAAACACATAATTGATTAGAAATTAAACTTAAACACTTCATTTGCAATCAACTATTTCTTTCTCGTTAAAATACTCAATAAGATATTTAAAAGGGGAGAATTTCTGTTTTTATTGCATATATCGACGTTTGAGCCGGCGTAGAACGGTTTTACGTGTACATTTTCCATCGGTAATTTAAACCGAGAATCAGGAATATTTTAGTTAATTTTAATGAAAACACATTGATTTTTGTCATTTGTATTGGAAGCAACATCTTTATACTTCTTTTCTAGGGTCTAAAAAATACGAAACGTCGCTTTATGATTCGACGTTAAAATACTCAAATTTAGTGTAATAATGACTTTTTTCACGTTTTTCATGTAGTTTGATATTACGTAAATATATTCATTTTTACCAATATTTCCATACTATTTCATGTAGTATCACGATATGTGATTTGGCCTAGAAATCTCAGATTTTCGCATAATATTGCATTTTAAGCAAGTTTTCTTGCATTTTGTTTCGTACTAAAAATCATCGAATTCAGCAATATTTTGACAGTTATCATCCCCTTTTCCTTTATGTGATATAAACAAAATATCATCGAATTAGGCAATATTTTGCTGTTTTTCCAAGTTTTTGTTAGTTTTCAGTTTATTGCTAATAATTCATTAAATATACGATAAAAATGATGCAAACACATAATTGATTAGAAATTAACCTTAAACACTTCATTTTCAATCAACTATTTGTGTCTCGTTAAAATACTGAGTAAGATATTGGAAAGGGGAGAAGTTCTGTTTTTATTGCATATATCGACGTTTCAGCCGGATTAGATCGGTTTTACGTGTACATCTTCCATCGGTAATATAAACGGAAAATCTGGAACATTTTAGTTAATTCTAATGAAAACACATTGATTTTTATCATTTGTATTTGAAACAACATTGTCACACGTCTTTTCTTGGGTCTAAATAATACGAAACCTCGCTCTATGATTTGAAGTAAAAATCCTCATATATATAGTGACTTTTTACACGTTATTCATGTAGTGTGATTTTACGTATATATATTCGTTTTTACCATTATTTCGATAATACTTCATATTTTCTCACGATATGTGATTTCGCCTTCAAATCTCAGAATTTCGCAAATTTTGCATTTTTAAGCAAGTTTTCTTGCATTTTGTTTTGCACTAAAAATCATCGAATTTAGCAATATTTTGACCATTATCATACCCGTTTCCTCTATGTGATTTAAACAAAATATCATCGAATTAGGCCGTTTTCCACGTTATTGTGAATTTTCAGTTTATTGTTATTAATTCATTAAATATACGATTAAAATTATGCAAACACATAATTGATCAGAAAATAACCTTAAATACTTTATTTTCAATCATCTATTTGTTTCTCGTTAAAATACTGAGTAAAATATTGAAAAGGAGAGAAGTTCCGTTTTAATTGCATATATCGACGTTTCAGCCGGATTAGAATGGTTTTACGTGTATATCTTCCATCGGTAATATAAACAAAAAAATCAGGAACATTTTAGTTAATTTTAATGAAAACACATTGATTTTTATCATTTGTTTTGAAAGCAACATCTTTATACGTCTTGTCTAGGGTCTAAAAAATACGAAACCTCGCTCCATGATTCGAAGTTAAAATCCTCAAATTTGGTATAATAATGACCTTTTTCACGTAAGATATTGGAAAGGGGAGAAGTTCTGTTTTTATTGCATATATCGACGTTTCAGCCGGATTAGAGCGGTTTTACGTGTAAATCTTCCATCGGTAATATAAACGGAAAATCTGGAACATTTTAGTTAATTCTAATGAAAACACATTGATTTTAATCATTTGTATTTGAAACAACATTGTCACACGTCTTTTCTTGGGTCTAAATAATACGAAACCTCGCTCTATGATTTGAAGTAAAAATCCTCATATATATAGTGACTTTTTACACGTTATTCATGTAGTGTGATTTTGCGTATATATATTCGTTTTTACCAATATTTCGATACTACTTCATGTTTTCTCACGATATGTGATTTCGCCTTCAAATCTCAGAATTTCGCAAATTTTGCATTTTTAAGCAAGTTTTCTTGCATCTTGTTTTGCACTAAAAATCATCGAATTTAGCAATATTTTGACCTTTATCATCCCCATTTCCTCTATGTGATTTAAACAAAATATCATCGAATTAGGCCGTTTTCCACGTTATTCTGAATTTTCAGTTTATTGTTATTAATTCATTAAATATACGATTAAAATTATGCAAACACATAATTGATCAGAAAATAACCTTAAATACTTTATTTTCAATCATCTATTTGTTTCTCGTTAAAATACTGAGTAAAATATTGAAAAGGGGAGAAGTTCCGTTTTTATTGCATATATCGACGTTTCAGCCGGATTAGAACGGTTTTACGTCTACATCTTCCATCGGTAATATAAACCAAAAATCAGGAACATTTTAGTTAATTTTAATGAAAACTCATTGATTTTTATCATTTGTTTTGAAAGCAACATCTTTATACGTCTTTTCTAGGGTCTAAAAAACACGAAACCTCGCTCCATGATTCGAAGTTAAAATCCTCAAATTTGGTATAATAATGACCTTTTTCACGTTTTTCATTTAGTTTGATATTACGTAAATATATTCATTTTTATCAATATTTCGATACTATTTCATGTAGTATCACGATATGTGATTTGGCTTTCAAATCTCAGATTTTCGCATAATATTGCATTTTAAGCAAGTTTTCTTGCATTTTGTTTCGTACTAGAAATCATCGAATTTAGCAATATTTTGACCTTTATCATCCCCTTTTCCTTTATGTGATATAAACAAAATATCATCGAACTTGGCAATATTTTGAGGTTTTTCCAAGTTTTTGTGAATTTTCAGTTTATTGCTATTAATTCATTAAATATACGAGAAAAATTATGCAAACACATAATTGATCAGAAAATAACCTTAAATACTTCATTTTAAATCATCTATTTGTTTCTCGTTAAAATACTCGGTAAGATATTTAAAAGGGGAGAATTTCTGTTTTTATTGCATATATCGACGTTTCAGCCGGCGTAGAACGGTTTTACGTGTACATTTTCCATCGGTAATATAAACCGAAAATCAGGAACATTTTAGTTAATTTTAATGAAAACACATTGATTTTTGTCATTTGTATTGGAAGCAACATCTTTATACTTCTTTTCTAGGGTCTAAAAAACATGAAACGTCGCTTTATGATTCGTCGTTAAAATACTCAAATTTGGTATAATAATGACTTTTTTCACGTTTTTCATGTAGTTTGATATTACGTAAATATATTCATTTTTACCAATATTTCCATACCATTTCATGTAGTATCACGATATGTGATTTGGCCTTCAAATCTCAGATTTTCGCATAATATTGCATTTTAAGCAAGTTTTCTTGCATTTTGTTTCGTACTAAAAATCATCGAATTAGGCAATATTTTGCTGTTTTTCCAAGTTTTTGTGAGTTTTCAGTTTATTGCTGATAATTCATTAAATATACGATAAAAATGATGCAAACACATAATTGATTAGAAATTAACCTTAAACACTTCATTTTCAATCAACTATTTGTTTCTCGTTAAAATACTGAGTAAGATATTGGAAAGGGGAGAAGTTCTGTTTTTATTGCATATATCGACGTTTCAGCCGGATTAGAGCGGTTTTACGTATACATCTTCCATCGGTAATATAAACGGAAAATCTGGAACATTTTAGTTAATTCTAATGAAAACACTGATTTTTATCATTTGTATTTGAAACAACATTGTCACACGTCATTTCCTGGGTCTAAATAATACGAAACCTCGCTCTATGATTTGAAGTAAAAATCCTCATATATGGTAATATAGTGACTTTTTACACGTTATTCATGTAGTGTGATTTTACGTATAGATATTCGTTTTTACCAATATTTCGATACTACTTCATGTTTTCTCACGATATGTGATTTCGCCTTCAAATCTCAGAATTTCGCAAATTTTGCATTTTTTAACAAGTTTTCTTGCATTTTGTTTTGCACTAAAAATCGTCGAATTTAGCAATATTTTGACCTTTATCATACCCGTTTCCTCTATGTGATTTAAACAAAATATCATCGAATTAGGCCGTTTTCCACGTTATTGTGAATTTTCAGTTTATTGTTATTAATTCATTAAATATTCGATAAAAATGATGCAAACACATAATTGATTAGAAATTAACCTTAAACACTTCATTTTCAATCAACTATTTGTTTCTCGTTAAAATACTGAGTAAGATATTGGAAATGGGAGAAGTTCTGTTTTTATTGCATATATCGACGTTTCAGCCGGATTAGAGCGGTTTTACGTGTACATCTTCCATCGGTAATATAAACGGAAAATCTGGAACATTTTAGTTAATTCTAATGAAAACACATTGATTTTTATCATTTGTATTTGAAACAACATTGTCACACGTCTTTTCTTGGGTCTAAATAATACGAAACCTCGCTCTATGATTTGAAGTAAAAATACTCATATATATAGTGACTTTTTACACGTTATTCATGTAGTGTGATTTTACGTATATATATTCGTTTTTACCAATATTTCGATAGTACTTCATGTTTTCTCACGATATGTGATTTCGCCTTCAAATCTCAGAATTTCGCAAATTTTGCATTTTTAAGCAAGTTTTCTTGCATCTTGTTTTGCACTAAAAATCATCGAATTTAGCAATATTTTGACCTTTATCATCCCCGTTTCCTCTATGTGATTTAAACAAAATATCATCGAATTAGGCCGTTTTCCACGTTATTCTGAATTTTCAGTTTATTGTTATTAATTCATTAAATATACGATTAAAATTATGCAAACACATAATTGATCAGAAAATAACCTTAAATACTTTATTTTCAATCATCTATTTGTTTCTCGTTAAAATACTGAGTAAAATATTGAAAAGGGGAGAAGTTCCGTTTTTATTGCATATATCGACGTTTCAGCCGGATTAGAACGGTTTTACGTGTACATTTTCCATCGGTAATTTAAACCGAAAATCAAGAATATTTTAGTTAATTTTAATGAAAACACATTGATTTTTGTCATTTGTATTGGAAGCAACATCTTTATACTTCTTTTCTAGGGTCTAAAAAATACGAAACGTCGCTTTATGATTCGACGTTAAAATACTCAAATTTAGTGTAATAATGACTTTTTTCACGTTTTTCATGTAGTTTGATATTACGTAAATATATTCATTTTTACCAATATTTCCATACTATTTCATGTACTATCACGATATGTGATTTGGCCTAGAAATCTCAGATTTTCGCATAATATTGCATTTTAAGCAAGTTTTCTTGCATTTTGTTTCGTACTAGAAATCATCGAATTTAGCAATATTTTGACCTTAATCATCCCCTTTTCCTTTATGTGATATAAACAAAATATCATCGAACTAGGCAATATTTTGAGGTTTTTCCAAGTTTTTGTGAATTTTCAGTTTATTGCTATTAATTCATTAAATATACGAGAAAAATTATGCAAACACATAATTGATCAGAAAATAACCTTAAATACTTCATTTTAAATCATCTATTTGTTTCTCGTTAAAATACTCTTTAAGATATTTAAAAGGGGAGAATATCTGTTTTTATTGCATATATCGACGTTTCAGCCGGCGTAGAACGGTTTTACGTGTACATTTTCCATCGGTAATATAAACCGAAAATCAGGAACATTTTAGTTAATTTTAATGAAAACACATTGATTTTTGTCATTTGTATTGGAAGCAACATCTTTATACTTCTTTTCTAGGGTCTAAAAAACATGAAACGTCGCTTTATGATTCGACGTTAAAATACTCAAATTTGGTATAATAATGACTTTTTTCACGTTTTTCATGTAGTTTGATATTACGTAAATATATTCATTTTTACCAATATTTCCATACCATTTCATGTAGTATCACGATATGTGATTTGGCCTTCAAATCTCAGATTTTCGCATAATATTGCATTTTATGCATATTTTCTTGCATTTTGTTTCGTACTAAAAATCATCGAATTAGGCAATATTTTGCTGTTTTTCCAAGTTTTTGTGAGTTTTCAGTTTATTGCTGATAATTAATTAAATATACGATAAAAATGATGCAAACACATAATTGATTAGAAATTAACCTTAAACACTTCATTTTCAATCAACTATTTGTTTCTCGTTAAAATACTGAGTAAGATATTGGAAAGGGGAGAAGTTCTGTTTTTATTGCATATATCGACGTTTCAGCCGGATTAGAGCGGTTTTACGTGTACATCTTCCATCGGTAATATAAACGGAAAATCTGGAACATTTTAGTTAATTCTAATGAAAACACTGATTTTTATCATTTGTATTTGAAACAACATTGTCACACGTCATTTCCTGGGTCTAAATAATACGAAACCTCGCTCTATGATTTGAAGTAAAAATCCTCATATATGGTAATATAGTGACTTTTTACACGTTATTCATGTAGTGTGATTTTACGTATATATATTCGTTTTTACCAATATTTCGATACTACTTCATGTTTTCTCACGATATGTGATTTCGCCTTCAAATCTCAGAATTTCGCAAATTTTGCATTTTTTAACAAGTTTTCTTGCATTTTGTTTTGCACTAAAAATCGTCGAATTTAGCAATATTTTGACCTTTATCATACCCGTTTCCTCTATGTGATTTAAACAAAATATCATCGAATTAGGCCGTTTTCCACGTTATTGTGAATTTTCAGTTTATTGTTATTAATTCATTAAATATTCGATAAAAATGATGCAAACACATAATTGATTAGAAATTAACCTTAAACACTTCATTTTCAATCAACTATTTGTTTCTCGTTAAAATACTGAGTAAGATATTGGAAAGGGGAGAAGTTCTGTTTTTATTGCATATATCGACGTTTCAGCCGGATTAGAGCGGTTTTACGTGTACATCTTCCATCGGTAATATAAACGGAAAATCTGGAACATTTTAGTTAATTCTAATGAAAACATTGATTTTTATCATTTGTATTTGAAACAACATTGTCACACGTCTTTTCTTGGGTCTAAATAATACGAAACCTCGCTCTATGATTTGAAGTAAAAATACTCATATATATAGTGACTTTTTACACGTTATTCATGTAGTGTGATTTTACGTATATATATTCGTTTTTACCAATATTTCGATAGTACTTCATGTTTTCTCACGATATGTGATTTCGCCTTCAAATCTCAGAATTTCGCAAATTTTGCATTTTTAAGCAAGTTTTCTTGCATTTTGTTTTGCACTAAAAATCATCGAATTTAGCAATATTTTGACCTTTATCATCCCCGTTTCCTCTATGTGATTTAAACAAAATATCATCGAATTAGGCCGTTTTCCACGTTATTGTGAATTTTCAGTTTATTGTTATTAATTCATTAAATATACGATTAAAATTATGCAAACACATAATTGATCAGAAAATAACCTTAAATACTTTATTTTCAATCATCTATTTGTTTCTCGTTAAAATACTGAGTAAGATATTGGAAAGGGGAGAAGTTCTGTTTTTATTGCATATATCGACGTTTCAGCCGGCGTAGAACGGTTTTACGTGTACATTTTCCATCGGTAATATAAACCGAAAATCAGGAACATTTTAGTTAATTTTAAGGAAAACACATTGATTTTTGTCATTTGTATTGGAAGCAACATCTTTATACTTCTTTTCTAGGGTCTAAAAAACATGAAACGTCGCTTTATGATTCGACGTTAAAATACTCAAATTTGGTATAATAATGACTTTTTTCACGTTTTTCATGTAGTTTGATATTACGTAAATATATTCATTTTTACCAATATTTCCATACCATTTCATGTAGTATCACGATATGTGATTTGGCCTTCAAATCTCAGATTTTCGCATAATATTGCATTTTAAGCATATTTTCTTGCATTTTGTTTCGTACTAAAAATCATCGAATTAGGCAATATTTTGCTGTTTTTCCAAGTTTTTGTGAGTTTTCAGTTTATTGCTGATAATTCATTAAATATACGATAAAAATGATGCAAACACATTATTGATTAGAAATTAACCTTAAACACTTCATTTTCAATCAACTATTTGTTTCTCGTTAAAATACTGAGTAAGATATTGGAAAGGGGAGAAGTTCTGTTTTTATTGCATATATCGACGTTTCAGCCGGATTAGAGCGGTTTTACGTGTATATCTTCCATCGGTAATATAAACGGAAAATCTGGAACATTTTAGTTAATTCTAATGAAAACACTGATTTTTATCATTTGTATTTGAAACAACATTGTCACACGTCATTTCCTGGGTCTAAATAATACGAAACCTCGCTCTATGATTTGAAGTAAAAATCCTCATATATGGTAATATAGTGACTTTTTACACGTTATTCATGTAGTGTGATTTTACGTATATATATTCGTTTTTACCAATATTTCGATACTACTTCATGTTTTCTCACGATATGTGATTTCGCCTTCAAATCTCAGAATTTCGCAAATTTTGCATTTTTAAGCAAGTTTTCTTGCATCTTGTTTTGCACTAAAAATCATCGAATTTAGCAATATTTTGACCTTTATCATCCCCGTTTCCTCTATGTGATTTAAACAAAATATCATCGAATTAGGCCGTTTTCCACGTTATTCTGAATTTTCAGTTTATTGTTATTAATTCATTAAATATACGATTAAAATTATGCAAACACATAATTGATCAGAAAATAACCTTAAATACTTTATTTTCAATCATCTATTTGTTTCTCGTTAAAATACTGAGTAAAATATTGAAAAGGGGAGAAGTTCCGTTTTTATTGCATATATTGACGTTTCAGCCGGATTAGAACGGTTTTACGTCTACATCTTCCATCGGTAATATAAACCAAAAATCAGGAACACTTTAGTTAATTTTAATGAAAACACATTGATTTTTATCATTTGTTTTGAAAGCAACATCTTTATACGTCTTTTCTAGGGTCTAAAAAATACGAAACCTCGCTCCATGATTCGAAGTTAAAATCCTCAAATTTGGTATAATAATGACCTTTTTCACGTTTTTCATTTAGTTTGATATTACGTAAATATATTAATTTTTATCAATATTTCGATACTATTTCATGTAGTGTCACGATATGTGATTTGGCCTTCAAATCTGAGATTTTCGCATAATATTGCATTTTAAGCAAGTTTTCTTGCATTTTGTTTCGTACTAAAAATCATCGAATTCAGCAATATTTTGACAGTTATCATCCCCTTTTCCTTTATGTGATATAAACAAAATATCATCGAATTAGGCAATATTTTGCTATTTTTCCAAGTTTTTGTTAGTTTTCAGTTTATTGCTAATAATTCATTAAATATACGATAAAAATGATGCAAACACATAATTGATTAGAAAATAACCTTAAATACTTTATTTTCAATCATCTATTTGTTTCTCGTTAAAATACTGAGTAAGATATTGGAAAGGGGAGAAGTTCTGTTTTTATTGCATATATCGACGTTTCAGCCGGCGTAGAACGGTTTTACGTGTACATTTTCCATCGGTAATATAAACCGAAAATCAGGAACATTTTAGTTAATTTTAAGGAAAACACATTGATTTTTGTCATTTGTATTGGAAGCAACATCTTTATACTTCTTTTCTAGGGTCTAAAAAACATGAAACGTCGCTTTATGATTCGACGTTAAAATACTCAAATTTGGTATAATAATGACTTTTTTCACGTTTTTCATGTAGTTTGATATTACGTAAATATATTCATTTTTACCAATATTTTCATACCATTTCATGTAGTATCACGATATGTGATTTGGCCTTCAAATCTCAGATTTTCGCATAATATTGCATTTTAAGCATATTTTCTTGCATTTTGTTTCGTACTAAAAATCATCGAATTAGGCAATATTTTGCTGTTTTTCCAAGTTTTTGTGAGTTTTCAGTTTATTGCTGATAATTCATTAAATATACGATAAAAATGATGCAAACACATAATTGATTAGAAATTAACCTTAAACACTTCATTTTCAATCAACTATTTGTTTCTCGTTAAAATACTGAGTAAGATATTGGAAAGGGGAGAAGTTCTGTTTTTATTGCATATATCGACGTTTCAGCCGGATTAGAGCGGTTTTACGTGTACATCTTCCATCGGTAATGTAAACGGAAAATCTGGAACATTTTAGTTAATTCTAATGAAAACACATTGATTTTTATCATTTGTATTTGAAACAACATTGTCACACGTCTTTTCTTGGGTCTAAATAATACGAAACCTCGCTCTATGATTTGAAGTAAAAATACTCATATATATAGTGACTTTTTACACGTTATTCATGTAGTGTGATTTTACGTATATATATTCGTTTTTACCAATATTTCGATAGTACTTCATGTTTTCTCACGATATGTGATTTCGCCTTCAAATCTCAGAATTTCGCAAATTTTGCATTTTTAAGCAAGTTTTCTTGCATTTTGTTTTGCACTAAAAATCATCGAATTTAGCAATATTTTGACCTTTATCATCCCCGTTTCCTCTATGTGATTTAAACAAAATATCATCGAATTAGGCCGTTTTCCACGTTATTCTGAATTTTCAGTTTATTGTTATTAATTCATTAAATATACGATTAAAATTATGCAAACACATAATTGATCAGAAAATAACCTTAAATACTTTATTTTCAATCATCTATTTGTTTCTCGTTAAAATACTGAGTAAAATATTGAAAAGGGGAGAAGTTCCGTTTTTATTGCATATATCGACATTTCAGCCGGATTAGAACGGTTTTACGTCTACATCTTCCATCGGTAATATAAACCAAAAATCAGGAACACTTTAGTTAATTTTAATGAAAACACATTGATTTTTATCATTTGTTTTGAAAGCAACATCTTTATACGTCTTTTCTAGGGTCTAAAAAATACGAAACCTCGCTCCATGATTCGAAGTTAAAATCCTCAAATTTGGTATAATAATGACCTTTTTCACGTTTTTCATTTAGTTTGATATTACGTAAATATATTCATTTTTATCAATATTTCGATACTATTTCATGTAGTATCACGATATGTGATTTGGCCTTCAAATCTCAGATTTTCGCATAATATTGCATTTTAAGCAAGTTTTCTTGCATTTTGTTTCGTACTAAAAATCATCGAATTCAGCAATATTTTGACAGTTATCATCCCCTTTTCCTTTATGTGATATAAACAAAATATCATCGAATTAGGCAATATTTTGCTGTTTTTCCAAGTTTTTGTTAGTTTTCAGTTTATTGCTAATAATTCATTAAATATACGATAAAAATGATGCAAACACATAATTGATTAGAAAATAACCTTAAATACTTTATTTTCAATCATCTATTTGTTTCTCGTTAAAATACTGAGTAAGATATTGGAAAGGGGAGAAGTTCTGTTTTTATTGCATATATCGACGTTTCAGCCGGCGTAGAACGGTTTTACGTGTACATTTTCCATCGGTAATATAAACCGAAAATCAGGAACATTTTAGTTAATTTTAAGGAAAACACATTGATTTTTGTCATTTGTATTGGAAGCAACATCTTTATACTTCTTTTCTAGGGTCTAAAAAACATGAAACGTCGCTTTATGATTCGACGTTAAAATACTCAAATTTGGTATAATAATGACTTTTTTCACGTTTTTCATGTAGTTTGATATTACGTAAATATATTCATTTTTACCAATATTTCCATACCATTTCATGTAGTATCACGATATGTGATTTGGCCTTCAAATCTCAGATTTTCGCATAATATTGCATTTTAAGCAAGTTTTCTTGCATTTTGTTTCGTACTAAAAATCATCGAATTAGGCAATATTTTGCTGTTTTTCCAAGTTTTTGTGAGTTTTCAGTTTATTGCTGATAATTCATTAAATATACGATAAAAATGATGCAAACACATAATTGATTAGAAATTAACCTTAAACACTTCATTTTCAATCAACTATTTGTTTCTCGTTAAAATACTGAGTAAGATATTGGAAAGGGGAGAAGTTCTGTTTTTATTGCATATATCGACGTTTCAGCCGGATTAGAGCGGTTTTACGTGTACATCTTCCATCGGTTATATAAACGGAAAATCTGGAACATTTTAGTTAATTCTAATGAAAACACTGATTTTTATCATTTGTATTTGAAACAACATTGTCACACGTCATTTCCTGGGTCTAAATAATACGAAACCTCGCTCTATGATTTGAAGTAAAAATCCTCATATATATATAGTGAATTTTTACACGTTATTCATGTAGTGTGATTTTACGTATATATATTCGTTTTTACCATTATTTCGATAATACTTCATGTTTCTCACGATATGTGATTTCGCCTTCAAATCTCAGAATTTCGCAAATTTTGCATTTTTAAGCAAGTTTTCTTGCATTTTGTTTTGCACTAAAAATCATCGAATTTAGCAATATTTTGACCTTTATCATACCCGTTTCCTCTATGTGATTTAAACAAAATATCATCGAATTAGGCCGTTTTCCACGTTATTGTGAATTTTCAGTTTATTGTTATTAATTCATTAAATATACGATTAAAATTATGCAAACACATAATTGATCAGAAAATAACCTTAAATACTTTATTTTCAATCATCTATTTGTTTCTCGTTAAAATACTGAGTAAAATATTGAAAAGGAGAGAAGTTCCGTTTTTATTGCATATATCGACGTTTCTGCCGGATTAGAATGGTTTTACGTGTATATCTTCCATCGGTAATATAAACAAAAAAATCAGGAACATTTTAGTTAATTTTAATGAAAACACATTGATTTTTATCATTTGTTTTGAAAGCAACATCTTTATACGTCTTTTCTAGGGTCTACAAAATACGAAACCTCGCTCCATGATTCGAAGTTAAAATCCTCAAATTTGGTATAATAATGACCTTTTTCACGTAAGATATTGGAAAGGGGAGAAGTTCTGTTTTTATTGCATATATCGACGTTTCAGCCGGATTAGAGCGGTTTTACGTGTACATCTTCCATCGGTAATATAAACGGAAAATCTGGAACATTTTAGTTAATTCTAATGAAAACACATTGATTTTAATCATTTGTATTTGAAACAACATTGTCACACGTCTTTTCTTGGGTCTAAATAATACGAAACCTCGCTCTATGATTTGAAGTAAAAATCCTCATATATATAGTGACTTTTTACACGTTATTCATGTAGTGTGATTTTACGTATATATATTCGTTTTTACCAATATTTCGATACTACTTCATGTTTTCTCACGATATGTGATTTCGCCTTCAAATCTCAGAATTTCGCAAATTTTGCATTTTTTAACAAGTTTTCTTGCATTTTGTTTTGCACTAAAAATCGTCGAATTTAGCAATATTTTGACCTTTATCATACCCGTTTCCTCTATGTGATTTAAACAAAATATCATCGAATTAGGCCGTTTTCCACGTTATTGTGAATTTTCAGTTTATTGTTATTAATTCATTAAATATTCGATAAAAATGATGCAAACACATAATTGATTAGAAATTAACCTTAAACACTTCATTTTCAATCAACTATTTGTTTCTCGTTAAAATACTGAGTAAGATATTGGAAAGGGGAGAAGTTCTGTTTTTATTGCATATATCGACGTTTCAGCCGGATTAGAGCGGTTTTACGTGTACATCTTCCATCGGTAATATAAACGGAAAATCTGGAACATTTTAGTTAATTCTAATGAAAACACATTGATTTTTATCATTTGTATTTGAAACAACATTGTCACACGTCTTTTCTTGGGTCTAAATAATACGAAACCTCGCTCTATGATTTGAAGTAAAAATACTCATATATATAGTGACTTTTTACACGTTATTCATGTAGTGTGATTTTACGTATATATATTCGTTTTTACCAATATTTCGATAGTACTTCATGTTTTCTCACGATATGTGATTTCGCCTTCAAATCTCAGAATTTCGCAAATTTTGCATTTTTAAGCAAGTTTTCTTGCATTTTGTTTTGCACTAAAAATCATCGAATTTAGCAATATTTTGACCTTTATCATCCCCGTTTCCTCTATGTGATTTAAACAAAATATCATCGAATTAGGCCGTTTTCCACGTTATTCTGAATTTTCAGTTTATTGTTATTAATTCATTAAATATACGATTAAAATTATGCAAACACATAATTGATCAGAAAATAACCTTAAATACTTTATTTTCAATCATCTATTTGTTTCTCGTTAAAATACTGAGTAAAATATTGAAAAGGGGAGAAGTTCCGTTTTTATTGCATATATCGACGTTTCAGCCGGATTAGAACGGTTTTACGTCTACATCTTCCATCGGTAATATAAACCAAAAATCAGGAACATTTTAGTTAATTTTAATGAAAACTCATTGACTTTTATCATTTGTTTTGAAAGCAACATCTTTATACGTCTTTTCTAGGGTCTAAAAAACACGAAACCTCGCTCCATGATTCGAAGTTAAAATCCTCAAATTTGGTATAATAATGACCTTTTTCACGTTTTTCATTTAGTTTGATATTACGTAAATATATTCATTTTTATCAATATTTCGATACTATTTCATGTAGTATCACGATATGTGATTTGGCTTTCAAATCTCAGATTTTCGCATAATATTGCATTTTAAGCAAGTTTTCTTGCATTTTGTTTCGTACTAGAAATCATCGAATTTAGCAATATTTTGACCTTTATCATCCCCTTTTCCTTTATGTGATATAAACAAAATATCATCGAACTAGGCAATATTTTGAGGTTTTTCCAAGTTTTTGTGAATTTTCAGTTTATTGCTATTAATTCATTAAATATACGAGAAAAATAATGCAAACACATAATTGATCAGAAAATAACCTTAAATACTTCATTTTAAATCATCTATTTTTTTCTCGTTAAAATACTCGGTAAGATATTTAAAAGGGGAGAATTTCTGTTTTTATTGCATATATCGACGTTTCAGCCGGCGTAGAACGGTTTTACGTGTACATTTTCCATCGGTAATATAAACCGAAAATCAGGAACATTTTAGTTAATTTTAATGAAAACATTGATTTTTGTCATTTGTATTGGAAGCAACATCTTTATACTTCTTTTCTAGGGTCTAAAAAACATGAAACGTCGCTTTATGATTCGACGTTAAAATACTCAAATTTGGTATAATAATGACTTTTTTCACGTTTTTCATGTAGTTTGATATTACGTAAATATATTCATTTTTACCAATATTTCCATACCATTTCATGTAGTATCACGATATGTGATTTGGCCTTCAAATCTCAGATTTTCGCATAATATTGCATTTTAAGCATATTTTCTTGCATTTTGTTTCGTACTAAAAATCATCGAATTAGGCAATATTTTGCTGTTTTTCCAAGTTTTTGTGAGTTTTCAGTTTATTGCTGATAATTCATTAAATATACGATAAAAATGATGCAAACACATAATTGATTAGAAATTAACCTTAAACACTTCATTTTCAATCAACTATTTGTTTCTCGTTAAAATACTGAGTAAGATATTGGAAAGGGGAGAAGTTCTGTTTTTATTGCATATATCGACGTTTCAGCCGGATTAGAGCGGTTTTACGTGTACATCTTCCATCGGTAATATAAACGGAAAATCTGGAACATTTTAGTTAATTCTAATGAAAACTTTTAATTTTTATCATTTGTATTTGAAACAACATTGTCACACGTCATTTCCTGGGTCTAAATAATACGAAACCTCGCTCTATGATTTGAAGTAAAAATCCTCATATATGGTAATATAGTGACTTTTTACACGTTATTCATGTAGTGTGATTTTACGTATATATATTCGTTTTTACCAATATTTCGATACTACTTCATGTTTTCTCACGATATGTGATTTCGCCTTCAAATCTCAGAATTTCGCAAATTTTGCATTTTTAAGCAAGTTTTCTTGCATTTTGTTTTGCACTAAAAATCATCGAATTTAGCAATATTTTGACCTTTATCATACCCGTTTCCTCTATGTGATTTAAACAAAATATCATCGAATTAGGCCGTTTTCCACGTTATTGTGAATTTTCAGTTTATTGTTATTAATTCATTAAATATTCGATAAAAATGATGCAAACACATAATTGATTAGAGATTAACCTTAAACACTTCATTTTCAATCAACTATTTGTTTCTCGTTAAAATACTGAGTAAGATATTGGAAAGGGGAGAAGTTCTGTTTTTATTGCATATATCGACGTTTCAGCCGGATTAGAGCGGTTTTACGTGTACATCTTCCATCGGTAATATAAACGGAAAATCTGGAACATTTTAGTTAATTCTAATGAAAACACATTGATTTTTATCATTTGTATTTGAAACAACATTGTCACACGTCTTTTCTTGGGTCTAAATAATACGAAACCTCGCTCTATGATTTGAAGTAAAAATACTCATATATATAGTGACTTTTTACACGTTATTCATGTTGTGTGATTTTACGTATATATATTCGTTTTTACCAAAATTTCGATAGTACTTCATGTTTTCTCACGATATGTGATTTCGCCTTCAAATCTCAGAATTTCGCAAATTTTGCATTTTTAAGCAAGTTTTCTTGCATTTTGTTTTGCACTAAAAATCATCGAATTTAGCAATATTTTGACCTTTATCATACCCGTTTCCTCTATGTGATTTAAACAAAATATCATCGAATTAGGCCGTTTTCCACGTTATTGTGAATTTTCAGTTTATTGTTATTAATTCATTAAATATACGATTAAAATTATGCAAACACATAATTGATCAGAAAATAACCTTAAATACTTTATTTTCAATCATCTATTTGTTTCTCGTTAAAATACTGAGTAAAATATTGAAAAGGAGAGAAGTTCCCTTTTTATTGCATATATCGACGTTTCAGCCGGATTAGAATGGTTTTACGTGTATATCTTCCATCGGTAATATAAAGAAAAAAATCAGGAACATTTTAGTTAATTTTAATGAAAACACATCGATTTTTATCATTTGTTTTGAAAGCAACATCTTTATACGTCTTTTCTAGGGTCTAAAAAATACGAAACCTCGCTCCATGATTCGAAGTTAAAATCCTCAAATTTGGTATAATAATGACCTTTTTCACGTAAGATATTGGAAAGGGGAGAAGTTCTGTTTTTATTGCATATATCGACGTTTCAGCCGGATTAGAGCGGTTTTACGTGTACATCTTCCATCGGTAATATAAACGGAAAATCTGGAACATTTTAGTTAATTCTAATGAAAACACATTGATTTTAATCATTTGTATTTGAAACAACATTGTCACACGTCTTTTCTTGGGTCTAAATAATACGAAACCTCGCTCTATGATTTGAAGTAAAAATCCTCATATATATAGTGACTTTTTACACGTTATTCATGTAGTGTGATTTTACGTATATATATTCGTTTTTACCAATATTTCGATACTACTTCATGTTTTCTCACGATATGTGATTTCGCCTTCAAATCTCAGAATTTCGCAAATTTTGCATTTTTTAACAAGTTTTCTTGCATTTTGTTTTGCACTAAAAATCGTCGAATTTAGCAATATTTTGACCTTTATCATACCCGTTTCCTCTATGTGATTTAAACAAAATATCATCGAATTAGGCCGTTTTCCACGTTATTGTGAATTTTCAGTTTATTGTTATTAATTCATTAAATATTCGATAAAAATGATGCAAACACATAATTGATTAGAAATTAACCTTAAACACTTCATTTTCAATCAACTATTTGTTTCTCGTTAAAATACTGAGTAAGATATTGGAAAGGGGAGAAGTTCTGTTTTTATTGCATATATCGACGTTTCAGCCGGATTAGAGCGGTTTTACGTGTACATCTTCCATCGGTAATATAAACGGAAAATCTGGAACATTTTAGTTAATTCTAATGAAAACACATTGATTTTTATCATTTGTATTTGAAACAACATTGTCACACGTCTTTTCTTGGGTCTAAATAATACGAAACCTCGCTCTATGATTTGAAGTAAAAATACTCATATATATAGTGACTTTTTACACGTTATTCATGTAGTGTGATTTTACGTATATATATTCGTTTTTACCAATATTTCGATAGTACTTCATGTTTTCTCACGATATGTGATTTCGCCTTCAAATCTCAGAATTTCGCAAATTTTGCATTTTTAAGCAAGTTTTCTTGCATTTTGTTTTGCACTAAAAATCATCGAATTTAGCAATATTTTGACCTTTATCATCCCCGTTTCCTCTATGTGATTTAAACAAAATATCATCGAATTAGGCCGTTTTCCACGTTATTGTGAATTTTCAGTTTATTGTTATTAATTCATTAAATATACGATTAAAATTATGCAAACACATAATTGATCAGAAAATAACCTTAAATACTTTATTTTCAATCATCTATTTGTTTCTCGTTAAAATACTGAGTAAAATATTGAAAAGGGGAGAAGTTCCGTTTTTATTGCATATATCGACGTTTCAGCCGGATTAGAACGGTTTTACGTCTACATCTTCCATCGGTAATATAAACCAAAAATCAGGAACACTTTAGTTAATTTTAATGAAAACACATTGATTTTTATTATTTGTTTTGAAAGCAACATCTTTATACGTCTTTTCTAGGGTCTAAAAAATACGAAACCTCGCTCCATGATTCGAAGTTAAAATCCTCAAATTTGGTATAATAATGACCTTTTTCACGTTTTTCATTTAGTTTGATATTACGTAAATATATTCATTTTTATCAATATTTCGATACTATTTCATGTAGTATCACGATATGTGATTTGGCCTTCAAATCTCAGATTTTCGCATAATATTGCATTTTAAGCAAGTTTTCTTGCATTTTGTTTCGTACTAAAAATCATCGAATTCAGCAATATTTTGACAGTTATCATCCCCTTTTCCTTTATGTGATATAAACAAAATATCATCGAATTAGGCAATATTTTGCTGTTTTTCCAAGTTTTTGTTAGTTTTCAGTTTATTGCTAATAATTCATTAAATATACGATAAAAATGATGCAAACACATAATTGATTAGAAAATAACCTTAAATACTTTATTTTCAATCATCTATTTGTTTCTCGTTAAAATACTGAGTAAGATATTGGAAAGGGGAGAAGTTCTGTTTTTATTGCATATATCGACGTTTCAGCCGGCGTAGAACGGTTTTACGTGTACATTTAACATCGGTAATATAAACCGAAAATCAGGAACATTTTAGTTAATTTTAAGGAAAACACATTGATTTTTGTCATTTGTATTGGAAGCAACATCTTTATACTTCTTTTCTAGGGTCTAAAAAACATGAAACGTCGCTTTATGATTCGACGTTAAAATACTCAAATTTGGTATAATAATGACTTTTTTCACGTTTTTCATGTAGTTTGATATTACGTAAATATATTCATTTTTACCAATATTTCCATACTATTTCATGTAGTATCACGATATGTGATTTGGCCTTCAAATCTCAGATTTTCGCATAATATTGCATTTTAAGCAAGTTTTCTTGCATTTTGTTTCGTACTAAAAATCATCGAATTAGGCAATATTTTGCTGTTTTTCCAAGTTTTTGTGAGTTTTCAGTTTATTGCTGATAATTCATTAAATATACGATAAAAATGATGCAAACACATAATTGATTAGAAATTAACCTTAAACACTTCATTTTCAATCAACTATTTGTTTCTCGTTAAAATACTGAGTAAGATATTGGAAAGGGGAGAAGTTCTGTTTTTATTGCATATATCGACGTTTCAGCCGGATTAGAGCGGTTTTACGTGTACATCTTCCATCGGTAATATAAACGGAAAATCTGGAACATTTTAGTTAATTCTAATGAAAACACATTGATTTTAATCATTTGTATTTGAAACAACATTGTCACACGTCTTTTCTTGGGTCTAAATAATACGAAACCTCGCTCTATGATTTGAAGTAAAAATCCTCATATATATAGTGACTTTTTACACGTTATTCATGTAGTGTGATTTTACGTATATATATTCGTTTTTACCAATATTTCGATACTACTTCATGTTTTCTCACGATATGTGATTTCGCCTTCAAATCTCAGAATTTCGCAAATTTTGCATTTTTAAGCAAGTTTTCTTGCATCTTGTTTTGCACTAAAAATCATCGAATTTAGCAATATTTTGACCTTTATCATCCCCGTTTCCTCTATGTGATTTAAACAAAATATCATCGAATTAGGCCGTTTTCCACGTTATTCTGAATTTTCAGTTTATTGTTATTAATTCATTAAATATACGATTAAAATTATGCAAACACATAATTGATCAGAAAATAACCTTAAATACTTTATTTTCAATCATCTATTTGTTTCTCGTTAAAATACTGAGTAAAATATTGAAAAGGGGAGAAGTTCCGTTTTTATTGCATATATCGACGTTTCAGCCGGATTAGAACGGTTTTACGTCTACATCTTCCATCGGTAATATAAACCAAAAATCAGGAACACTTTAGTTAATTTTAATGAAAACACATTGATTTTTATCATTTGTTTTGAAAGCAACATCTTTATACGTCTTTTCTAGGGTCTAAAAAATACGAAACCTCGCTCCATGATTCGAAGTTAAAATCCTCAAATTTGGTATAATAATGACCTTTTTCACGTTTTTCATTTAGTTTGATATTACGTAAATATATTCATTTTTATCAATATTTCGATACTATTTCATGTAGTATCACGATATGTGATTTGGCCTTCAAATCTGAGATTTTCGCATAATATTGCATTTTAAGCAAATTTTCTTGCATTTTGTTTCGTACTAAAAATCATCGAATTCAGCAATATTTTGACAGTTATCATCCCCTTTTCCTTTATGTGATATAAACAAAATATCATCGAATTAGGCAATATTTTGCTATTTTTCCAAGTTTTTGTTAGTTTTCAGTTTATTGCTAATAATTCATTAAATATACGATAAAAATGATGCAAACACATAATTGATTAAAAAATAACCTTAAATACTTTATTTTCAATCATCTATTTGTTTCTCGTTAAAATACTGAGTAAGATATTGGAAAGGGGAGAAGTTCTGTTTTTATTGCATATATCGACGTTTCAGCCGGCGTAGAACGGTTTTACGTGTGCATTTTCCATCGGTAATATAAACCGAAAATCAGGAACATTTTAGTTAATTTTAAGGAAAACACATTGATTTTTGTCATTTGTATTGGAAGCAACATCTTTATACTTCTTTTCTAGGGTCTAAAAAAACATGAAACGTCGCTTTATGATTCGACGTTAAAATACTCAAATTTGGTATAATAATGACTTTTTTCACGTTTTTCATGTAGTTTGATATTACGTAAATATATTCATTTTTACCAATATTTCCATACCATTTCATGTAGTATCACGATATGTGATTTGGCCTTCAAATCTCAGATTTTCGCATAATATTGCATTTTAAGCATATTTTCTTGCATTTTGTTTCGTACTAAAAATCATCGAATTAGGCAATATTTTGCTGTTTTTCCAAGTTTTTGTGAGTTTTCAGTTTATTGCTGATAATTCATTAAATATACGATAAAAAAGATGCAAACACATAATTGATTAGAAATTAACCTTAAACACTTCATTTTCAATCAACTATTTGTTTCTCGTTAAAATACTGAGTAAGATATTGGAAAGGGGAGAAGTTCTGTTTTTATTGCATATATCGACGTTTCAGCCAGATTAGAGCGGTTTTACGTGTACATCTTCCATCGGTAATATAAACGGAAAATCTGGAACATTTTAGTTAATTCTAATGAAAACACTGATTTTTATCATTTGTATTTGAAACAACATTGTCACACGTCATTTCCTGGGTCTAAATAATACGAAACCTCGCTCTATGATTTGAAGTAAAAATCCTCATATATGGTAATATAGTGACTTTTTACACGTTATTCATGTAGTGTGATTTTACGTATATATATTCGTTTTTACCAATATTTCGATACTACTTCATGTTTTCTCACGATATGTGATTTCGCCTTCAAATCTCAGAATTTCGCAAATTTTGCATTTTTTAACAAGTTTTCTTGCATTTTGTTTTGCACTAAAAATCGTCGAATTTAGCAATATTTTGACCTTTATCATACCCGTTTCCTCTATGTGATTTAAACAAAATATCATCGAATTAGGCCGTTTTCCACGTTATTGTGAATTTTCAGTTTATTGTTATTAATTCATTAAATATTCGATAAAAATGATGCAAACACATAATTGATTAGAAATTAACCTTAAACACTTCATTTTCAATCAACTATTTGTTTCTCGTTAAAATACTGAGTAAGATATTGGAAAGGGGAGAAGTTCTGTTTTTATTGCATATATCGACGTTTCAGCCGGATTAGAGCGGTTTTACGTGTACATCTTCCATCGGTAATATAAACGGAAAATCTGGAACATTTTAGTTAATTCTAATGAAAACACATTGATTTTTATCATTTGTATTTGAAACAACATTGTCACACGTCTTTTCTTGGGTCTAAATAATACGAAACCTCGCTCTATGATTTGAAGTAAAAATACTCATATATATAGTGACTTTTTACACGTTATTCATGTAGTGTGATTTTACGTATATATATTCGTTTTTACCAATATTTCGATAGTACTTCATGTTTTCTCACGATATGTGATTTCGCCTTCAAATCTCAGAATTTCGCAAATTTTGCATTTTTAAGCAAGTTTTCTTGCATTTTGTTTTGCACTAAAAATCATCGAATTTAGCAATATTTTGACCTTTATCATCCCCGTTTCCTCTATGTGATTTAAACAAAATATCATCGAATTAGGCCGTTTTCCACGTTATTGTGAATTTTCAGTTTATTGTTATTAATTCATTAAATATACGATTAAAATTATGCAAACACATAATTGATCAGAAAATAACCTTAAATACTTTATTTTCAATCATCTATTTGTTTCTCGTTAAAATACTGAGTAAAATATTGAAAAGGGGAGAAGTTCCGTTTTTATTGCATATATCGACGTTTCAGCCGGATTAGAACGGTTTTACGTCTACATCTTCCATCGGTAATATAAACCAAAAATCAGGAACACTTTAGTTAATTTTAATGAAAACACATTGATTTTTATTATTTGTTTTGAAAGCAACATCTTTATACGTCTTTTCTAGGGTCTAAAAAATACGAAACCTCGCTCCATGATTCGAAGTTAAAATCCTCAAATTTGGTATAATAATGACCTTTTTCACGTTTTTCATTTAGTTTGATATTACGTAAATATATTCATTTTTATCAATATTTCGATACTATTTCATGTAGTATCACGATATGTGATTTGGCCTTCAAATCTCAGATTTTCGCATAATATTGCATTTTAAGCAAGTTTTCTTGCATTTTGTTTCGTACTAAAAATCATCGAATTCAGCAATATTTTGACAGTTATCATCCCCTTTTCCTTTATGTGATATAAACAAAATATCATCGAATTAGGCAATATTTTGCTGTTTTTCCAAGTTTTTGTTAGTTTTCAGTTTATTGCTAATAATTCATTAAATATACGATAAAAATGATGCAAACACATAATTGATTAGAAAATAACCTTAAATACTTTATTTTCAATCATCTATTTGTTTCTCGTTAAAATACTGAGTAAGATATTGGAAAGGGGAGAAGTTCTGTTTTTATTGCATATATCGACGTTTCAGCCGGCGTAGAACGGTTTTACGTGTACATTTAACATCGGTAATATAAACCGAAAATCAGGAACATTTTAGTTAATTTTAAGGAAAACACATTGATTTTTGTCATTTGTATTGGAAGCAACATCTTTATACTTCTTTTCTAGGGTCTAAAAAACATGAAACGTCGCTTTATGATTCGACGTTAAAATACTCAAATTTGGTATAATAATGACTTTTTTCACGTTTTTCATGTAGTTTGATATTACGTAAATATATTCATTTTTACCAATATTTCCATACTATTTCATGTAGTATCACGATATGTGATTTGGCCTTCAAATCTCAGATTTTCGCATAATATTGCATTTTAAGCAAGTTTTCTTGCATTTTGTTTCGTACTAAAAATCATCGAATTAGGCAATATTTTGCTGTTTTTCCAAGTTTTTGTGAGTTTTCAGTTTATTGCTGATAATTCATTAAATATACGATAAAAATGATGCAAACACATAATTGATTAGAAATTAACCTTAAACACTTCATTTTCAATCAACTATTTGTTTCTCGTTAAAATACTGAGTAAGATATTGGAAAGGGGAGAAGTTCTGTTTTTATTGCATATATCGACGTTTCAGCCGGATTAGAGCGGTTTTACGTGTACATCTTCCATCGGTAATATAAACGGAAAATCTGGAACATTTTAGTTAATTCTAATGAAAACACATTGATTTTAATCATTTGTATTTGAAACAACATTGTCACACGTCTTTTCTTGGGTCTAAATAATACGAAACCTCGCTCTATGATTTGAAGTAAAAATCCTCATATATATAGTGACTTTTTACACGTTATTCATGTAGTGTGATTTTACGTATATATATTCGTTTTTACCAATATTTCGATACTACTTCATGTTTTCTCACGATATGTGATTTCGCCTTCAAATCTCAGAATTTCGCAAATTTTGCATTTTTAAGCAAGTTTTCTTGCATCTTGTTTTGCACTAAAAATCATCGAATTTAGCAATATTTTGACCTTTATCATCCCCGTTTCCTCTATGTGATTTAAACAAAATATCATCGAATTAGGCCGTTTTCCACGTTATTCTGAATTTTCAGTTTATTGTTATTAATTCATTAAATATACGATTAAAATTATGCAAACACATAATTGATCAGAAAATAACCTTAAATACTTTATTTTCAATCATCTATTTGTTTCTCGTTAAAATACTGAGTAAAATATTGAAAAGGGGAGAAGTTCCGTTTTTATTGCATATATCGACGTTTCAGCCGGATTAGAACGGTTTTACGTCTACATCTTCCATCGGTAATATAAACCAAAAATCAGGAACACTTTAGTTAATTTTAATGAAAACACATTGATTTTTATCATTTGTTTTGAAAGCAACATCTTTATACGTCTTTTCTAGGGTCTAAAAAATACGAAACCTCGCTCCATGATTCGAAGTTAAAATCCTCAAATTTGGTATAATAATGACCTTTTTCACGTTTTTCATTTAGTTTGATATTACGTAAATATATTCATTTTTATCAATATTTCGATACTATTTCATGTAGTATCACGATATGTGATTTGGCCTTCAAATCTGAGATTTTCGCATAATATTGCATTTTAAGCAAATTTTCTTGCATTTTGTTTCGTACTAAAAATCATCGAATTCAGCAATATTTTGACAGTTATCATCCCCTTTTCCTTTATGTGATATAAACAAAATATCATCGAATTAGGCAATATTTTGCTATTTTTCCAAGTTTTTGTTAGTTTTCAGTTTATTGCTAATAATTCATTAAATATACGATAAAAATGATGCAAACACATAATTGATTAAAAAATAACCTTAAATACTTTATTTTCAATCATCTATTTGTTTCTCGTTAAAATACTGAGTAAGATATTGGAAAGGGGAGAAGTTCTGTTTTTATTGCATATATCGACGTTTCAGCCGGCGTAGAACGGTTTTACGTGTGCATTTTCCATCGGTAATATAAACCGAAAATCAGGAACATTTTAGTTAATTTTAAGGAAAACACATTGATTTTTGTCATTTGTATTGGAAGCAACATCTTTATACTTCTTTTCTAGGGTCTAAAAAAACATGAAACGTCGCTTTATGATTCGACGTTAAAATACTCAAATTTGGTATAATAATGACTTTTTTCACGTTTTTCATGTAGTTTGATATTACGTAAATATATTCATTTTTACCAATATTTCCATACCATTTCATGTAGTATCACGATATGTGATTTGGCCTTCAAATCTCAGATTTTCGCATAATATTGCATTTTAAGCATATTTTCTTGCATTTTGTTTCGTACTAAAAATCATCGAATTAGGCAATATTTTGCTGTTTTTCCAAGTTTTTGTGAGTTTTCAGTTTATTGCTGATAATTCATTAAATATACGATAAAAAAGATGCAAACACATAATTGATTAGAAATTAACCTTAAACACTTCATTTTCAATCAACTATTTGTTTCTCGTTAAAATACTGAGTAAGATATTGGAAAGGGGAGAAGTTCTGTTTTTATTGCATATATCGACGTTTCAGCCAGATTAGAGCGGTTTTACGTGTACATCTTCCATCGGTAATATAAACGGAAAATCTGGAACATTTTAGTTAATTCTAATGAAAACACTGATTTTTATCATTTGTATTTGAAACAACATTGTCACACGTCATTTCCTGGGTCTAAATAATACGAAACCTCGCTCTATGATTTGAAGTAAAAATCCTCATATATGGTAATATAGTGACTTTTTACACGTTATTCATGTAGTGTGATTTTACGTATATATATTCGTTTTTACCAATATTTCGATACTACTTCATGTTTTCTCACGATATGTGATTTCGCCTTCAAATCTCAGAATTTCGCAAATTTTGCATTTTTTAACAAGTTTTCTTGCATTTTGTTTTGCACTAAAAATCGTCGAATTTAGCAATATTTTGACCTTTATCATACCCGTTTCCTCTATGTGATTTAAACAAAATATCATCGAATTAGGCCGTTTTCCACGTTATTGTGAATTTTCAGTTTATTGTTATTAATTCATTAAATATTCGATAAAAATGATGCAAACACATAATTGATTAGAAATTAACCTTAAACACTTCATTTTCAATCAACTATTTGTTTCTCGTTAAAATACTGAGTAAGATATTGGAAAGGGGAGAAGTTCTGTTTTTATTGCATATATCGACGTTTCAGCCGGATTAGAGCGGTTTTACGTGTACATCTTCCATCGGTAATATAAACGGAAAATCTGGAACATTTTAGTTAATTCTAATGAAAACACATTGATTTTTATCATTTGTATTTGAAACAACATTGTCACACGTCTTTTCTTGGGTCTAAATAATACGAAACCTCGCTCTATGATTTGAAGTAAAAATACTCATATATATAGTGACTTTTTACACGTTATTCATGTAGTGTGATTTTACGTATATATATTCGTTTTTACCAATATTTCGATAGTACTTCATGTTTTCTCACGATATGTGATTTCGCCTTCAAATCTCAGAATTTCGCAAATTTTGCATTTTTAAGCAAGTTTTCTTGCATTTTGTTTTGCACTAAAAATCATCGAATTTAGCAATATTTTGACCTTTATCATCCCCGTTTCCTCTATGTGATTTAAACAAAATATCATCGAATTAGGCCGTTTTCCACGTTATTGTGAATTTTCAGTTTATTGTTATTAATTCATTAAATATACGATTAAAATTATGCAAACACATAATTGATCAGAAAATAACCTTAAATACTTTATTTTCAATCATCTATTTGTTTCTCGTTAAAATACTGAGTAAAATATTGAAAAGGGGAGAAGTTCCGTTTTTATTGCATATATCGACGTTTCAGCCGGATTAGAACGGTTTTACGTCTACATCTTCCATCGGTAATATAAACCAAAAATCAGGAACACTTTAGTTAATTTTAATGAAAACACATTGATTTTTATCATTTGTTTTGAAAGCAACATCTTTATACGTCTTTTCTAGGGTCTAAAAAATACGAAACCTCGCTCCATGATTCGAAGTTAAAATCCTCAAATTTGGTATAATAATGACCTTTTTCACGTTTTTCATTTAGTGTGATATTACGTAAATATATTCATTTTTATCAATATTTCGATACTATTTCATGTAGTATCACGATATGTGATTTGGCCTTCAAATCTCAGATTTTCGCATAATATTGCATTTTAAGCAAGTTTTCTTGCATTTTGTTTCGTACTAAAAATCATCGAATTCAGCAATATTTTGATAGTTATCATCTCCTTTTCCTTTATGTGATATAAACAAAATATCATCGAATTAGGCAATATTTTCCTGTTTTTCCAAGTTTTTGTTAGTTTTCAGTTTTTTGCTAATAATTCATTAAATATACGATAAAAATGATGCAAACACATAATTGATTAGAAAATAACCTTAAATACTTTATTTTCAATCATCTATTTGTTTCTCGTTAAAATACTGAGTAAGATATTGGAAAGGGGAGAAGTTCTGTTTTTATTGCATATATCGACGTTTCAGCCGGCGTAGAACGGTTTTACGTGTACATTTTCCATCGGTAATATAAACCGAAAATCAGGAACATTTTAGTTGATTTTAAGGAAAACACATTGATTTTTGTCATTTGTATTGGAAGCAACATCTTTATACTTCTTTTCTAGGGTCTAAAAAACATGAAACGTCGCTTTATGATTCGACGTTAAAATACTCAAATTTGGTATAATAATGACTTTTTTCACGTTTTTCATGTAGTTTGATATTACGTAAATATATTCATTTTTACCAATATTTCCATACCATTTCATGTAGTATCACGATATGTGATTTGGCCTTCAAATCTCAGATTTTCGCATAATATTGCATTTTAAGCAAGTTTTCTTGCATTTTGTTTCGTACTAAAAATCATCGAATTAGGCAATATTTTGCTGTTTTTCCAAGTTTTTGTGAGTTTTCAGTTTATTGCTGATAATTCATTAAATATACGATAAAAATGATGCAAACACATAATTGATTAGAAATTAACCTTAAACACTTCATTTTCAATCAACTATTTGTTTCTCGTTAAAATACTGAGTAAGATATTGGAAAGGGGAGAAGTTCTGTTTTTATTGCATATATCGACGTTTCAGCCGGATTAGAGCGGTTTTACGTGTACATCTTCCATCGGTTATATAAACGGAAAATCTGGAACATTTTAGTTAATTCTAATGAAAACACTGATTTTTATCATTTGTATTTGAAACAACATTGTCACACGTCATTTCCTGGGTCTAAATAATACGAAACCTCGCTCTATGATTTGAAGTAAAAATCCTCATATATATAGTGACTTTTTACACGTTATTCATGTAGTGTGATTTTACGTATATATATTCGTTTTTACCATTATTTCGATAATACTTCATGTTTTCTCACGATATGTGATTTCGCCTTCAAATCTCAGAATTTCGCAAATTTTGCATTTTTAAGCAAGTTTTCTACCATTTTGTTTTGCACTAAAAATCATCGAATTTAGCAATATTTTGACCTTTATCATACCCGTTTCCTCTATGTGATTTAAACAAAATATCATCGAATTAGGCCGTTTTCCACGTTATTGTGAATTTTCAGTTTATTGTTATTAATTCATTAAATATACGATTAAAATTATGCAAACACATAATTGATCAGAAAATAACCTTAAATACTTTATTTTCAATCATCTATTTGTTTCTCGTTAAAATACTGAGTAAAATATTGAAAAGGGGAGAAGTTCCGTTTTTATTGCATATATCGACGTTTCAGCCGGATTAGAACGGTTTTACGTCTACATCTTCCATCGGTAATATAAACCAAAAATCAGGAACATTTTAGTTAATTTTAATGAAAACTCATTGATTTTTATCATTTGTTTTGAAAGCAACATCTTTATACGTCTTTTCTAGGGTCTAAAAAACACGAAACCTCGCTCCATGATTCGAAGTTAAAATCCTCAAATTTGGTATAATAATGACCTTTTTCACGTTTTTTATTTAGTTTGATATTACGTAAATATATTCATTTTTATCAATATTTCGATACTATTTCATGTAGTATCACGATATGTGATTTGGCTTTCAAATCTCAGATTTTCGCATAATATTGCATTTTAAGCAAGTTTTCTTGCATTTTGTTTCGTACTAGAAATCATCGAATTTAGCAATATTTTGACCTTTATCATCCCCTTTTCCTTTATGTGATATAAACAAAATATCATCGAACTAGGCAATATTTTGAGGTTTTTCCAAGTTTTTGTGAATTTTCAGTTTATTGCTATTAATTCATTAAATATACGAGAAAAATTATGCAAACACATAATTGATCAGAAAATAACCTTAAATACTTCATTTTAAATCATCTATTTGTTTCTCGTTAAAATACTCGGTAAGATATTTAAAAGGGGAGAATTTCTGTTTTTATTGCATATATCGACGTTTCAGCCGGCGTAGAACGGTTTTACGTGTACATTTTCCATCGGTAATATAAACCGAAAATCAGGAACATTTTAGGTAATTTTAATGAAAACACATTGATTTTTGTCATTTGTATTGGAAGCAACATCTTTATACTTCTTTTCTAGGGTCTAAAAAACATGAAACGTCGCTTTATGATTCGACGTTAAAATACTCAAATTTGGTATAATAATGACTTTTTTCACGTTTTTCATGTAGTTTGATATTACGTAAATATATTCATTTTTACCAATATTTCCATACCATTTCATGTAGTATCACGATATGTGATTTGGCCTTCAAATCTCAGATTTTCGCATAATATTGCATTTTAAGCATATTTTCTTGCATTTTGTTTCGTACTAAAAATCATCGAATTAGGCAATATTTTGCTGTTTTTCCAAGTTTTTGTGAGTTTTCAGTTTATTGCTGATAATTAATTAAATATACGATAAAAATGATGCAAACACATAATTGATTAGAAATTAACCTTAAACACTTCATTTTCAATCAACTATTTGTTTCTCGTTAAAATACTGAGTAAGATATTGGAAAGGGAAGAAGTTCTGTTTTTATTGCATATATCGACGTTTCAGCCGGATTAGAGCGGTTTTACATGTACATCTTCCATCGGTAATATAAACGGAAAATCTGGAACATTTTAGTTAATTCTAATGAAAACACTGATTTTTATCATTTGTATTTGAAACAACATTGTCACACGTCATTTCCTGGGTCTAAATAATACGAAACCTCGCTCTATGATTTGAAGTAAAAATCCTCATATATGGTAATATAGTGACTTTTTACACGTTATTCATGTAGTGTGATTTTACGTATATATATTCGTTTTTACCAATATTTCGATACTACTTCATGTTTTCTCACGATATGTGATTTCGCCTTCAAATCTCAGAATTTCGCAAATTTTGCATTTTTTAACAAGTTTTCTTGCATTTTGTTTTGCACTAAAAATCGTCGAATTTAGCAATATTTTGACCTTTATCATACCCGTTTCCTCTATGTGATTTAAACAAAATATCATCGAATTAGGCCGTTTTCCACGTTATTGTGAATTTTCAGTTTATTGTTATTAATTCATTAAATATTCGATAAAAATGATGCAAACACATAATTGATTAGAAATTAACCTTAAACACTTCATTTTCAATCAACTATTTGTTTCTCGTTAAAATACTGAGTAAGGTATTGGAAAGGGGAGAAGTTCTGTTTTTATTGCATATATCGACGTTTCAGCCGGATTAGAGCGGTTTTACGTGTACATCTTCCATCGGTAATATAAACGGAAAATCTGGAACATTTTAGTTAATTCTAATGAAAACACATTGATTTTTATCATTTGTATTTGAAACAACATTGTCACACGTCTTTTCTTGGGTCTAAATAATACGAAACCTTGCTCTATGATTTGAAGTAAAAATACTCATATATATAGTGACTTTTTACACGTTATTCATGTAGTGTGATTTTACGTATATATATTCGTTTTTACCAATATTTCGATAGTACTTCATGTTTTCTCACGATATGTGATTTCGCCTTCAAATCTCAGAATTTCGCAAATTTTGCATTTTTAAGCAAGTTTTCTTGCATTTTGTTTTGCACTAAAAATCATCGAATTTAGCAATATTTTGACCTTTATCATCCCCGTTTCCTCTATGTGATTTAAACAAAATATCATCGAATTAGGCCGTTTTCCACGTTATTGTGAATTTTCAGTTTATTGTTATTAATTCATTAAATATACGATTAAAATTATGCAAACACATAATTGATCAGAAAATAACCTTAAATACTTTATTTTCAATCATCTATTTGTTTCTCGTTAAAATACTGAGTAAGATATTGGAAAGGGGAGAAGTTCTGTTTTTATTGCATATATCGACGTTTCAGCCGGCGTAGAACGGTTTTACGTGTACATTTTCCATCGGTAATATAAACCGAAAATCAGGAACATTTTAGTTAATTTTAAGGAAAACACATTCATTTTTGTCATTTGTATTGGAAGCAACATCTTTATACTTCTTTTCTAGGGTCTAAAAAACATGAAACGTCGCTTTATGATTCGACGTTAAAATACTCAAATTTGGTAAAATAATGACTTTTTTCACGTTTTTCATGTAGTTTGATATTACGTAAATATATTCATTTTTACCAATATTTCCATACCATTTCATGTAGTATCACGATATGTGATTTGGCCTTCAAATCTCAGATTTTCGCATAATATTGCATTTTAAGCATATTTTCTTGCATTTTGTTTCGTACTAAAAATCATCGAATTAGGCAATATTTTGCTGTTTTTCCAAGTTTTTGTGAGTTTTCAGTTTATTGCTGATAATTCATTAAATATACGATAAAAATAATGCAAACACATAATTGATTAGAAATTAACCTTAAACACTTCATTTTCAATCAACTATTTGTTTCTCGTTAAAATACTGAGTAAGATATTGGAAAGGGGAGAAGTTCTGTTTTTATTGCATATATCGACGTTTCAGCCGGATTAGAGCGGTTTTACGTGTATATCTTCCATCGGTAATATAAACGGAAAATCTGGAACATTTTAGTTAATTCTAATGAAAACACTGATTTTTATCATTTGTATTTGAAACAACATTGTCACACGTCATTTCCTGGGTCTAAATAATACGAAACCTCGCTCTATGATTTGAAGTAAAAATCCTCATATATGGTAATATAGTGACTTTTTACACGTTATTCATGTAGTGTGATTTTACGTATATATATTCGTTTTTACCAATATTTCGATACTACTTCATGTTTTCTCACGATATGTGATTTCGCCTTCAAATCTCAGAATTTCGCAAATTTTGCATTTTTTAACAAGTTTTCTTGCATTTTGTTTTGCACTAAAAATCGTCGAATTTAGCAATATTTTGACCTTTATCATACCCGTTTCCTCTATGTGATTTAAACAAAATATCATCGAATTAGGCCGTTTTCCACGTTATTGTGAATTTTCAGTTTATTGTTATTAATTCATTAAATATTCGATAAAAATGATGCAAACACATAATAGATTAGAAATTAACCTTAAACACTTCATTTTCAATCAACTATTTGTTTCTCGTTAAAATACTGAGTAAGGTATTGGAAAGGGGAGAAGTTCTGTTTTTATTGCATATATCGACGTTTCAGCCGGATTAGAGCGGTTTTACGTGTACATCTTCCATCGGTAATATAAACGGAAAATCTGGAACATTTTAGTTAATTCTAATGAAAACACATTGATTTTTATCATTTGTATTTGAAACAACATTGTCACACGTCTTTTCTTGGGTCTAAATAATACGAAACCTCGCTCTATGATTTGAAGTAAAAATACTCATATATATAGTGACTTTTTACACGTTATTCATGTAGTGTGATTTTACGTATATATATTCGTTTTTACCAATATTTCGATAGTACTTCATGTTTTCTCACGATATGTGATTTCGCCTTCAAATCTCAGAATTTCGCAAATTTTGCATTTTTAAGCAAGTTTTCTTGCATTTTGTTTTGCACTAAAAATCATCGAATTTAGCAATATTTTGACCTTTATCATCCCCGTTTCCTCTATGTGATTTAAACAAAATATCATCGAATTAGGCCGTTTTCCACGTTATTGTGAATTTTCAGTTTATTGTTATTAATTCATTAAATATACGAATAAAATTATGCAAACACATAATTGATCAGAAAATAACCTTAAATACTTTATTTTCAATCATCTATTTGTTTCTAGTTAAAATACTGAGTAAAATATTGAAAAGGGGAGAAGTTCCGTTTTTATTGCATATATCGACGTTTCAGCCGGATTAGAACGGTTTTACGTCTACATCTTCCATCGGTAATATAAACCAAAAATCAGGAACACTTTAGTTAATTTTAATGAAAACACATTGATTTTTATCATTTGTTTTGAAAGCAACATCTTTATACGTCTTTTCTAGGGTCTAAAAAATACGAAACCTCGCTCCATGATTCGAAGTTAAAATCCTCAAATTTGGTATAATAATGACCTTTTTCACGTTTTTCATTTAGTTTGATATTACGTAAATATATTCATTTTTATCAATATTTCGATACTATTTCATGTAGTATCACGATATGTGATTTGGCCTTCAAATCTCAGATTTTCGCATAATATTGCATTTTAAGCAAGTTTTCTTGCATTTTGTTTCGTACTAAAAATCATCGAATTCAGCAATATTTTGACAGTTATCATCCCCTTTTCCTTTATGTGATATAAACAAAATATCATCGAATTAGGCAATATTTTGCTGTTTTTCCAAGTTTTTGTTAGTTTTCAGTTTATTGCTAATAATTCATTAAATATACGATAAAAATGATGCAAACACATAATTGATTAGAAAATAACCTTAAATACTTTATTTTCAATCATCTATTTGTTTCTCGTTAAAATACTGAGTAAGATATTGGAAAGGGGAGAAGTTCTGTTTTTATTGCATATATCGACGTTTCAGCCGGCGTAGAACGGTTTTACGTGTACATTTTCCATCGGTAATATAAACCGAAAATCAGGAACATTTTAGTTAATTTTAAGGAAAACACATTGATTTTTGTCATTTGTATTGGAAGCAACATCTTTATACTTCTTTTCTAGGGTCTAAAAAACATGAAACGTCGCTTTATGATTCGACGTTAAAATACTCAAATTTGGTATAATAATGACTTTTTTCACGTTTTTCATGTAGTTTGATATTACGTAAATATATTCATTTTTACCAATATTTCCATACCATTTCATGTAGTATCACGATATGTGATTTGGCCTTCAAATCTGAGATTTTCGCATAATATTGCATTTTAAGCAAGTTTTCTTGCATTTTGTTTCGTACTAAAAATCATCGAATTCAGCAATATTTTGACAGTTATCATCCCCTTTTCCTTTATGTGATATAAACAAAATATCATCGAACTAGGCAATATTTTGAGGTTTTTCCAAGTTTTTGTGAATTTTCAGTTTATTGCTATTAATTCATTAAATATACGAGAAAAATTATGCAAACACATAATTGATCAGAAAATAACCTTAAATACTTCATTTTAAATCATCTATTTGTTTCTCGTTAAAATACTCGGTAAGATATTTAAAAGGGGAGAATTTCTGTTTTTATTGCATATATCGACGTTTCAGCCGGCGTAGAACGGTTTTACGTGTACATTTTCCATCGGTAATATAAACCGAAAATCAGGAACATTTTAGTTAATTTTAATGAAAACATTGATTTTTGTCATTTGTATTGGAAGCAACATCTTTATACATCTTTTCTAGGGTCTAAAAAACATGAAACGTCGCTTTATGATTCGACGTTAAAATACTCAAATTTGGTATAATAATGACTTTTTTCACGTTTTTCATGTAGTTTGATATTACGTAAATATATTCATTTTTACCAATATTTCCATACCATTTCATGTAGTATCACGATATGTGATTTGGCCTTCAAATCTCAGATTTTCGCATAATATTGCATTTTAAGCATATTTTCTTGCATTTTGTTTCGTACTAAAAATCATCGAATTAGGCAATATTTTGCTGTTTTTCCAAGTTTTTGTGAGTTTTCAGTTTATTGCTGATAATTCATTAAATATACGATAAAAATGATGCAAACACATAATTGATTAGAAATTAACCTTAAACACTTCATTTTCAATCAACTATTTGTTTCTCGTTAAAATACTGAGTAAGATATTGGAAAGGGGAGAAGTTCTGTTTTTATTGCATATATCGACGTTTCAGCCGGATTAGAGCGGTTTTACGTGTACATCTTCCATCGGTAATATAAACGGAAAATCTGGAACATTTTAGTTAATTCTAATGAAAACTTTTAATTTTTATCATTTGTATTTGAAACAACATTGTCACACGTCATTTCCTGGGTCTAAATAATACGAAACCTCGCTCTATGATTTGAAGTAAAAATCCTCATATATGGTAATATAGTGACTTTTTACACGTTATTCATGTAGTGTGATTTTACGTATATATATTCGTTTTTACCAATATTTCGATACTACTTCATGTTTTCTCACGATATGTGATTTCGCCTTCAAATCTCAGAATTTCGCAAATTTTGCATTTTTAAGCAAGTTTTCTTGCATTTTGTTTTGCACTAAAAATCATCGAATTTAGCAATATTTTGACCTTTATCATACCCGTTTCCTCTATGTGATTTAAACAAAATATCATCGAATTAGGCCGTTTTCCACGTTATTGTGAATTTTCAGTTTATTGTTATTAATTCATTAAATATTCGATAAAAATGATGCAAACACATAATTGATTAGAAATTAACCTTAAACACTTCATTTTCAATCAACTATTTGTTTCTCGTTAAAATACTGAGTAAGATATTGGAAAGGGGAGAAGTTCTGTTTTTATTGCATATATCGACGTTTCAGCCGGATTAGAGCGGTTTTACGTGTACATCTTCCATCGGTAATATAAACGGAAAATCTGGAACATTTTAGTTAATTCTAATGAAAACACATTGATTTTTATCATTTGTATTTGAAACAACATTGTCACACGTCTTTTCTTGGGTCTAAATAATACGAAACCTCGCTCTATGATTTGAAGTAAAAATACTCATATATATAGTGACTTTTTACACGTTATTCATGTAGTGTGATTTTACGTATATATATTCGTTTTTACCAAAATTTCGATAGTACTTCATGTTTTCTCACGATATGTGATTTCGCCTTCAAATCTCAGAATTTCGCAAATTTTGCATTTTTAAGCAAGTTTTCTTGCATTTTGTTTTGCACTAAAAATCATCGAATTTAGCAATATTTTGACCTTTATCATACCCGTTTCCTCTATGTGATTTAAACAAAATATCATCGAATTAGGCCGTTTTCCACGTTATTGTGAATTTTCAGTTTATTGTTATTAATTCATTAAATATACGATTAAAATTATGCAAACACATAATTGATCAGAAAATAACCTTAAATACTTTATTTTCAATCATCTATTTGTTTCTCGTTAAAATACTGAGTAAAATATTGAAAAGGAGAGAAGTTCCGTTTTTATTGCATATATCGACGTTTCAGCCGGATTAGAATGGTTTTACGTGTATATCTTCCATCGGTAATATAAACAAAAAAATCAGGAACATTTTAGTTAATTTTAATGAAAACACATCGATTTTTATCATTTGTTTTGAAAGCAACATCTTTATACGTCTTTTCTAGGGTCTAAAAAATACGAAACCTCGCTCCATGATTCGAAGTTAAAATCCTCAAATTTGGTATAATAATGACCTTTTTCACGTAAGATATTGGAAAGGGGAGAAGTTCTGTTTTTATTGCATATATCGACGTTTCAGCCGGATTAGAGCGGTTTTACGTGTACATCTTCCATCGGTAATATAAACGGAAAATCTGGAACATTTTAGTTAATTCTAATGAAAACACATTGATTTTAATCATTTGTATTTGAAACAACATTGTCACACGTCTTTTCTTGGGTCTAAATAATACGAAACCTCGCTCTATGATTTGAAGTAAAAATCCTCATATATATAGTGACTTTTTACACGTTATTCATGTAGTGTGATTTTACGTATATATATTCGTTTTTACCAATATTTCGATACTACTTCATGTTTTCTCACGATATGTGATTTCGCCTTCAAATCTCAGAATTTCGCAAATTTTGCATTTTTAAGCAAGTTTTCTTGCATCTTGTTTTGCACTAAAAATCATCGAATTTAGCAATATTTTGACCTTTATCATCCCCGTTTCCTCTATGTGATTTAAACAAAATATCATCGAATTAGGCCGTTTTCCACGTTATTCTGAATTTTCAGTTTATTGTTATTAATTCATTAAATATACGATTAAAATTATGCAAACACATAATTGATCAGAAAATAACCTTAAATACTTTATTTTCAATCATCTATTTGTTTCTCGTTAAAATACTGAGTAAAATATTGAAAAGGGGAGAAGTTCCGTTTTTATTGCATATATCGACGTTTCAGCCGGATTAGAACGGTTTTACGTCTACATCTTCCATCGGTAATATAAACCAAAAATCAGGAACACTTTAGTTAATTTTAATGAAAACACATTGATTTTTATCATTTGTTTTGAAAGCAACATCTTTATACGTCTTTTCTAGGGTCTAAAAAATACGAAACCTCGCTCCATGATTCGAAGTTAAAATCCTCAAATTTGGTATAATAATGACCTTTTTCAAGTTTTTCATTTAGTTTGATATTACGTAAATATATTCATTTTTATCAATATTTCGATACTATTTCATGTAGTATCACGATATGTGATTTGGCCTTCAAATCTGAGATTTTCGCATAATATTGCATTTTAAGCAAGTTTTCTTGCATTTTGTTTCGTACTAAAAATCATCGAATTCAGCAATATTTTGACAGTTATCATCCCCTTTTCCTTTATGTGATATAAACAAAATATCATCGAATTAGGCAATATTTTGCTATTTTTCCAAGTTTTTGTTAGTTTTCAGTTTATTGCTAATAATTCATTAAATATACGATAAAAATGATGCAAACACATAATTGATTAGAAAATAACCTTAAATACTTTATTTTCAATCATCTATTTGTTTCTCGTTAAAATACTGAGTAAGATATTGGAAAGGGGAGAAGTTCTGTTTTTATTGCATATATCGACGTTTCAGCCGGCGTAGAACGGTTTTACGTGTACATTTTCCATCGGTAATATAAACCGAAAATCAGGAACATTTTAGTTAATTTTAAGGAAAACACATTGATTTTTGTCATTTGTATTGGAAGCAACATCTTTATACTTCTTTTCTAGGGTCTAAAAAACATGAAACGTCGCTTTATGATTCGACGTTAAAATACTCAAATTTGGTATAATAATGACTTTTTTCACGTTTTTCATGTAGTTTGATATTACGTAAATATATTCATTTTTACCAATATTTCCATACCATTTCATGTAGTATCACGATATGTGATTTGGCCTTCAAATCTCAGATTTTCGCATAATATTGCATTTTAAGCATATTTTCTTGCATTTTGTTTCGTACTAAAAATCATCGAATTAGGCAATATTTTGCTGTTTTTCCAAGTTTTTGTGAGTTTTCAGTTTATTGCTGATAATTCATTAAATATACGATAAAAATGATGCAAACACATAATTGATTAGAAATTAACCTTAAACACTTAATTTTCAATCAACTATTTGTTTCTCGTTAAAATACTGAGTAAGATATTGGAAAGGGGAGAAGTTCTGTTTTTATTGCATATATCGACGTTTCAGCCGGATTAGAGCGGTTTTACGTGTACATCTTCCATCGGTAATATAAACGGAAAATCTGGAACATTTTAGTTAATTCTAATGAAAACACTGATTTTTATCATTTGTATTTGAAACAACATTGTCACACGTCATTTCCTGGGTCTAAATAGTACGAAACCTCGCTCTATGATTTGAAGTAAAAATCCTCATATATGGTAATATAGTGACTTTTTACACGTTATTCATGTAGTGTGATTTTACGTATATATATTCGTTTTTACCAATATTTCGATACTACTTCATGTTTTCTCACGATATGTGATTTTGCCTTCAAATCTCAGAATTTCGCAAATTTTGCATTTTTTAACAAGTTTTCTTGCATTTTGTTTTGCACTAAAAATCGTCGAATTTAGCAATATTTTGACCTTTATCATACCCGTTTCCTCTATGTGATTTAAACAAAATATCATCGAATTAGGCCGTTTTCCACGTTATTGTGAATTTTCAGTTTATTGTTATTAATTCATTAAATATTCGATAAAAATGATGCAAACACATAATTGATTAGAAATTAACCTTAAACACTTCATTTTCAATCAACTATTTGTTTCTCGTTAAAATACTGAGTAAGATATTGGAAAGGGGAGAAGTTCTGTTTTTATTGCATATATCGACGTTTCAGCCGGATTAGAGCGGTTTTACGTGTAGATCTTCCATCGGTAATATAAACGGAAAATCTGGAACATTTTAGTTAATTCTAATGAAAACTTTTAATTTTTATCATTTGTATTTGAAACAACATTGTCACACGTCATTTCCTGGGTCTAAATAATACGAAACCTCGCTCTATGATTTGAAGTAAAAATCCTCATATATGGTAATATAGTGACTTTTTACACGTTATTCATGTAGTGTGATTTTACGTATATATATTCGTTTTTACCAATATTTCGATACTACTTCATGTTTTCTCACGATATGTGATTTCGCCTTCAAATCTCAGAATTTCGCAAATTTTGCATTTTTTAACAAGTTTTCTTGCATTTTGTTTTGCAATAAAAATCGTCGAATTTAGCAATATTTTGACCTTTATCATACCCGTTTCCTCTATGTGATTTAAACAAAATATCATCGAATTAGGCCGTTTTCCACGTTATTGTGAATTTTCAGTTTATTGTTATTAATTCATTAAATATTCGATAAAAATGATGCAAACACATAATTGATTAGAAATTAACCTTAAACACTTCATTTTCAATCAACTATTTGTTTCTCGTTAAAATACTGAGTAAGATATTGGAAAGGGGAGAAGTTCTGTTTTTATTGCATATATCGACGTTTCAGCCGGATTAGAGCGGTTTTACGTGTACATCTTCCATCGGTAATATAAACGGAAAATCTGGAACATTTTAGTTAATTCTAATGAAAACTTTTAATTTTTATCATTTGTATTTGAAACAACATTGTCACACGTCATTTCCTGGGTCTAAATAATACGAAACCTCGCTCTATGATTTGAAGTAAAAATCCTCATATATGGTAATATATTGACTTTTTACACGTTATTCATGTAGTGTGATTTTACGTATATATATTCGTTTTTACCAATATTTCGATACTACTTCATGTTTTCTCACGATATGTGATTTCGCCTTCAAATCTCAGAATTTCGCAAATTTTGCATTTTTTAACAAGTTTTCTTGCATTTTGTTTTGCACTAAAAATCATCGAATTTAGCAATATTTTGACCTTTATCATACCCGTTTCCTCTATTTGATTTAAACAAAATATCATCGAATTAGGCCGTTTTCCACGTTATTGTGAATTTTCAGTTTATTGTTATTAATTCATTAAATATTCGATAAAAATGATGCAAACACATAATTGATTAGAAATTAACCTTAAACACTTCATTTTCAATCAACTATTTGTTTCTCGTTAAAATACTGAGTAAGATATTGGAAAGGGGAGAAGTTCTGTTTTTATTGCATATATCGACGTTTCAGCCGGATTAGAGCGGTTTTACGTATACATCTTCCATCGGTAATATAAACGGAAAATCTGGAACATTTTAGTTAATTCTAATGAAAACACATTGATTTTTATCATTTGTATTTGAAACAACATTGTCACACGTCTTTTCTTGGGTCTAAATAATACGAAACCTCGCTCTATGATTTGAAGTAAAAATACTCATATATATAGTGACTTTTTACACGTTATTCATGTAGTGTGATTTTACGTATATATATTCGTTTTTACCAAAATTTCGATAGTACTTCATGTTTTCTCACGATATGTGATTTCGCCTTCAAATCTCAGAATTTCGCAAATTTTGCATTTTTAAGCAAGTTTTCTTGCATTTTGTTTTGCACTAAAAATCATCGAATTTAGCAATATTTTGACCTTTATCATACCCGTTTCCTCTATGTGATTTAAACAAAATATCATCGAATTAGGCCGTTTTCCACGTTATTGTGAATTTTCAGTTTATTGTTATTAATTCATTAAATATACGATTAAAATTATGCAAACACATAATTGATCAGAAAATAACCTTAAATACTTTATTTTCAATCATCTATTTGTTTCTCGTTAAAATACTGAGTAAAATATTGAAAAGGAGAGAAGTTCCGTTTTTATTGCATATATCGACGTTTCAGCCGGATTAGAATGGTTTTACGTGTATATCTTCCATCGGTAATATAAACAAAAAAATCAGGAACATTTTAGTTAATTTTAATGAAAACACATCGATTTTTATCATTTGTTTTGAAAGCAACATCTTTATACGTCTTTTCTAGGGTCTAAAAAATACGAAACCTCGCTCCATGATTCGAAGTTAAAATCCTCAAATTTGGTATAATAATGACCTTTTTCACGTAAGATATTGGAAAGGGGAGAAGTTCTGTTTTTATTGCATATATCGACGTTTCAGCCGGATTAGAGCGGTTTTACGTGTACATCTTCCATCGGTAATATAAACGGAAAATCTGGAACATTTTAGTTAATTCTAATGAAAACACATTGATTTTAATCATTTGTATTTGAAACAACATTGTCACACGTCTTTTCTTGGGTCTAAATAATACGAAACCTCGCTCTATGATTTGAAGTAAAAATCCTCATATATATAGTGACTTTTTACACGTTATTCATGTAGTGTGATTTTACGTATATATATTCGTTTTTACCAATATTTCGATACTACTTCATGTTTTCTCACGATATGTGATTTCGCCTTCAAATCTCAGAATTTCGCAAATTTTGCATTTTTAAGCAAGTTTTCTTGCATCTTGTTTTGCACTAAAAATCATCGAATTTAGCAATATTTTGACCTTTATCATCCCCGTTTCCTCTATGTGATTTAAACAAAATATCATCGAATTAGGCCGTTTTCCACGTTATTCTGAATTTTCAGTTTATTGTTATTAATTCATTAAATATACGATTAAAATTATGCAAACACATAATTGATCAGAAAATAACCTTAAATACTTTATTTTCAATCATCTATTTGTTTCTCGTTAAAATACTGAGTAAAATATTGAAAAGGGGAGAAGTTCCGTTTTTATTGCATATATCGACGTTTCAGCCGGATTAGAACGGTTTTACGTCTACATCTTCCATCGGTAACATAAACCAAAAATCAGGAACACTTTAGTTAATTTTAATGAAAACACATTGATTTTTATCATTTGTTTTGAAAGCAACATCTTTATACGTCTTTTCTAGGGTCTAAAAAATACGAAACCTCGCTCTATGATTCGAAGTTAAAATCCTCAAATTTGGTATAATAATGACCTTTTTCACGTTTTTCATTTAGTTTGATATTACGTAAATATATTCATTTTTATCAATATTTCGATACTATTTCATGTAGTATCACGATATGTGATTTGGCCTTCAAATCTGAGATTTTCGCATAATATTGCATTTTAAGCAAGTTTTCTTGCATTTTGTTTCGTACTAAAAATCATCGAATTCAGCAATATTTTGACAGTTATCATCCCCTTTTCCTTTATGTGATATAAACAAAATATCATCGAATTAGGCAATATTTTGCTATTTTTCCAAGTTTTTGTTAGTTTTCAGTTTATTGCTAATAATTCATTAAATATACGATAAAAATGATGCAAACACATAATTGATTAGAAAATAACCTTAAATACTTTATTTTCAATCATCTATTTGTTTCTCGTTAAAATACTGAGTAAGATATTGGAAAGGGGAGAAGTTCTGTTTTTATTGCATATATCGACGTTTCAGCCGGATTAGAGCGGTTTTACGTGTACATCTTCCATCGGTAATATAAACGGAAAATCTGGAACATTTTAGTTAATTCTAATGAAAACACATTGATTTTTATCATTTGTATTTGAAACAACATTGTCACACGTCTTTTCTTGGGTCTAAATAATACGAAACCTCGCTCTATGATTTGAAGTAAAAATACTCATATATATAGTGACTTTTTACACGTTATTCATGTAGTGTGATTTTACGTATATATATTCGTTTTTACCAAAATTTCGATAGTACTTCATGTTTTCTCACGATATGTGATTTCGCCTTCAAATCTCAGAATTTCGCAAATTTTGCATTTTTAAGCAAGTTTTCTTGCATTTTGTTTTGCACTAAAAATCATCGAATTTAGCAATATTTTGACCTTTATCATACCCGTTTCCTCTATGTGATTTAAACAAAATATCATCGAATTAGGCCGTTTTCCACGTTATTGTGAATTTTCAGTTGATTGTTATTAATTCATTAAATATACGATTAAAATTATGCAAACACATAATTGATCAGAAAATAACCTTAAATACTTTATTTTCAATCATCTATTTGTTTCTCGTTAAAATACTGAGTAAAATATTGAAAAGGAGAGAAGTTCCGTTTTTATTGCATATATCGACGTTTCAGCCGGATTAGAATGGTTTTACGTGTATATCTTCCATCGGTAATATAAACAAAAAAATCAGGAACATTTTAGTTAATTTTAATGAAAACACATCGATTTTTATCATTTGTTTTGAAAGCAACATCTTTATACGTCTTTTCTAGGGTCTAAAAAATACGAAACCTCGCTCCATGATTCGAAGTTAAAATCCTCAAATTTGGTATAATAATGACCTTTTTCACGTAAGATATTGGAAAGGGGAGAAGTTCTGTTTTTATTGCATATATCGACGTTTCAGCCGGATTAGAGCGGTTTTACGTGTACATCTTCAATCGGTAATATAAACGGAAAATCTGGAACATTTTAGTTAATTCTAATGAAAACACATTGATTTTAATCATTTGTATTTGAAACAACATTGTCACACGTCTTTTCTTGGGTCTAAATAATACGAAACCTCGCTCTATGATTTGAAGTAAAAATCCTCATATATATAATGACTTTTTACACGTTATTCATGTAGTGTGATTTTACGTATATATATTCGTTTTTATCAATATTTCGATACTACTTCATGTTTTCTCACGATATGTGATTTCGCCTTCAAATCTCAGAATTTCGCAAATTTTGCATTTTTAAGCAAGTTTTCTTGCATCTTGTTTTGCACTAAAAATCATCGAATTTAGCAATATTTTGACCTTTATCATCCCCGTTTCCTCTATGTGATTTAAACAAAATATCATCGAATTAGGCCGTTTTCCACGTTATTCTGAATTTTCAGTTTATTGTTATTAATTCATTAAATATACGATTAAAATTATGCAAACACATAATTGATCAGAAAATAACCTTAAATACTTTATTTTCAATCATCTATTTGTTTCTCGTTAAAATACTGAGTAAAATATTGAAAAGGGGAGAAGTTCCGTTTTTATTGCACATATCGACGTTTCAGCCGGATTAGAACGGTTTTACGTCTACATCTTCCATCGGTAACATAAACCAAAAATCAGGAACACTTTAGTTAATTTTAATGAAAACACATTGATTTTTATCATTTGTTTTGAAAGCAACATCTTTATACGTCTTTTCTAGGGTCTAAAAAATACGAAACCTCGCTCCATGATTCGAAGTTAAAATCCTCAAATTTGGTATAATAATGACCTTTTTCACGTTTTTCATTTAGTTTGATATTACGTAAATATATTCATTTTTATGAATATTTCGATACTATTTCATGTAGTATCACGATATGTGATTTGGCCTTCAAATCTGAGATTTTCGCATAATATTGCATTTTAAGCAAGTTTTCTTGCATTTTGTTTCGTACTAAAAATCATCGAATTCAGCAATATTTTGACAGTTATCATCCCCTTTTCCTTTATGTGATATAAACAAAATATCATCGAATTAGGCAATATTTTGCTATTTTTCCAAGTTTTTGTTAGTTTTCAGTTTATTGCTAATAATTCATTAAATATACGATAAAAATGATGCAAACACATAATTGATTAGAAAATAACCTTAAATACTTTATTTTCAATCATCTATTTGTTTCTCGTTAAAATACTGAGTAAGATATTGGAAAGGGGAGAAGTTCTGTTTTTATTGCATATATCGACGTTTCAGCCGGATTAGAGCGGTTTTACGTGTACATCTTCCATCGGTAATATAAACGGAAAATCTGGAACATTTTAGTTAATTCTAATGAAAACACTGATTTTTATCATTTGTATTTGAAACAACATTGTCACACGTCATTTCCTGGGTCTAAATAATACGAAACCTCGCTCTATGATTTGAAGTAAAAATCCTCATATATGGTAATATAGTGACTTTTTACACGTTATTCATGTAGTGTGATTTTACGTATATATATTTGTTTTTACCAATATTTCGATACTACTTCATGTTTTCTCACGATATGTGATTTCGCCTTCAAATCTCAGAATTTCGCAAATTTTGCATTTTTAAGCAAGTTTTCTTGCATTTTGTTTTGCACTAAAAATCATCGAATTTAGCAATATTTTGACCTTTATCATACCCGTTTCCTCTATGTGATTTAAACAAAATATCATCGAATTAGGTTGTTTTCCACGTTATTGTGAATTTTCAGTTTATTGTTATTAATTCATTAAATATACGATTAAAATTATGCAAACACATAATTGATCAGAAAATAACCTTAAATACTTTATTTTCAATCATCTATTTGTTTCTCGTTAAAATACTGAGTAAAATATTGAAAAGGAGAGAAGTTCCGTTTTTATTGCATATATCGACGTTTCAGCCGGATTAGAATGGTTTTACGTGTATATCTTCCATCGGTAATATAAACAAAAAAATCAGGAACATTTTAGTTAATTTTAATGAAAACACATCGATTTTTATCATTTGTTTTGAAAGCAACATCTTTATACGTCTTTTCTAGGGTCTAAAAAATACGAAACCTCGCTCCATGATTCGAAGTTAAAATCCTCAAATTTGGTATTATAATGACCTTTTTCACGTAAGATATTGGAAAGGGGAGAAGTTCTGTTTTTATTGCATATATCGATGTTTCAGCCGGATTAGAGCGGTTTTACGTGTACATCTTCCATCGGTAATATAAACGGAAAATCTGGAACATTTTAGTTAATTCTAATGAAAACACATTGATTTTAATCATTTGTATTTGAAACAACATTGTCACACGTCTTTTCTTGGGTCTAAATAATACGAAACCTCGCTCTATGATTTGAAGTAAAAATCCTCATATATATAGTGACTTTTTACACGTTATTCATGTAGTGTGATTTTACGTATATATATTCGTTTTTACCAATATTTCGATACTACTTCATGTTTTCTCACGATATGTGATTTCGCCTTCAAATCTCAGAATTTCGCAAATTTTGCATTTTTAAGCAAGTTTTCTTGCATCTTGTTTTGCACTAAAAATCATCGAATTTAGCAATATTTTGACCTTTATCATCCCCGTTTCCTCTATGTGATTTAAACAAAATATCATCGAATTAGGCCGTTTTCCACGTTATTCTGAATTTTCAGTTTATTGTTATTAATTCATTAAATATACGATTAAAATTATGCAAACACATAATTGATCAGAAAATAACCTTAAATACTTTATTTTCAATCATCTATTTGTTTCTCGTTAAAATACTGAGTAAAATATTGAAAAGGGGAGAAGTTCCGTTTTTATTGCATATATCGACGTTTCAGCCGGATTAGAACGGTTTTACGTCTACATCTTCCATCGGTAACATAAACCAAAAATCAGGAACACTTTAGTTAATTTTAATGAAAACACATTGATTTTTATCATTTGTTTTGAAAGCAACATCTTTATACGTCTTTTCTAGGGTCTAAAAAATACGAAACCTCGCTCCATGATTCGAAGTTAAAATCCTCAAATTTGGTATAATAATGACCTTTTTCACGTTTTTCATTTAGTTTGATATTACGTAAATATATTCATTTTTATCAATATTTCGATACTATTTCATGTAGTATCACGATATGTGATTTGGCCTTCAAATCTGAGATTTTCGCATAATATTGCATTTTAAGCAAGTTTTCTTGCATTTTGTTTCGTACTAAAAATCATCGAATTCAGCAATATTTTGACAGTTATCATCCCCTTTTCCTTTATGTGATATAAACAAAATATCATCGAATTAGGCAATATTTTGCTATTTTTCCAAGTTTTTGTTAGTTTTCAGTTTATTGCTAATAATTCATTAAATATACGATAAAAATGATGCAAACACATAATTGATTAGAAAATAACCTTAAATACTTTATTTTCAATCATCTATTTGTTTCTCGTTAAAATACTGAGTAAGATATTGGAAAGGGGAGAAGTTCTGTTTTTATTGCATATATCGACGTTTCAGCCGGATTAGAGCGGTTTTACGTGTACATCTTCCATCGGTAATATAAACGGAAAATCTGGAACATTTTAGTTAATTCTAATGAAAACACTGATTTTTATCATTTGTATTTGAAACAACATTGTCACACGTCATTTCCTGGGTCTAAATAATACGAAACCTCGCTCTATGATTTGAAGTAAAAATCCTCATATATGGTAATATAGTGACTTTTTACACGTTATTCATGTAGTGTGATTTTACGTATATATATTCGTTTTTACCAATATTTCGATACTACTTCATGTTTTCTCACGATATGTGATTTCGCCTTCAAATCTCAGAATTTCGCAAATTTTGCATTTTTTAACAAGTTTTCTTGCATTTTGTTTTGCACTAAAAATCGTCGAATTTAGCAATATTTTGACCTTTATCATACCCGTTTCCTCTATGTGATTTAAACAAAATATCATCGAATTAGGCCGTTTTCCACGTTATTGTGAATTTTCAGTTTATTGTTATTAATTCATTAAATATTCGATAAAAATGATGCAAACACATAATTGATTAGAAATTAACCTTAAACACTTCATTTTCAATCAACTATTTGTTTCTCGTTAAAATACTGAGTAAGATATTGGAAAGGGGAGAAGTTCTGTTTTTATTGCATATATCGACGTTTCAGCCGGATTAGAGCGGTTTTACGTGTACATCTTCCATCGGTAATATAAACGGAAAATCTGGAACATTTTAGTTAATTCTAATGAAAACTTTTAATTTTTATCATTTGTATTTGAAACAACATTGTCACACGTCATTTCCTGGGTCTAAATAATACGAAACCTCGCTCTATGATTTGAAGTAAAAATCCTCATATATGGTAATATAGTGATTTTTTACACGTTATTCATGTAGTGTGATTTTACGTATATATATTCGTTTTTACCAATATTTCGATACTACTTCATGTTTTCTCACGATATGTGATTTCGCCTTCAAATCTCAGAATTTCGCAAATTTTGCATTTTTAAGCAAGTTTTCTTGCATTTTGTTTTGCACTAAAAATCATCGAATTTAGCAATATTTTGACCTTTATCATACCCGTTTCCTCTATGTGATTTAAACAAAATATCATCGAATTAGGCCGTTTTCCACGTTATTGTGAATTTTCAGTTTATTGTTATTAATTCATTAAATATTCGATAAAAATGATGCAAACACATAATTGATTAGAAATTAACCTTAAACACTTCATTTTCAATCAACTATTTGTTTCTCGTTAAAATACTGAGTAAGATATTGGAAAGGGGAGAAGTTCTGTTTTTATTGCATATATCGACGTTTCAGCCGGATTAGAGCGGTTTTACGTGTACATCTTCCATCGGTAATATAAACGGAAAATCTGGAACATTTTAGTTAATTCTAATGAAAACACATTGATTTTTATCATTTGTATTTGAAACAACATTGTCACACGTCTTTTCTTGGGTCTAAATAATACGAAACCTCGCTCTATGATTTGAAGTAAAAATACTCATATATATAGTGACTTTTTACACGTTATTCATGTAGTGTGATTTTACGTATATATATTCGTTTTTACCAAAATTTCGATAGTACTTCATGTTTTCTCACGATATGTGATTTCGCCTTCAAATCTCAGAATTTCGCAAATTTTGCATTTTTAAGCAAGTTTTCTTGCATTTTGTTTTGCACTAAAAATCATCGAATTTAGCAATATTTTGACCTTTATCATACCCGTTTCCTCTATGTGATTTAAACAAAATATCATCGAATTAGGCCGTTTTCCACGTTATTGTGAATTTTCAGTTTATTGTTATTAATTCATTAAATATACGATTAAAATTATGCAAACACATAATTGAGCAGAAAATAACCTTAAATACTTTATTTTCAATCATCTATTTGTTTCTCGTTAAAATACTGAGTAAAATATTGAAAAGGAGAGAAGTTCCGTTTTTATTGCATATATCGACGTTTCAGCCGGATTAGAATGGTTTTACGTGTATATCTTCCATCGGTAATATAAACAAAAAAATCAGGAACATTTTAGTTAATTTTAATGAAAACACATCGATTTTTATCATTTGTTTTGAAAGCAACATCTTTATACGTCTTTTCTAGGGTCTAAAAAATACGAAACCTCGCTCCATGATTCGAAGTTAAAATCCTCAAATTTGGTATAATAATGACCTTTTTCACGTAAGATATTGGAAAGGGGAGAAGTTCTGTTTTTATTGCATATATCGACGTTTCAGCCGGATTAGAGCGGTTTTACGTGTACATCTTCCATCGGTAATATAAACGGAAAATCTGGAACATTTTCGTTAATTCTAATGAAAACACATTGATTTTAATCATTTGTATTTGAAACAACATTGTCACACGTCTTTTCTTGGGTCTAAATAATACGAAACCTCGCTCTATGATTTGAAGTAAAAATCCTCATATATATAGTGACTTTTTACACGTTATTCATGTAGTGTGATTTTACGTATATATATTCGTTTTTACCAATATTTCGATACTACTTCATGTTTTCTCACGATATGTGATTTCGCCTTCAAATCTCAGAATTTCGCAAATTTTGCATTTTTAAGCAAGTTTTCTTGCATCTTGTTTTGCACTAAAAATCATCGAATTTAGCAATATTTTGACCTTTATCATCCCCGTTTCCTCTATGTGATTTAAACAAAATATCATCGAATTAGGCCGTTTTCCACGTTATTCTGAATTTTCAGTTTATTGTTATTAATTCATTAAATATACGATTAAAATTATGCAAACACATAATTGATCAGAAAATAACCTTAAATACTTTATTTTCAATCATCTATTTGTTTCTCGTTAAAATACTGAGTAAAATATTGAAAAGGGGAGAAGTTCCGTTTTTATTGCATATATCGACGTTTCAGCCGGATTAGAACGGTTTTACGTCTACATCTTCCATCGGTAATATAAACCAAAAAAAGGAACACTTTAGTTAATTTTAATGAAAACACATTGATTTTTATCATTTGTTTTGAAAGCAACATCTTTATACGTCTTTTCTAGGGTCTAAAAAATACGAAACCTCGCTCCATGATTCGAAGTTAAAATCCTCAAATTTGGTATAATAATGACCTTTTTCACGTTTTTCATTTAGTTTGATATTACGTAAATATATTCATTTTTATCAATATTTCGATACTATTTCATGTAGTATCACGATATGTGATTTGGCCTTCAAATCTGAGATTTTCGCATAATATTGCATTTTAAGCAAGTTTTCTTGCATTTTGTTTCGTACTAAAAATCATCGAATTCAGCAATATTTTGACAGTTATCATCCCCTTTTCCTTTATGTGATATAAACAAAATATCATCGAATTAGGCAATATTTTGCTATTTTTCCAAGTTTTTGTTAGTTTTCAGTTTATTGCTAATAATTCCTTAAATATACGATAAAAATGATGCAAACACATAATTGATTAGAAAATAACCTTAAATACTTTATTTTCAATCATCTATTTGTTTCTCGTTAAAATACTGAGTAAGATATTGGAAAGGGGAGAAGTTCTGTTTTTATTGCATATATCGACGTTTCAGCCGGCGTAGAACGGTTTTACGTGTACATTTTCCATCGGTAATATAAACCGAAAATCAGGAACATTTTAGTTAATTTTAAGGAAAACACATTGATTTTTGTCATTTGTATTGGAAGCAACATCTTTATACTTCTTTTCTAGGGTCTAAAAAACATGAAACGTCGCTTTATGATTCGACGTTAAAATACTCAAATTTGGTATAATAATGACTTTTTTCACGTTTTTCATGTAGTTTGATATTACGTAAATATATTCATTTTTACCAATATTTCCATACCATTTCATGTAGTATCACGATATGTGATTTGGCCTTCAAATCTCAGATTTTCGCATAATATTGCATTTTAAGCATATTTTCTTGCATTTTGTTTCGTACTAAAAATCATCGAATTAGGCAATATTTTGCTGTTTTTCCAAGTTTTTGTGAGTTTTCAGTTTATTGCTGATAATTCATTAAATATACGATAAAAATGATGCAAACACATAATTGATTAGAAATTAACCTTAAACACTTCATTTTCAATCAACTATTTGTTTCTCGTTAAAATACTGAGTAAGATATTGGAAAGGGGAGAAGTTCTGTTTTTATTGCATATATCGACGTTTCAGCCGGATTAGAGCGGTTTTACGTGTACATCTTCCATCGGTAATATAAACGGAAAATCTGGAACATTTTAGTTAATTCTAATGAAAACACTGATTTTTATCATTTGTATTTGAAACAACATTGTCACACGTCATTTCCTGGGTCTAAATAATACGAAACCTCGCTCTATGATTTGAAGTAAAAATCCTCATATATATAGTGACTTTTTACACGTTATTCATGTAGTGTGATTTTACGTATATATATTCGTTTTTACCATTATTTCGATAATACTTCATGTTTTCTCACGATATGTGATTTCGCCTTCAAATCTCAGAATTTCGCAAATTTTGCATTTTTAAGCAAGTTTTCTTGCATTTTGTTTTGCACTAAAAATCATCGAATTTAGCAATATTTTGACCTTTATCATACCCGTTTCCTCTATGTGATTTAAACAAAATATCATCGAATTAGGCCGTTTTCCACGTTATTGTGAATTTTCAGTTTATTGTTATTAATTCATTAAATATACGATTAAAATTATGCAAACACATAATTGATCAGAAAATAACCTTAAATACTTTATTTTCAATCATCTATTTGTTTCTCGTTAAAATACTGAGTAAAATATTGAAAAGGGGAGAAGTTCCGTTTTTATTGCATATATCGACGTTTCAGCCGGATTAGAACGGTTTTACGTCTACATCTTCCATCGGTAATATAAACCAAAAAAAGGAACACTTTAGTTAATTTTAATGAAAACACATTGATTTTTATCATTTGTTTTGAAAGCAACATCTTTATACGTCTTTTCTAGGGTCTAAAAAATACGAAACCTCGCTCCATGATTCGAAGTTAAAATCCTCAAATTTGGTATAATAATGACCTTTTTCACGTTTTTCATTTAGTTTGATATTACGTAAATATATTCATTTTTATCAATATTTCGATACTATTTCATGTAGTATCACGATATGTGATTTGGCCTTCAAATCTGAGATTTTCGCATAATATTGCATTTTAAGCAAGTTTTCTTGCATTTTGTTTCGTACTAAAAATCATCGAATTCAGCAATATTTTGACAGTTATCATCCCCTTTTCCTTTATGTGATATAAACAAAATATCATCGAATTAGGCAATATTTTGCTATTTTTCCAAGTTTTTGTTAGTTTTCAGTTTATTGCTAATAATTCCTTAAATATACGATAAAAATGATGCAAACACATAATTGATTAGAAAATAACCTTAAATACTTTATTTTCAATCATCTATTTGTTTCTCGTTAAAATACTGAGTAAGATATTGGAAAGGGGAGAAGTTCTGTTTTTATTGCATATATCGACGTTTCAGCCGGCGTAGAACGGTTTTACGTGTACATTTTCCATCGGTAATATAAACCGAAAATCAGGAACATTTTAGTTAATTTTAAGGAAAACACATTGATTTTTGTCATTTGTATTGGAAGCAACATCTTTATACTTCTTTTCTAGGGTCTAAAAAACATGAAACGTCGCTTTATGATTCGACGTTAAAATACTCAAATTTGGTATAATAATGACTTTTTTCACGTTTTTCATGTAGTTTGATATTACGTAAATATATTCATTTTTACCAATATTTCCATACCATTTCATGTAGTATCACGATATGTGATTTGGCCTTCAAATCTCAGATTTTCGCATAATATTGCATTTTAAGCATATTTTCTTGCATTTTGTTTCGTACTAAAAATCATCGAATTAGGCAATATTTTGCTGTTTTTCCAAGTTTTTGTGAGTTTTCAGTTTATTGCTGATAATTCATTAAATATACGATAAAAATGATGCAAACACATAATTGATTAGAAATTAACCTTAAACACTTCATTTTCAATCAACTATTTGTTTCTCGTTAAAATACTGAGTAAGATATTGGAAAGGGGAGAAGTTCTGTTTTTATTGCATATATCGACGTTTCAGCCGGATTAGAGCGGTTTTACGTGTACATCTTCCATCGGTAATATAAACGGAAAATCTGGAACATTTTAGTTAATTCTAATGAAAACACTGATTTTTATCATTTGTATTTGAAACAACATTGTCACACGTCATTTCCTGGGTCTAAATAATACGAAACCTCGCTCTATGATTTGAAGTAAAAATCCTCATATATAGTGACTTTTTACACGTTATTCATGTAGTGTGATTTTACGTATATATATTCGTTTTTACCATTATTTCGATAATACTTCATGTTTTCTCACGATAAGTGATTTCGCCTTCAAATCTCAGAATTTCGCAAATTTTGCATTTTTAAGCAAGTTTTCTTGCATTTTGTTTTGCACTAAAAATCATCGAATTTAGCAATATTTTGACCTTTATCATACCCGTTTCCTCTATGTGATTTAAACAAAATATCATCGAATTAGGCCGTTTTCCACGTTATTGTGAATTTTCAGTTTATTGTTATTAATTCATTAAATATACGATTAAAATTATGCAAACACATAATTGATCAGAAAATAACCTTAAATACTTTATTTTCAATCATCTATTTGTTTCTCGTTAAAATACTGAGTAAAATATTGAAAAGGAGAGAAGTTCCGTTTTTATTGCATATATCGACGTTTCAGCCGGATTAGAATGGTTTTACGTGTATATCTTCCATCGGTAATATAAACAAAAAAATCAGGAACATTTTAGTTAATTTTAATGAAAACACATTGATTTTTATCATTTGTTTTGAAAGCAACATCTTTATACGTCTTTTCTAGGGTCTAAAAAATACGAAACCTCGCTCCATGATTCGAAGTTAAAATCCTCAAATTTGGTATAATAATGACCTTTTTCACGTAAGATATTGGAAAGGGGAGAAGTTCTGTTTTTATTGCATATATCGACGTTTCAGCCGGATTAGAGCGGTTTTACGTGTACATCTTCCATCGGTAATATAAACGGAAAATCTGGAACATTTTAGTTAATTCTAATGAAAACACATTGATTTTAATCATTTGTATTTGAAACAACATTGTCACACGTCTTTTCTTGGGTCTAAATAATACGAAACCTCGCTCTATGATTTGAAGTAAAAATCCTCATATATATAGTGACTTTTTACACGTTATTCATGTAGTGTGATTTTACGTATATATATTCGTTTTTACCAATATTTCGATACTACTTCATGTTTTCTCACGATATGTGATTTCGCCTTCAAATCTCAGAATTTCGCAAATTTTGCATTTTTAAGCAAGTTTTCTTGCATCTTGTTTTGCACTAAAAATCATCGAATTTAGCAATATTTTGACCTTTATCATCCCCGTTTCCTCTATGTGATTTAAACAAAATATCATCGAATTAGGCCGTTTTCCACGTTATTCTGAATTTTCAGTTTATTGTTATTAATTCATTAAATATACGATTAAAATTATGCAAACACATAATTGATCAGAAAATAACCTTAAATACTTTATTTTCAATCATCTATTTGTTTCTCGTTAAAATACTGAGTAAAATATTAAAAAGGGGAGAAGTTCCGTTTTTATTGCATATATCGACGTTTCAGCCGGATTAGAACGGTTTTACGTCTACATCTTCCATCGGTAATATAAACCAAAAATCAGGAACATTTTAGTTAATTTTAATGAAAACTCATTGATTTTTATCATTTGTTTTGAAAGCAACATCTTTATACGTCTTTTCTAGGGTCTAAAAAACACGAAACCTCGCTCCATGATTCGAAGTTAAAATCCTCAAATTTGGTATAATAATGACCTTTTTCACGTTTTTCATTTAGTTTGATATTACGTAAATATATTCATTTTTATCAATATTTCGATACTATTTCATGTAGTATCACGATATGTGATTTGGCCTTCAAATCTCAGATTTTCGCATAATATTGCATTTTAAGCAAGTTTTCTTGCATTTTGTTTCGTACTAAAAATCATCGAATTCAGCAATATTTTGACAGTTATCATCCCCTTTTCCTTTATGTGATATAAACAAAATATCATCGAATTAGGCAATATTTTGCTATTTTTCCAAGTTTTTGTTAGTTTTCAGTTTATTGCTAATAATTCATTAAATATACGATAAAAATGATGCAAACACATAATTGATTAGAAAATAACCTTAAATACTTTATTTTCAATCATCTATTTGTTTCTCGTTAAAATACTGAGTAAGATATTGGAAAGGGGAGAAGTTCTGTTTTTATTGCATATATCGACGTTTCAGCCGGCGTAGAACGGTTTTACGTGTACATTTTCCATCGGTAATATAAACCGAAAATCAGGAACATTTTAGTTAATTTTAAGGAAAACACATTGATTTTTGTCATTTGTATTGGAAGCAACATCTTTATACTTCTTTTCTAGGGTCTAAAAAACATGAAACGTCGCTTTATGATTCGACGTTAAAATACTCAAATTTGGTATAATAATGACTTTTTTCACGTTTTTCATGTAGTTTGATATTACGTAAATATATTCATTTTTACCAATATTTCCATACCATTTCATGTAGTATCACGATATGTGATTTGGCCCTCAAATCTCAGATTTTCGCATAATATTGCATTTTAAGCAAGTTTTCTTGCATTTTGTTTCGTACTAAAAATCATCGAATTAGGCAATATTTTGCTGTTTTTCCAAGTTTTTGTGAGTTTTTCAGTTTATTGCTGATAATTCAATAAATATACGATAAAAATGATGCAAACACATAATTGATTAGAAATTAACCTTAAACACTTCATTTTCAATCAACTATTTGTTTCTCGTTAAAATACTGAGTAAGATATTGGAAAGGGGAGAAGTTCTGTTTTTATTGCATATATCGACGTTTCAGCCGGATTAGAGCGGTTTTACGTGTACATCTTCCATCGGTAATATAAACGGAAAATCTGGAACATTTTAGTTAATTCTAATGAAAACACTGATTTTTATCATTTGTATTTGAAACAACATTGTCACACGTCATTTCCTGGGTCTAAATAATACGAAACCTCGCTCTATGATTTGAAGTAAAAATCCTCATATATGGTAATATAGTGACTTTTTACACGTTATTCATGTAGTGTGATTTTACGTATATATATTCGTTTTTACCAATATTTCGATACTGCTTCATGTTTTCTCACGATATGTGATTTCGCCTTCAAATCTCAGAATTTCGCAAATTTTGCATTTTTTAACAAGTTTTCTTGCATTTTGTTTTGCACTAAAAATCGTCGAATTTAGCAATATTTTGACCTTTATCATACCCGTTTCCTCTATGTGATTTAAACAAAATATCATCGAATTAGGCCGTTTTCCACGTTATTGTGAATTTTCAGTTTATTGTTATTAATTCATTAAATATTCGATAAAAATTATGCAAACACATAATTGATTAGAAATTAACCTTAAACACTTCATTTTCAATCAACTATTTGTTTCTCGTTAAAATACTGAGTAAGATATTGGAAAGGGGAGAAGTTCTGTTTTTATTGCATATATCGACGTTTCAGCCGGATTAGAGCGGTTTTACGTGTACATCTTCCATCGGTAATATAAACGGAAAATCTGGAACATTTTAGTTAATTCTAATGAAAACACATTGATTTTTATCATTTGTATTTGAAACAACATTGTCACACGTCTGTTCTTGGGTCTAAATAATACGAAACCTCGCTCTATGATTTGAAGTAAAAATACTCATATATATAGTGACTTTTTACACGTTATTCATGTAGTGTGATTTTACGTATATATATTCGTTTTTACCAATATTTCGATAGTACTTCATGTTTTCTCACGATATGTGATTTCGCCTTCAAATCTCAGAATTTCGCAAATTTTGCATTTTTAAGCAAGTTTTCTTGCATTTTGTTTTGCACTAAAAATCATCGAATTTAGCAATATTTTGACCTTTATCATCCCCGTTTCCTCTATGTGATTTAAACAAAATATCATCGAATTAGGCCGTTTTCCACGTTATTGTGAATTTTCAGTTTATTGTTATTAATTCATTAAATATACGATTAAAATTATGCAAACACATAATTGATCAGAAAATAACCTTAAATACTTTATTTTCAATCATCTATTTGTTTCTCGTTAAAATACTGAGTAAAATGTTGAAAAGGGGAGAAGTTCCGTTTTTATTGCATATATCGACGTTTCAGCCGGATTAGAACGGTTTAACGTCTACATCTTCCATCGGTAATATAAACCAAAAATCAGGAACACTTTAGTTAATTTTAATGAAAACACATTGATTTTTATCATTTGTTTTGAAAGCAACATCTTTATACGTCTTTTCTAGGGTCTAAAAAATACGAAACCTCGCTCCATGATTCGAAGTTAAAATCCTCAAATTTGGTATAATAATGACCTTTTTCACGTTTTTCATTTAGTTTGATATTACGTAAATATATTAATTTTTATCAATATTTCGATACTATTTCATGTAGTATCACGATATGTGATTTGGCCTTCAAATCTCAGATTTTCGCACAATATTGCATTTTAAGCAAGTTTTCTTGCATTTTGTTTCGTACTAAAAATCATCGAATTCAGCAATATTTTGACAGTTATCATCCCCTTTTCCTTTATGTGATATAAACAAAATATCATCGAATTAGGCAATATTTTGGTGTTTTTCCAAGTTTTTGTTAGTTTTCAGTTTATTCCTAATAATTCATTAAATATACGATAAAAATGATGCAAACACATAATTGATTAGAAAATAACCTTAAATACTTTATTTTCAATCATCTATTTGTTTCTCGTTAAAATACTGAGTAAGATATTGGAAAGGGGAGAAGTTCTGTTTTTATTGCATATATCGACGTTTCAGCCGGCGTAGAACGGTTTTACGTGTACATTTTCCATCGGTAATATAAACCGAAAATCAGGAACATTTTAGTTAATTTTAAGGAAAACACATTGATTTTTGTCATTTGTATTGGAAGCAACATCTTTATACTTCTTTTCTAGGGTCTAAAAAACATGAAACGTCGCTTTATGATTCGACGTTAAAATACTCAAATTTGGTATAATAATGACTTTTTTCACGTTTTTCATGTAGTTTGATATTACGTAAATATATTCATTTTTACCAATATTTCCATACCATTTCATGTAGTATCACGATATGTGATTTGGCCTTCAAATCTCAGATTTTCGCATAATATTGCATTTTAAGCAAGTTTTCTTGCATTTTGTTTTGTACTAAAAATCATCGAATTAGGCAATATTTTGCTGTTTTTCCAAGTTTTTGTGAGTTTTCAGTTTATTGCTGATAATTCATTAAATATACGATAAAAATGATGCAAACACATAATTGATTAGAAATTAACCTTAAACACTTCATTTTCAATCAACTATTTGTTTCTCGTTAAAATACTGAGTAAGATATTGGAAAGGGGAGAAGTTCTGTTTTTATTGCATATATCGACGTTTCAGCCGGATTAGAGCGGTTTTACGTGTACATCTTCCATCGGTTATATAAACGGAAAATCTGGAACATTTTAGTTAATTCTAATGAAAACACTGATTTTTATCATTTGTATTTGAAACAACATTGTCACACGTCATTTCCTGGGTCTAAATAATACGAAACCTCGCTCTATGATTTGAAGTAAAAATCCTCATATATATAGTGACTTTTTACACGTTATTCATGTAGTGTGATTTTACGTATATATATTCGTTTTTACCATTATTTCGATAATACTTCATGTTTTCTCACGATATGTGATTTCGCCTTCAAATCTCAGAATTTCGCAAATTTTGCATTTTTAAGCAAGTTTTCTTGCATTTTGTTTTGCACTAAAAATCATCGAATTTAGCAATATTTTGACCTTTATCATACCCGTTTCCTCTATGTGATTTAAACAAAATATCATCGAATTAGGCCGTTTTCCACGTTATTGTGAATTTTCAGTTTATTGTTATTAATTCATTAAATATACGATTAAAATTATGCAAACACATAATTGATCAGAAAATAACCTTAAATACTTTATTTTCAATCATCTATTTGTTTCTCGTTAAAATACTGAGTAAAATATTGAAAAGGAGAGAAGTTCCGTTTTTATTGCATATATCGACGTTTCAGCCGGATTAGAATGGTTTTACGTGTATATCTTCCATCGGTAATATAAACAAAAAAATCAGGAACATTTTAGTTAATTTTAATGAAAACACATTGATTTTTATCATTTGTTTTGAAAGCAACATCTTTATACGTCTTTTCTAGGGTCTAAAAAACACGAAACCTCGCTCCATGATTCGAAGTTAAAATCCTCAAATTTGGTATAATAATGACCTTTTTCACGTTTTTCATTTAGTTTGATATTACGTAAATATATTCATTTTTATCAATATTTCGATACTATTTCATGTAGTATCACGATATGTGATTTGGCTTTCAAATCTCAGATTTTCGCATAATATTGCATTTTAAGCAAGTTTTCTTGTATTTTGTTTCGTACTAGAAATCATCGAATTTAGCAATATTTTGACCTTTATCATCCCCTTTTCCTTTATGTGATATAAACAAAATATCATCGAACTAGGCAATATTTTGAGGTTTTTCCAAGTTTTTGTGAATTTTCAGTTTATTGCTATTAATTCATTAAATATACGAGAAAAATTATGCAAACACATAATTGATCAGAAAATAACCTTAAATACTTCATTTTAAATCATCTATTTGTTTCTCGTTAAAATACTCGGTAAGATATTTAAAAGGGGAGAATTTCTGTTTTTATTGCATATATCGACGTTTCAGCCGGCGTAGAACGGTTTTACGTGTACATTTTCCATCGGTAATATAAACAGAAAATCAGGAACATTTTAGTTAATTTTAATGAAAACATTGATTTTTGTCATTTGTATTGGAAGCAACATCTTTATACTTCTTTTCTAGGGTCTAAAAAACATGAAACGTCGCTTTATGATTCGACGTTAAAATACTCAAATTTGGTATAATAATGACTTTTTTCACGTTTTTCATGTAGTTTGATATTACGTAAATATATTCATTTTTACCAATATTTCCATACCATTTCATGTAGTATCACGATATGTGATTTGGCCTTCAAATCTCAGATTTTCGCATAATATTGCATTTTAAGCATATTTTCTTGCATTTTGTTTCGTACTAAAAATCATCGAATTAGGCAATATTTTGCTGTTTTTCCAAGTTTTTGTGAGTTTTCAGTTTATTGCTGATAATTCATTAAATATACGATAAAAATGATGCAAACACATAATTGATTAGAAATTAACCTTAAACACTTCATTTTCAATCAACTATTTGTTTCTCGTTAAAATACTGAGTAAGATATTGGAAAGGGGAGAAGTTCTGTTTTTATTGCATATATCGACGTTTCAGCCGGATTAGAGCGGTTTTACGTGTACATCTTCCATCGGTAATATAAACGGAAAATCTGGAACATTTTAGTTAATTGTAATGAAAACTTTTAATTTTTATCATTTGTATTTGAAACAACATTGTCACACGTCATTTCCTGGGTCTAAATAATACGAAACCTCGCTCTATGATTTGAAGTAAAAATCCTCATATATGGTAATATAGTGACTTTTTACACGTTATTCATGTAGTGTGATTTTACGTATATATATTCGTTTTTACCAATATTTCGATACTACTTCATGTTTTCTCACGATATGTGATTTCGCCTTCAAATCTCAGAATTTCGCAAATTTTGCATTTTTTAACAAGTTTTCTTGCATTTTGTTTTGCACTAAAAATCGTCGAATTTTGCAATATTTTGACCTTTATCATACCCGTTTCCTCTATGTGATTTAAACAAAATATCATCGAATTAGGCCGTTTTCCACGTTATTGTGAATTTTCAGTTTATTGTTATTAATTCATTAAATATTCGATAAAAATGATGCAAACACATAATTGATTAGAAATTAACCTTAAACACTTCATTTTCAATCAACTATTTGTTTCTCGTTAAAATACTGAGTAAGATATTGGAAAGGGGAGAAGTTCTGTTTTTATTGCATATATCGACGTTTCAGCCGGATTAGACCGGTTTTACGTGTACATCTTCCATCGGTAATATAAACGGAAAATCTGGAACATTTTAGTTAATTCTAATGAAAACACATTGATTTTTATCATTTGTATTTCAAACAACATTGTCACACGTCTTTTCTTGGGTCTAAATAATACGAAACCTCGCTCTATGATTTGAAGTAAAAATACTCATATATATAGTGACTTTTTACACGTTATTCATGTAGTGTGATTTTACGTATATATATTCGTTTTTACCAATATTTCGATAGTACTTCATGTTTTCTCACGATATGTGATTTCGCCTTCAAATCTCAGAATTTCGCAAATTTTGAATTTTTAAGCAAGTTTTCTTGCATTTTGTTTTGCACTAAAAATCATCGAATTTAGCAATATTTTGACCTTTATCATCCCCGTTTCTTCTATGTGATTTAAACAAAGTATCATCGAATTAGGTCGTTTTCCACGTTTTTGTGAATTTTCAGTTTGTTATTAATTCATTAAATATACGATTAAAATTATGCAAACACATAATTGATCAGAAAATAACCTTAAATACTTTATTTTCAATCATCTATTTGTTTCTCGTTAAAATACTGAGTAAAATATTGAAAAGGGGAGAAGTTCCGTTTTTATTGCATATATCGACGTTTCAGCCGGATTAGAACGGTTTTACGTCTACATCTTCCATCGGTAATATAAACCAAAAATCAGGAACACTTTAGTTAATTTTAATGAAAACACATTGATTTTTATCATTTGTTTTGAAAGCAACATCTTTATACGTCTTTTCTAGGGTCTAAAAAATACGAAACCTCGCTCCATGATTCGAAGTTAAAATCCTCAAATTTGGTATAATAATGACCTTTTTCACGTTTTTCATTTAGTTTGATATTACGTAAATATATTAATTTTTATCAATATTTCGATACTATTTCATGTAGTATCACGATATGTGATTTGGCCTTCAAATCTCAGATTTTCGCACAATATTGCATTTTAAGCAAGTTTTCTTGCATTTTGTTTCGTACTAAAAATCATCGAATTCAGCAATATTTTGACAGTTATCATCCCCTTTTCCTTTATGTGATATAAACAAAATATCATCGAATTAGGCAATATTTTGGTGTTTTTCCAAGTTTTTGTTAGTTTTCAGTTTATTCCTAATAATTCATTAAATATACGATAAAAATGATGCAAACACATAATTGATTAGAAAATAACCTTAAATACTTTATTTTCAATCATCTATTTGTTTCTCGTTAAAATACTGAGTAAGATATTGGAAAGGGGAGAAGTTCTGTTTTTATTGCATATATCGACGTTTCAGCCGGCGTAGAACGGTTTTACGTGTACATTTTCCATCGGTAATATAAACCGAAAATCAGGAACATTTTAGTTAATTTTAAGGAAAACACATTGATTTTTGTCATTTGTATTGGAAGCAACATCTTTATACTTCTTTTCTAGGGTCTAAAAAACATGAAACGTCGCTTTATGATTCGACGTTAAAATACTCAAATTTGGTATAATAATGACTTTTTTCACGTTTTTCATGTAGTTTGATATTACGTAAATATATTCATTTTTACCAATATTTCCATACCATTTCATGTAGTATCACGATATGTGATTTGGCCTTCAAATCTCAGATTTTCGCATAATATTGCATTTTAAGCAAGTTTTCTTGCATTTTGTTTTGTACTAAAAATCATCGAATTAGGCAATATTTTGCTGTTTTTCCAAGTTTTTGTGAGTTTTCAGTTTATTGCTGATAATTCATTAAATATACGATAAAAATGATGCAAACACATAATTGATTAGAAATTAACCTTATACACTTCATTTTCAATCAACTATTTGTTTCTCGTTAAAATACTGAGTAAGATATTGGAAAGGGGAGAAGTTCTGTTTTTATTGCATATATCGACGTTTCAGCCGGATTAGAGCGGTTTTACGTGTACATCTTCCATCGGTTATATAAACGGAAAATCTGGAACATTTTAGTTAATTCTAATGAAAACACTGATTTTTATCATTTGTATTTGAAACAACATTGTCACACGTCATTTCCTGGGTCTAAATAATACGAAACCTCGCTCTATGATTTGAAGTAAAAATCCTCATATATATAGTGACTTTTTACACGTTATTCATGTAGTGTGATTTTACGTATATATATTCGTTTTTACCATTATTTCGATAATACTTCATGTTTTCTCACGATATGTGATTTCGCCTTCAAATCTCAGAATTTCGCAAATTTTGCATTTTTAAGCAAGTTTTCTTGCATTTTGTTTTGCACTAAAAATCATCGAATTTAGCAATATTTTGACCTTTATCATACCCGTTTCCTCTATGTGATTTAAACAAAATATCATCGAATTAGGCCGTTTTCCACGTTATTGTGAATTTTCAGTTTATTGTTATTAATTCATTAAATATACGATTAAAATTATGCAAACACATAATTGATCAGAAAATAACCTTAAATACTTTATTTTCAATCATCTATTTGTTTCTCGTTAAAATACTGAGTAAAATATTGAAAAGGAGAGAAGTTCCGTTTTTATTGCATATATCGACGTTTCAGCCGGATTAGAATGGTTTTACGTGTATATCTTCCATCGGTAATATAAACAAAAAAATCAGGAACATTTTAGTTAATTTTAATGAAAACACATTGATTTTTATCATTTGTTTTGAAAGCAACATCTTTATACGTCTTTTCTAGGGTCTAAAAAATACGAAACCTCGATCCATGATTCGAAGTTAAAATCCTCAAATTTGGTATAATAATGACCTTTTTCACGTAAGATATTGGAAAGGGGAGAAGTTCTGTTTTTATTGCATATATCGACGTTTCAGCCGGATTAGAGCGGTTTTACGTGTACATCTTCCATCGGTAATATAAACGGAAAATCTGGAACATTTTAGTTAATTCTAATGAAAACACATTGATTTTAATCATTTGTATTTGAAACAACATTGTCACACGTCTTTTCTTGGGTCTAAATAATACGAAACCTCGCTCTATGATTTGAAGTAAAAATCCTCATATATATAGTGACTTTTTACACGTTATTCATGTAGTGTGATTTTACGTATATATATTCGTTTTACCAATATTTCGATACTACTTCATGTTTTCTCACGATATGTGATTTCGCCTTCAAATCTCAGAATTTCGCAAATTTTGCATTTTTAAGCAAGTTTTCTTGCATTTTGTTTTGCACTAAAAATCATCGAATTTAGCAATATTTTGACCTTTATCATACCCGTTTCCTCTATGTGATTTAAACAAAATATCATCGAATTAGGCCGTTTTCCACGTTATTCTGAATTTTCAGTTTATTGTTATTAATTCATTAAATATACGATTAAAATTATGCAAACACATAATTGATCAGAAAATAACCTTAAATACTTTATTTTCAATCATCTATTTGTTTCTCGTTAAAATACTGAGTAAAATATTGAAAAGGGGAGAAGTTCCGTTTTTATTGCATATATCGACGTTTCAGCCGGATTAGAACGGTTTTACGTCTACATCTTCCATCGGTAATATAAACCAAAAATCAGGAACATTTTAGTTAATTTTAATGAAAACTCATTGATTTTTATCATTTGTTTTGAAAGCAACATCTTTATACGTCTTTTCTAGGGTCTAAAAAACACGAAACCTCGCTCCATGATTCGAAGTTAAAATCCTCAAATTTGGTATAATAATGACCTTTTTCACGTTTTTCATTTAGTTTGATATTACGTAAATATATTCATTTTTATCAATATTTCGATACTATTTCATGTAGTATCACGATATGTGATTTGGCTTTCAAATCTCAGATTTTCGCATAATATTGCATTTTAAGCAAGTTTTCTTGTATTTTGTTTCGTACTAGAAATCATCGAATTTAGCAATATTTTGACCTTTATCATCCCCTTTTCCTTTATGTGATATAAACAAAATATCATCGAACTAGGCAATATTTTGAGGTTTTTCCAAGTTTTTGTGAATTTTCAGTTTATTGCTATTAATTCATTAAATATACGAGAAAAATTATGCAAACACATAATTGATCAGAAAATAACCTTAAATACTTCATTTTAAATCATCTATTTGTTTCTCGTTAAAATACTCGGTAAGATATTTAAAAGGGGAGAATTTCTGTTTTTATTGCATATATCGACGTTTCAGCCGGCGTAGAACGGTTTTACGTGTACATTTTCCATCGGTAATATAAACAGAAAATCAGGAACATTTTAGTTAATTTTAATGAAAACATTGATTTTTGTCATTTGTATTGGAAGCAACATCTTTATACTTCTTTTCTAGGGTCTAAAAAACATGAAACGTCGCTTTATGATTCGACGTTAAAATACTCAAATTTGGTATAATAATGACTTTTTTCACGTTTTTCATGTAGTTTGATATTACGTAAATATATTCATTTTTACCAATATTTCCATACCATTTCATGTAGTATCACGATATGTGATTTGGCCTTCAAATCTCAGATTTTCGCATAATATTGCATTTTAAGCATATTTTCTTGCATTTTGTTTCGTACTAAAAATCATCGAATTAGGCAATATTTTGCTGTTTTTCCAAGTTTTTGTGAGTTTTCAGTTTATTGCTGATAATTCATTAAATATACGATAAAAATGATGCAAACACATAATTGATTAGAAATTAACCTTAAACACTTCATTTTCAATCAACTATTTGTTTCTCGTTAAAATACTGAGTAAGATATTGGAAAGGGGAGAAGTTCTGTTTTTATTGCATATATCGACGTTTCAGCCGGATTAGAGCGGTTTTACGTGTACATCTTCCATCGGTAATATAAACGGAAAATCTGGAACATTTTAGTTAATTGTAATGAAAACTTTTAATTTTTATCATTTGTATTTGAAACAACATTGTCACACGTCATTTCCTGGGTCTAAATAATACGAAACCTCGCTCTATGATTTGAAGTAAAAATCCTCATATATGGTAATATAGTGACTTTTTACACGTTATTCATGTAGTGTGATTTTACGTATATATATTCGTTTTTACCAATATTTCGATACTACTTCATGTTTTCTCACGATATGTGATTTCGCCTTCAAATCTCAGAATTTCGCAAATTTTGCATTTTTTAACAAGTTTTCTTGCATTTTGTTTTGCACTAAAAATCGTCGAATTTTGCAATATTTTGACCTTTATCATACCCGTTTCCTCTATGTGATTTAAACAAAATATCATCGAATTAGGCCGTTTTCCACGTTATTGTGAATTTTCAGTTTATTGTTATTAATTCATTAAATATTCGATAAAAATGATGCAAACACATAATTGATTAGAAATTAACCTTAAACACTTCATTTTCAATCAACTATTTGTTTCTCGTTAAAATACTGAGTAAGATATTGGAAAGGGGAGAAGTTCTGTTTTTATTGCATATATCGACGTTTCAGCCGGATTAGACCGGTTTTACGTGTACATCTTCCATCGGTAATATAAACGGAAAATCTGGAACATTTTAGTTAATTCTAATGAAAACACATTGATTTTTATCATTTGTATTTCAAACAACATTGTCACACGTCTTTTCTTGGGTCTAAATAATACGAAACCTCGCTCTATGATTTGAAGTAAAAATACTCATATATATAGTGACTTTTTACACGTTATTCATGTAGTGTGATTTTACGTATATATATTCGTTTTTACCAATATTTCGATAGTACTTCATGTTTTCTCACGATATGTGATTTCGCCTTCAAATCTCAGAATTTCGCAAATTTTGCATTTTTAAGCAAGTTTTCTTGCATTTTGTTTTGCACTAAAAATCATCGAATTTAGCAATATTTTGACCTTTATCATCCCCGTTTCTTCTATGTGATTTAAACAAAGTATCATCGAATTAGGTCGTTTTCCACGTTTTTGTGAATTTTCAGTTTGTTATTAATTCATTAAATATACGATTAAAATTATGCAAACACATAATTGATCAGAAAATAACCTTAAATACTTTATTTTCAATCATCTATTTGTTTCTCGTTAAAATACTGAGTAAAATATTGAAAAGGGGAGAAGTTCCGTTTTTATTGCATATATCGACGTTTCAGCCGGATTAGAACGGTTTTACGTCTACATCTTCCATCGGTAATATAAACCAAAAATCAGGAACACTTTAGTTAATTTTAATGAAAACACATTGATTTTTATCATTTGTTTTGAAAGCAACATCTTTATACGTCTTTTCTAGGGTCTAAAAAATACGAAACCTCGCTCCATGATTCGAAGTTAAAATCCTCAAATTTGGTATAATAATGACCTTTTTCACGTTTTTCATTTAGTTTGATATTACGTAAATATATTAATTTTTATCAATATTTCGATACTATTTCATGTAGTATCACGATATGTGATTTGGCCTTCAAATCTCAGATTTTCGCACAATATTGCATTTTAAGCAAGTTTTCTTGCATTTTGTTTCGTACTAAAAATCATCGAATTCAGCAATATTTTGACAGTTATCATCCCCTTTTCCTTTATGTGATATAAACAAAATATCATCGAATTAGGCAATATTTTGGTGTTTTTCCAAGTTTTTGTTAGTTTTCAGTTTATTCCTAATAATTCATTAAATATACGATAAAAATGATGCAAACACATAATTGATTAGAAAATAACCTTAAATACTTTATTTTCAATCATCTATTTGTTTCTCGTTAAAATACTGAGTAAGATATTGGAAAGGGGAGAAGTTCTGTTTTTATTGCATATATCGACGTTTCAGCCGGCGTAGAACGGTTTTACGTGTACATTTTCCATCGGTAATATAAACCGAAAATCAGGAACATTTTAGTTAATTTTAAGGAAAACACATTGATTTTTGTCATTTGTATTGGAAGCAACATCTTTATACTTCTTTTCTAGGGTCTAAAAAACATGAAACGTCGCTTTATGATTCGACGTTAAAATACTCAAATTTGGTATAATAATGACTTTTTTCACGTTTTTCATGTAGTTTGATATTACGTAAATATATTCATTTTTACCAATATTTCCATACCATTTCATGTAGTATCACGATATGTGATTTGGCCTTCAAATCTCAGATTTTCGCATAATATTGCATTTTAAGCAAGTTTTCTTGCATTTTGTTTTGTACTAAAAATCATCGAATTAGGCAATATTTTGCTGTTTTTCCAAGTTTTTGTGAGTTTTCAGTTTATTGCTGATAATTCATTAAATATACGATAAAAATGATGCAAACACATAATTGATTAGAAATTAACCTTATACACTTCATTTTCAATCAACTATTTGTTTCTCGTTAAAATACTGAGTAAGATATTGGAAAGGGGAGAAGTTCTGTTTTTATTGCATATATCGACGTTTCAGCCGGATTAGAGCGGTTTTACGTGTACATCTTCCATCGGTTATATAAACGGAAAATCTGGAACATTTTAGTTAATTCTAATGAAAACACTGATTTTTATCATTTGTATTTGAAACAACATTGTCACACGTCATTTCCTGGGTCTAAATAATACGAAACCTCGCTCTATGATTTGAAGTAAAAATCCTCATATATATAGTGACTTTTTACACGTTATTCATGTAGTGTGATTTTACGTATATATATTCGTTTTTACCATTATTTCGATAATACTTCATGTTTTCTCACGATATGTGATTTCGATTTCAAATCTCAGAATTTCGCAAATTTTGCATTTTTAAGCAAGTTTTCTTGCATTTTGTTTTGCACTAAAAATCATCGAATTTAGCAATATTTTGACCTTTATCATACCCGTTTCCTCTATGTGATTTAAACAAAATATCACAGAATTAGGCCGTTTTCCACGTTATTGTGAATTTTCAGTTTATTGTTATTAATTCATTAAATATACGATTAAAATTATGCAAACACATAATTGATCAGAAAATAACCTTAAATACTTTATTTTCAATCATCTATTTGTTTCTCGTTAAAATACTGAGTAAAATATTGAAAAGGAGAGAAGTTCCGTTTTTATTGCATATATCGACGTTTCAGCCGGATTAGAATGGTTTTACGTGTATATCTTCCATCGGTAATATAAACAAAAAAATCAGGAACATTTTAGTTAATTTTAATGAAAACACATTGATTTTTATCATTTGTTTTGAAAGCAACATCTTTATACGTCTTTTCTAGGGTCTAAAAAATACGAAACCTCGCTCCATGATTCGAAGTTAAAATCCTCAAATTTGGTATAATAATGACCTTTTTCACGTAAGATATTGGAAAGGGTAGAAGTTCTGTTTTTATTGCATATATCGACGTTTCAGCCGGATTAGAGCGGTTTTACGTGTACATCTTCCATCGGTAATATAAACGGAAAATCTGGAACATTTTAGTTAATTCTAATGAAAACACATTGATTTTAATCATTTGTATTTGAAACAACATTGTCACACGTCTTTTCTTGGGTCTAAATAATACGAAACCTCGCTCTATGATTTGAAGTAAAAATCCTCATATATATAGTGACTTTTTACACGTTATTCATGTAGTGTGATTTTACGTATATATATTCATTTTTACCAATATTTCGATAGTACTTCATGTTTTCTCACGATATGTGATTTCGCCTTCAAATCTCAGAATTTCGCAAATTTTGCATTTTTAAGCAAGTTTTCTTGCATCTTGTTTTGCACTAAAAATCATCGAATTTAGCAATATTTTGACCTTTATCATCCCCGTTTCCTCTATGTGATTTAAACAAAATATCATCGAATTAGGCCGTTTTCCACGTTATTCTGAATTTTCAGTTTATTGTTATTAATTCATTAAATATACGATTAAAATTATGCAAACACATAATTGATCAGAAAATAACCTTAAATACTTTATTTTCAATCATCTATTTGTTTCTCGTTAAAATACTGAGTAAAATATTGAAAAGGGGAGAAGTTCCGTTTTTATTGCATATATCGACGTTTCAGCCGGATTAGAACGGTTTTACGTCTACATCTTCCATCGGTAATATAAACCAAAAATCAGGAACATTTTAGTTAATTTTAATGAAAACTCATTGATTTTTATCATTTGTTTTGAAAGCAACATCTTTATACGTCTTTTCTAGGGTCTAAAAAACACGAAACCTCGCTCCATGATTCGAAGTTAAAATCCTCAAATTTGGTATAATAATGACCTTTTTCACGTTTTTCATGTAGTTTGATATTACGTAAATATATTCATTTTTACCAATATTTCCATACCATTTCATGTAGTATCACGATATGTGATTTGGCCTTCAAATCTCAGATTTTCGCATAATATTGCATTTTAAGCAAGTTTTCTTGCATTTTGTTTCGTACTAAAAATCATCGAATTCAGCAATATTTTGACGTTTATCATCCCCTTTTTCCTTTATGTGATATAAACAAAATATCATCGAATTAGTCAATATTTTGCTGTTTTTCCAAGTTTTTGTGAGTTTTCAGTTTATTGCTGATAATTCATTAAATATACGATAAAATGATGCAAACACATAATTGATTAGAAATTAACCTTAAACACTTCATTTTCAATCAACTATTTGTTTCTCGTTAAAATACTAAGTAAGATATTGGAAAGGGGAGAAGTTCTGTTTTTATTGCATATATCGACGTTTCAGCCGGATTAGAGCGGTTTTACGTGTACATCTTCCATCGGTAATATAAACGGAAAATCTGGAACATTTTAGTTAATTCTAATGAAAACACTGATTTTTATCATTTGTATTTGAAACAACATTGTCACACGTCTTTTTTGGGTCTAAAAAATACGAAACCTCGCTCTATGATTTGAAGTAAAAATCCTCATATATGGTAATATAGTGACTTTTTACACGTTATTCATGTAGTGTGATTTTACGTATATATATTCGTTTTTACCAATATTTCGATACTACTTCATGTTTTCTCACGATATGTGATTTCGCCTTCAAATCTCAAAATTTCGCAAATTTTGCATTTTTAAGCAAGTTTTCTTGCATTTTGTTTAGCACTAAATATCGTCGAATTTAGCAATATTTTTACCTTTATCATACCCGTTTCCTCTATGTGATTTAAACAAAATATCATCGAATTAGGCCGTTTTCCACGTTATTGTGAATTTTCAGTTTATTGTTATTAATTCATTAAATATACGATAAAAATGATGCAAACACATAATTGATCAGAAAATAACCTTAAATACTTCATTTTCAATCATCTATTTGTTTCTCGTTAAAATACTGAGTAAGATATTGAAAAGGGGAGAAGTTCTGTTTTTATTGCATATATCGACGTTTCAGCCGGATTAGAGCGGTTTTACGTGTACATCTTCCATTGGTAATATAAACGGAAAATCTGGAACATTTTAGTTAATTCTTATGAAAACACATTGATTTTTATCATTTGTATTTGAAACAACATTTTCACACGTCTTTTCTTGGGTCTAAATAATACGAAACCTCGCTCTATTATTTGAAGTAAAAATACTCATATATATAGTGACTTTTTACACGTTATTCATGTAGTGTGATTTTACGTATATATATTCGTTTTTACCAATATTTCGATACTACTTCAAGTTTTCTCACGATATGTGATTTCGCCTTCAAATCTCAGAATTTCGCAAATTTTGCATTTTTAAGCAAGTTTTCTTGCATTTTGTTTTGCACTAAAAATCATCGAATTTATCAATATTTTGACCTTTATCATCCCCGTTTCCTCTATGTGATTTAAACAAAATATCATCGAATTAGGCCGTTTTCCACGTTATTGTGAATTTTCAGTTTATTGTTATTAATTCATTAAATATACGATTAAAATTATGCAAACACATAATTGATCAGAAAATAACCTTAAATACTTTATTTTCAATCATCTATTTGTTTCTCGTTAAAATACTGAGTAAAATATTGAAAAGGGGAGAAGTTCCGTTTTTATTGCATATATCGACGTTTCAGCCGGATTAGAACGGTTTTACGTGTACATCTTCCATCGGTAATATAAACCAAAAATCAGGAACACTTTAGTTAATTTTAATGAAAACACATTGATTTTTATCATTTGTTTTGAAAGCAACATCTTTATACTTCTTTTCTAGGGTCTTAAAAACATGAAACGTCGCTTTATGATTCGACGTTAAAATACTCAAATTTGGTATAATAATGACTTTTTTCACGTTTTTCATGTAGTTTGATATTACGTAAATATATTCATTTTTACCAATATTTCCATACCATTTCATGTAGTATCACGATATGTGATTTGGCCTTCAAATCTCAGATTTTCGCATAATATTGCATTTTAAGCAAGTTTTCTTGCATTTTGTTTCGTACTAAAAATCATCGAATTCAGCAATATTTTGACGTTTATCATCCCCTTTTTCCTTTATGTGATATAAACAAAATATCATCGAATTAGTCAATATTTTGCTGTTTTTCCAAGTTTTTGTGAGTTTTCAGTTTATTGCTGATAATTCATTAAATATACGATAAAATGATGCAAACACATAATTGATTAGAAATTAACCTTAAACACTTCATTTTCAATCAACTATTTGTTTCTCGTTAAAATACTAAGTAAGATATTGGAAAGGGGAGAAGTTCTGTTTTTATTGCATATATCGACGTTTCAGCCGGATTAGAGCGGTTTTACGTGTACATCTTCCATCGGTAATATAAACGGAAAATCTGGAACATTTTAGTTAATTCTAATGAAAACACTGATTTTTATCATTTGTATTTGAAACAACATTGTCACACGTCTTTTTTGGGTCTAAAAAATACGAAACCTCGCTCTATGATTTGAAGTAAAAATCCTCATATATGGTAATATAGTGACTTTTTACACGTTATTCATGTAGTGTGATTTTACGTATATATATTCGTTTTTACCAATATTTCGATACTACTTCATGTTTTCTCACGATATGTGATTTCGCCTTCAAATCTCAAAATTTCGCAAATTTTGCATTTTTAAGCAAGTTTTCTTGCATTTTGTTTTGCACTAAATATCGTCGAATTTAGCAATATTTTTACCTTTATCATACCCGTTTCCTCTATGTGATTTAAACAAAATATCATCGAATTAGGCCGTTTTCCACGTTATTGTGAATTTTCAGTTTATTGTTATTAATTCATTAAATATACGATAAAAATGATGCAAACACATAATTGATCAGAAAATAACCTTAAATACTTCATTTTCAATCATCTATTTGTTTCTCGTTAAAATACTGAGTAAGATATTGAAAAGGGGAGAAGTTCTGTTTTTATTGCATATATCGACGTTTCAGCCGGATTAGAGCGGTTTTACGTGTACATCTTCCATTGGTAATATAAACGGAAAATCTGGAACATTTTAGTTAATTCTTATGAAAACACATTGATTTTTATCATTTGTATTTGAAACAACATTTTCACACGTCTTTTCTTGGGTCTAAATAATACGAAACCTCGCTCTATGATTTGAAGTAAAAATACTCATATATATAGTGACTTTTTACACGTTATTCATGTAGTGTGATTTTACGTATATATATTCGTTTTTACCAATATTTCGATACTACTTCAAGTTTTCTCACTATATGTGATTTCGCCTTCAAATCTCAGAATTTCGCAAATTTTGCATTTTTAAGCAAGTTTTCTTGCATTTTGTTTTGCACTAAAAATCATCGAATTTATCAATATTTTGACCTTTATCATCCCCGTTTCCTCTATGTGATTTAAACAAAATATCATCGTATTAGGCCGTTTTCCACGTTATTGTGAATTTTCAGTTTATTGTTATTAATTCATTAAATATACGATTAAAATTATGCAAACACATAATTGATCAGAAAATAACCTTAAATACTTTATTTTCAATCATCTATTTGTTTCTCGTTAAAATACTGAGTAAAATATTGAAAAGGGGAGAAGTTCCGTTTTTATTGCATATATCGACGTTTCAGCCGGATTAGAACGGTTTTACGTGTACATCTTCCATCGGTAATATAAACCAAAAATCATGAACACTTTAGTTAATTTTAATGAAAACACATTGATTTTTATCATTTGTTTTGAAAGCAACATCTTTATACGTCTTTTCTAGGGTCTAAAAAATACGAAACCTCGCTCCATGATTCGAAGTTAAAATCCTCAAATTTGGTATAATAATGACCTTTTTCACGTTTTTCATTTAGTTTGATATTACGTAAATATATTCATTTTTATCAATATTTCGATACTATTTCATGTAGTATCACGATATGTGATTTGGCCTTCAAATCTCAGATTTTCGCATAATATTGCATTTTAAGCAAGTTTTCTTGCATTTTGTTTCGTACTAAAAATCATCGAATTCAGCAATATTTTGACAGTTATCATCCCCTTTTCCTTTTTGTGATATAAACAAAATATCATCGAATTAGGCAATATTTTGCTGTTTTTCCAAGTTTTTGTTAGTTTTCAGTTTATTGCTAATAATTCATTAAATATACGATAAAAATGATGCAAACACATAATTGATTAGAAAATAACCTTAAATACTTTATTTTCAATCATCTATTTGTTTCTCGTTAAAATACTGAGTAAGATATTGGAAAGGGGAGAAGTTCTGTTTTTATTGCATATATCGACGTTTCAGCCGGCGTAGAACGGTTTTACGTGTACATTTTCCATCGGTAATATAAACCGAAAATCAGGAACATTTTAGTTAATTTTAAGGAAAACACATTGATTTTTGTCATTTGTATTGGAAGCAACATCTTTATACTTCTTTTCTAGGGTCTAAAAAACATGAAACGTCGCTTTATGATTCGACGTTAAAATACTCAAATTTGGTATAATAATGACTTTTTTCACGTTTTTCGTGTAGTTTGATATTACGTAAATATATACATTTTTACCAATATTTCCATACCATTTCATGTAGTATCACGATATGTGACTTGGCCTTCAAATCTCAGATTTTCGCATAATATTGCATTTTAAGCAAGTTTTCTTGCATTTTGTTTCGTACTAAAAATCATCGAATTCAGCAATATTTTGACGTTTATCATCCCCTTTTTCCTTTATGTGATATAAACAAAATATCATCGAATTAGGCAATATTTTGCTGTTTTTCCAAGTTTTTGTGAGTTTTCAGTTTATTGCTGATAATTCAATAAATATACGATAAAAATGATGCAAACACATAATTGATTAGAAATTAACCTTAAACACTTCATTTTCAATCAACTATTTGTTTCTCGTTAAAATACTGAGTAAGATATTGGAAAGGGGAGAAGTTCTGTTTTTATTGCATATATCGACGTTTCAGCCGGCGTAGAACGGTTTTACGTGTACATTTTCCATCGGTAATATAAACCGAAAATCAGGAACATTTTAGTTAATTTTAATGAAAACACATTGATTTTTGTCATTTGTATTGGAAGCAACATCTTTATACTTCTTTTCTAGGGTCTAAAAAACATGAAACGTCGCTTTATGATTCGACGTTAAAATACTCAAATTTGGTATAATAATGACTTTTTTCACGTTTTTCATGTAGTTTGATATTACGTAAATATATTCATTTTTACCAATATTTCCATACCATTTCATGTAGTATCACGATATGTGATTTGGCCTTCAAATCTCAGATTTTCGCATAATATTGCATTTTAAGCAAGTTTTCTTGCATTTTGTTTCGTACTAAAAATCATCGAATTCAGCAATATTTTGACGTTTATCATCCCCTTTTTCCTTTATGTGATATAAACAAAATATCATCGAATTAGTCAATATTTTGCTGTTTTTCCAAGTTTTTGTGAGTTTTAAGTTTATTGCTGATAATTCATTAAATATACGATAAAATGATGCAAACACATAATTGATTAGAAATTAACCTTAAACACTTCATTTTCAATCAACTATTTGTTTCTCGTTAAAATACTAAGTAAGATATTGGAAAGGGGAGAAGTTCTGTTTTTATTGCATATATCGACGTTTCAGCCGGATTAGAGCGGTTTTACGTGTACATCTTCCATCGGTAATATAAACGGAAAATCTGGAACATTTTAGTTAATTCTAATGAAAACACTGATTTTTATCATTTGTATTTGAAACAACATTGTCACACGTCTTTTTTGGGTCTAAAAAATACGAAACCTCGCTCTATGATTTGAAGTAAAAATCCTCATATATGGTAATATAGTGACTTTTTACACGTTATTCATGTAGTGTGATTTTACGTATATATATTCGTTTTTACCAATATTTCGATACTACTTCATGTTTTCTCACGATTTGTGATTTCGCCTTCAAATCTCAAAATTTCGCAAATTTTGCATTTTTAAGCAAGTTTTCTTGCATTTTGTTTTGCACTAAATATCGTCGAATTTAGCAATATTTTTACCTTTATCATACCCGTTTCCTCTATGTGATTTAAACAAAATATCATCGAATTAGGCCGTTTTCCACGTTATTGTGAATTTTCAGTTTATTGTTAATAATTCATTAAATATACGATAAAAATGATGCAAACACATAATTGATCAGAAAATAACCTTAAATACTTCATTTTCAATCATCTATTTGTTTCTCGTTAAAATACTGAGTAAGATATTGAAAAGGGGAGAAGTTCTGTTTTTATTGCATATATCGACGTTTCAGCCGGATTAGAGCGGTTTTACGTGTACATCTTCCATTGGTAATATAAACGGAAAATCTGGAACATTTTAGTTAATTCTTATGAAAACACATTGATTTTTATCATTTGTATTTGAAACAACATTTTCACACGTCTTTTCTTGGGTCTAAATAATACGAAACCTCGCTCTATGATTTGAAGTAAAAATACTCATATATATAGTGACTTTTTACACGTTATTCATGTAGTGTGATTTTACGTATATTTATTCGTTTTTACCAATATTTCGATACTACTTCAAGTTTTCTCACGATATGTGATTTCGCCTTCAAATCTCAGAATTTCGCAAATTTTGCATTTTTAAGCAAGTTTTCTTGCATTTTGTTTTGCACTAAAAATCATCGAATTTATCAATATTTTGACCTTTATCATCCCCGTTTCCTCTATGTGATTTAAACAAAATATCATCGAATTAGGCCGTTTTCCACGTTATTGTGAATTTTCAGTTTATTGTTATTAATTCATTAAATATACGATTAAAATTATGCAAACACATAATTGATCAGAAAATAACCTTAAATACTTTATTTTCAATCATCTATTTGTTTCTCGTTAAAATACTGAGTAAAATATTGAAAAGGGGAGAAGTTCCGTTTTTATTGCATATATCGACGTTTCAGCCGGATTAGAACGGTTTTACGTGTACATCTTCCATCGGTAATATAAACCAAAAATCAGGAACACTTTAGTTAATTTTAATGAAAACACATTGATTTTTATCATTTGTTTTGAAAGCAACATCTTTATACGTCTTTTCTAGGGTCTAAAAAATACGAAACCTCGCTCCATGATTCGAAGTTAAAATCCTCAAATTTGGTATAATAATGACCTTTTTCACGTTTTTCATTTAGTTTGATATTACGTAAATATATTCATTTTTATCAATATTTCGATACTATTTCATGTAGTATCACGGTATGTGATTTGGCCTTCAAATCTCAGATTTTCGCATAATATTGCATTTTAAGCAAGTTTTCTTGCATTTTGTTTCGTACTAAAAATCATCGAATTCAGCAATATTTTGACAGTTATCATCCCCTTTTCCTTTATGTGATATAAACAAAATATCATCGAATTAGGCAATATTTTGCTGTTTTTCCAAGTTTTTGTTAGTTTTCAGTTTATTGCTAATAATTCAATAAATATACGATAAAAATGATGCAAACACATAATTGATTAGAAAATAACCTTAAATACTTTATTTTCAATCATCTATTTGTTTCTCGTTAAAATACTGAGTAAGATATTGGAAAGGGGAGAAGTTCTGTTTTTATTGCATATATCGACGTTTCAGCCGGCGTAGAACGGTTTTACGTGTACATTTTCCATCGGTAATATAAACCGAAAATCAGGAACATTTTAGTTAATTTTAAGGAAAACACATTGATTTTTGTCATTTGTATTGGAAGCAACATCTTTATACTTCTTTTCTAGGGTCTAAAAAACATGAAACGTCGCTTTATGATTCGACGTTAAAATACTCAAATTTGGTATAATAATGACTTTTTTCACGTTTTTCATGTAGTTTGATATTACGTAAATATATACATTTTTACCAATATTTCCATACCATTTCATGTAGTATCACGATATGTGACTTGGCCTTCAAATCTCAGATTTTCGCATAATATTGCATTTTAAGCAAGTTTTCTTGCATTTTGTTTCGTACTAAAAATCATCGAATTCAGCAATATTTTGACGTTTATCATCCCCTTTTTCCTTTATGTGATATAAACAAAATATCATCGAATTAGGCAATATTTTGCTGTTTTTCCAAGTTTTTGTGAGTTTTCAGTTTATTGCTGATAATTCATTAAATATACGATAAAAATGATGCAAACACATAATTGATTAGAAATTAACCTTAAACACTTCATTTTCAATCAACTATTTGTTTCTCGTTAAAATACTGAGTAAGATATTGGAAAGGGGAGAAGTTCTGTTTTTATTGCATATATCGACGTTTCAGCCGGCGTAGAACGGTTTTACGTGTACATTTTCCATCATTAATATAAACCGAAAATCAGGAACATTTTAGTTAATTTTAATGAAAACACATTGATTTTTGTCATTTGTATTGGAAGCAACATCTTTATACTTCTTTTCTAGGGTCAAAAAAACATGAAACGTCGCTTTATGATTCGACGTTAAAATACTCAAATTTGGTATAATAATGACTTTTTTCACGTTTTTCATGTAGTTTGATATTACGTAAATATATTCATTTTTACCAATATTTCCATACCATTTCATGTAGTATCACGATATGTGATTTGGCCTTCAAATCTCAGATTTTCGCATAATATTGCATTTTAAGCAAGTTTTCTTGCATTTTGTTTCGTACTAAAAATCATCGAATTCAGCAATATTTTGACGTTTATCATCCCCTTTTTCCTTTATGTGATATAAACAAAATATCATCGAATTAGGCAATATTTTGCTGTTTTTCCAAGTTTTTGTGAGTTTTCAGTTTATTGCTGATAATTCATTAAATATACGATGAAAATGATGCAAACACATAATTGATTAGAAATTAACCTTAAACACTTCATTTTCAATCAACTATTTGTTTCTCGTTAAAATACTGAGTAAGATATTGGAAAGGGGAGAAGTTCTGTTTTTATTGCATATATCGACGTTTCAGCCGGATTAGAGCGGTTTTACGTGTACATCTTCCATCGGTAATATAAACGGAAAATCTGGAACATTTTAGTTAATTCTAATGAAAACACTGATTTTTATCATTTGTATTTGAAACAACATTGTCACACGTCTTTTTTGGGTCTAAAAAATACGAAACCTCGCTCTATGATTTGAAGTAAAAATCCTCATATATGGTAATATAGTGACTTTTTACACGTTATTCATGTAGTGTGATTTTACGTATATATATTCGTTTTTACCAATATTTCGATACTACTTCATGTTTTCTCACGATACGTGATTTCGCCTTCAAATCCCAGAATTTCGCAAATTTTGCATTTTTAAGCAAGTTTTCTTGCATTTTGTTTTGCACTAAAAATCATCGAATTTATCAATATTTTGACCTTTATCATCCCCGTTTCCTCTATGTGATTTAAACAAAATATCATTGAATTAGGCCGTTTTCCAAGTTTTGTTAGTTTTCAGTTTATTGCTAATAATTCATTAAATATACGATAAAAATGATGCAAACACATAATTGATTAGAAATTAAACTTAAACACTTCATTTTCAATCAACTATTTGTTTCTCGTTAAAATACTGACTAAGATATTGGAAAGGGGAGAATTTCTGTTTTAATTGCATATATCGACGTTTGAGCCGGCGTAGAACGGTTTTACGTGTACATTTTCCATCGGTAATATAAACCTAAAATCAGGAACATTTTAGTTAATTTTAATGAAAACACATTGATTTTTGTCATTTGTATTGGAAGCAACATCTTTATACCTCTTTTCTAGGGTCTAAAAAATACGAAACGTCGCTTTATGATTCGACGTTAAAATACTAAAATTTGGTATAAAAATGACTTTTTTCACGTTTTTCATTTTGTTTGATATTACGTAAATATATTCATTTTTACCAATATTTCCATACAATTTCATGTAGTATCACGATATGTGATTTGGCCTACAAATCTCAGATTTTCCCATAATATTGCATTTTAAGCAAGTTTTCTTGCATTTTGTTTCGTACTAAAAATCATCGAATTCAGCAATATTTTGACAGTTATCATCCCCTTTTCCTTTATGTGATATAAACAAAATATCATCGAATTAGGCAATATTTTGCTGTTTTTCCAAGTTTTTGTTAGTTTTCAGTTTATTGCTAATAATTCATTATATATACGATAAAAATGATGCAAACACATAATTGATTAGAAAATAACCTTAAATACTTTATTTTCAATCATCTATTTGTTTCTCGTTAAAATACTGAGTAAGATATTGGAAAGGGGAGAAGTTCTGTTTTTATTGCATATATCGACGTTTCAGCCGGATTAGAGCGGTTTTACGTGTACATCTTCCATCGGTAATATAATCGGAAAATCTGGAACATTTTAGTTAATTTTAATGAAAACACATTGATTTTTATCATTTGTATTTGAAACAACATTGTCACACGTCTTTTCTTGGGTCTAAATAATACGAAACCTCGCTCTATGATTTGAAGTAAAAATCCTCATATATGGTAATATAGTGACTTTACACGTTATTCATGTAGTGTGATTTTACGTATATATATTCATTTTATCAATATTTCGATACTACTTCATGTTTTCCTACGATATGTGATTTGGCCTTCAAATCTCAGAATTTCGCAAATTTTGCATTTTTAAGCAAGTTTTCTTGCATTTTGTTTTGCACTAAAAATCATCGAATTTAGCAATATTTTGACCTTTTCCTTTATGTGATATAAACAAAATATCATCGAACTAGGCAATATTTTGAGGTTTTTCCAAGTTTTTGTGAATTTTCAGTTTATTGCTATTAATTCATTAAATATACGATAAAAATGATGCAAACACATAATTCTTCATAATACTTCTTTTCTAGGGACTAAAAAACATTAAACGTCGCTTTATGATTCGACGTTAAAATACTCAAATTTGGTATAATAATGACTTTTTTCACGTTTTTCATGTAGTTTGATATTACGTAAATATATACATTTTTACCAATATTTCCATACAATTTCATGTAGTATCACGATATGTGACTTGGCCTTCAAATCTCAGATTTTCGCATAATATTGCATTTTAAGCAATTTTGTTTCGTACTAAAAATCATCGAATTCAGCAATATTTTGACAGTTATCATCCCCTTTTCCTTTATGTGATATAAACAAAATATCATCGAATTAGGCAATATTTTGCTGTTTTTCCAAGTTTTTGTTAGTTTTCAGTTTATTGCTAATAATTCATTAAATATACGATAAAAATGATGCAAACACATAATTGATTAGAAAATAACCTTAAATACTTTATTTTCAATCATCTATTTGTTTCTCGTTAAAATACTGAGTAAGATATTGGAAAGGGGAGAAGTTCTGTTTTTATTGCATATATCGACGTTTCAGCCGGCGTAGAACGGTTTTACGTGTACATTTTCCATCGGTAATATAAACCGAAAATCAGGAACATTTTAGTTAATTTTAAGGAAAACACATTGATTTTTGTCATTTGTATTGGAAGCAACATCTTTATACTTCTTTTCTAGGGTCTAAAAAACATGAAACGTCGCTCTATGATTCGACGTTAAAATACTCAAATTTGGTATAATAATGACTTTTTTCACGTTTTTCATGTAGTTTGATATTACGTAAATATATTCATTTTTACCAATATTTCCATACCATTTCATGTAGTATCACGATTTGTGACTTGGCCTTCAAATCTCAGATTTTCGCATAATATTGCATTTTAAGCAAGTTTTCTTGCATTTTGTTTCGTACTAAAAATCATCGAATTCAGCAATATTTTGACGTTTATCATCCCCTTTTTCCTTTATGTGATATAAACAAAATATCATCGAATTAGTCAATATTTTGCTGTTTTTCCAAGTTTTTGTGAGTTTTCAGTTTATTGCTGATAATTCATTAAATATACGATAAAATGATGCAAACACATAATTGATTAGAAATTAACCTTAAACACTTCATTTTCAATCAACTATTTGTTTCTCGTTAAAATACTGAGTAAGATATTGGAAAGGGGAGAAGTTCGGTTTTTATTGCATATATCGACGTTTCAGCCGGATTAGAGCGGTTTTACGTGTACATCTTCCATCGGTAATATAATCGGAAAATCTGGAACATTTTAGTTAATTTTAAGGAAAACGCATTGATTTTTGTCATTTGTATTGGAAGCAACATCTTTATACTTCTTTTCTAGGGTCTAAAAAACATGAAACGTCGCTTTATGATTCGACGTTAAAATACTCAAATTTGGTATAATAATGACTTTTTTCACGTTTTTCATGTAGTTTGATATTACGTAAATATATTCATTTTTACCAATATTTCCATACCATTTCATCACGATATGTGATTTGGCCTTCAAATCTCAGATTTTCGCATAATATTGCATTTTAAGCAAGTTTTCTTGCATTTTGTTTCGTACTAAAAATCATCGAATTCAGCAATATTTTGACGTTTATCATCCCCTTTTTCCTTTATGTGATATAAACAAAATATCATCGAATTAGGCAATATTTTGCTGTTTTTCCAAGTTTTTGTGAGTTTTCAGTTTATTGCTGATAATTCATTAAATATACGATAAAAATGATGCAAACACATAATTGATTAGAAATTAACCTTAAACACTTCATTTTCAATCAACTATTTGTTTCTCGTTAAAATACTGAGAAAGATATTGGAAAGGGGAGAAGTTCTGTTTTTATTGCATATATCGACGTTTCAGCCGGATTAGAGCGGTTTTACGTGTACATCTTCCATCGGTAACATAAACGGAAAAACTGGAACATTTTAGTTAATTCTAATGAAAACACTGATTTTTATCATTTGTATTTGAAACAACATTGTCACACGTCTTTTTTGGGTCTAAATAATACGAAACCTCGCTCTATGATTTGAAGTAAAAATCCTCATATATGGTAATATAGTGACTTTTTACACGTTATTCATGTAGTGTGATTTTACGTATATATATTCGTTTTTACCAATATTTCGATACTACTTCATGTTTTCTCACGATATGTGATTTGGCCTTCAAATCTCAGAATTTCGCAAATTTTGCATTTTTAAGCAAGTTTTCTTGCATTTTGTTTTGCACTAAAAATCGTCGAATTTAGCAATATTTTGACCTTTATCATACCCGTTTCCTCTATGTGATTTAAACAAAATATCATCGAATTAGGCCGTTTTCCGCGTTATTGTGAATTTTCAGTTTATTGTTATTAATTCATTAAATATACGATAAAAATTATGCAAACACATAATTGATCAGAAAATAACCTTAAATACTTCATTTTCAATCATCTATTTCTTTCTCGTTAAAATACTGAGTAAGATATTGAAAAGGGGAGAAGTTCTGTTTTTATTGCATATATCGACGTTTCAGCCGGATTAGAACTGTTTTACGTGTACATCTTCCATCAGTAATATAAACCGAAAATCAGGATTATTTTAGTTAATTTTAATGTAAACACATTGATTTTTATCATTTGTATTGGAAGCAACATCTTTATACGTCTTTTCTACGGTCTAAAAAATACAAAACGTCGCTCTATGATTCGAAGTTAAAGTCCTCAAATTTGGTATGATAATGACCTTTTTCACGTTTTTCATGTAGTTTGATATTACGTAAATATATTAATTTTTACCAATATTTCCATACTATTTCAAGTAGTATCACGATATGTGATTTGGCCTTCAAATCTCAGATTTTCCCATAATATTGCATTTTAAGCAAGTTTTCTTGCATTATGTTTCGTACTAAAAATCATCGAATTCAGCAATATTTTGACAGTTATCATCCCCTTTTCCTTTATGTGATATAAACAAAATATCATCGAATTAGGCAATATTTTGCTGTTTTTCCAAGTTTTTGTTAGTTTTCAGTTTATTGCTAATAATTCATTAAATATACGATAAAAATGATGCAAACACATAATTGATTAGAAATTAACCTTAAAGACTTCATTTTCAATCAAATATTTGTTTCTCGTTAAAATACTGAGTAAGATATTGGAAAGGGGAGAAGTTCTTTTTTTATTGCATATATCGACGTTTCAGCCGGATTGGAGCGGTTTTACGTGTACATCTTCCATCGGTAATATAATCGGAAAATCTGGAACATTTTAGTTAATTCTAATGAAAACACATTGATTTTTATCATTTGTATTTGAAACAACATTGTCACACGTCTTTTCTTGGGTCTAAATAATACGAAACCTCGCTCTATGATTTGAAGTAAAAATCCTAATATATATAGTGACTTTTTACACGTTATTCATGTAGTGTGATTTTACGTATATATATTCGTTTTTACCAATATTTCGATACTACTTCATGTTTTCTCACGATATGTGATTTCGCCTTCAAATCTCAGAATTTCGCAAATTTTGCATTTTTAAGCAAGTTTTCTTGCATTTTGTTTTGCACTAAAAATCATCGAATTTAGCAATATTTTGACCTTTATCATCCCCGTTTCCTCTATGTGATTTAAACAAAATATCATCGAATTAGGCCGTTTTCCACGTTATTGTGAATTTTCAGTTTATTGTTATTAATTCATTAAATATACGATTAAAATTATGCAAACACATAATTGATCAGAAAATAACCTTAAATACTTTATTTTCAATCATCTATTTGTTTCTCGTTAAAATACTGAGTAAAATATTGAAAAGGGGAGAAGTTTCGTTTTTATTGCAAATATCGACGTTTCAGCCGGATTAGAACGGTTTTACGTGTACATCTTCCATCGGTAATATAAACCAAAAATCAGGAACATTTTAGTTAATTTTAATGAAAACACATTGATTTTTATCATTTGTTTTGAAAGCAACATCTTTATACGTCTTTTCTAGGGTCTTAAAAATACGAAACCTCGCTCCATGATTCGAAGTTAAAATCCTCAAATTTGGTATAATAATGACCTTTTTCACGTTTTTCATTTAGTTTGATATTACGTAAATATATTCATTTTTATCAATATTTCGATACTATTTCATGTAGTATCACGATATGTGATTTGGCCTTCAAATCTCCGATTTTCGCATAATATTGCATTTTAAGCAAGTTTTCTTGCACTTTGTTTCGTACTAGAAATCATCGAATTTAGCAATATTTTGACCTTTATCATCCCCTTTTCCTTTATGTGATATAAACAAAATATCATCGAACTAGGCAATATTTTGAGGTTTTTCCAAGTTTTTGTGAATTTTCAGTTTATTGCTATTAATTCATTAAATATACGAGAAAAATTATGCAAACACATAATTGATCAGAAAATAACCTTAAATACTTCATTTTCAATCATCTATTTGTTTCTCGTTAAAATACTCGGTAAGATATTTAAAAGGGGAGAATTTCTGTTTTTATTGCATATATCGACGTTTCAGCCGGCGTAGAACGGTTTTACGTGTACATTTTCCATCGGTAATATAAACCGAAAATCAGGAACATTTTAGTTAATTTTAATGAAAACACATTGATTTTTGTCATTTGTATTGGAAGCAACATCTTTATACTTCTTTTCTAGGGTTTAAAAACATGAAACGTCGCTTTATGATTCGACGTTAAAATACTCAAATTTGGTATAATAATGACTTTTTTCACGTTTTTCATGTAGTTTGATATTACGTAAATATATTCATTTTTACCAATATTTCCATACCATTTCATGTAGTATCACGATATGTGATTTGGCCTTCAAATCTCAGATTTTCGCATAATATTGCATTTTAAGCAAGTTTTCTTGCATTTTGTTTCGTACTAAAAATCATCGAATTCAGCAATATTTTGACGTTTATCATCCCCTTTTTCCTTTATGTGATATAAACAAAATATCATCGAATTAGGCAATATTTTGCTGTTTTTCCAAGTTTTTGTGAATTTTCAGTTTACTGCTGATAATTCATTAAATATACGATAAAAATGATGCAAACACATAATTGATTAGAAATTAACCTTAAACACTTCATTTTCAATCAACTATTTGTTTCTCGTTAAAATACTGAGTAAGATATTGGAAAGGGGAGAAGTTCTGTTTTTATTGCATATATCGACGTTTCAGCCGGATTAGAGCGGTTTTACGTGTACATCTTCCATCGGTAATATAAACGGAAAATCTGGAACATTTTAGTTAATTCTAATGAAAACACTGATTTTTATCATTTGTATTTGAAACAACATTGTCACACGTCTTTTTTGGGTCTAAATAATACGAAACCTCGCTCTATGATTTGAAGTAAAAATCCTCATATATGGTAATATAGTGACTTTTTACACGTTATTCATGTAGTGTGATTTTACGTATATATATTCGTTTTTACCAATATTTCGATACTACTTCATGTTTTCTCACGATATGTGATTTCGCCTTCAAATCTCAGAATTTCGCATAATATTGCATTTTAAGCAAGTTTTCTTGCATTTTGTTTCGTACTAGAAATCATCGAATTTAGCAATATTTTGACCTTTATCATCCCCTTTTCTTTTATGTGATATAAACAAAATATCATCGAACTAGGCAATATTTTGAGGTTTTTCCAAGTTTTTGTGAATTTTCAGTTTATTGCTATTAATTCATTAAATATACGAGAAAAATTATGCAAACACATAATTGATCAGAAAATAACCTTAAATACTTCATTTTCAATCATCTATTTGTTTCTCGTTAAAATACTCAGTAAGATATTGAAAAGGAGAGAAGTTCTGTTTTTATTGCATATATCGACGTTTCAGCCGGATTAGAACTGTTTTACGTGTACATCTTCCATCGGTAATATAAACCGAAAATCAGGATTATTTTAGTTAATTTTAATGTAAACACATTGATTTTTATCATTTGTATTGGAAGCAACATCTTTATACGTCTTTTCTAGGGTCTTAAAAATACGAAACCTCGCTCCATGATTCGAAGTTAAAATCCTCAAATTTGGTATAATAATGACTTTTTTCACGTTTTTCATGAAGTTTGATATTACGTAAATATATTCATTTTTACCAATATTTCCATACTATTTCATGTAGTATCACGATATGTGATTTGGCCTTCAAATCTCCGATTTTCGCATAATATTGCATTTTAAGCAAGTTTTCTTGCATTTTGTTTCGTACTAAAAATCATCGAATTCAGCAATATTTTGACGTTTATCATCCCCTTTTTCCTTTATGTGATATAAACAAAATATCATCGAATTAGGCAATATTTTGAGGTTTTTCCAAGTTTTTGTGAATTTTCAGTTTATTGCTATTAATTCATTAAATATACGAGAAAAATTATGCAAACACATAATTGATCAGAAAATAACCTTAAATACTTCATTTTCAATCATCTATTTGTTTCTCGTTAAAATACTCGGTAAGATATTTAAAAGGGGAGAATTTCTGTTTTTATTGCATATATCGACGTTTCAGCCGGCGTAGAACGGTTTTACGTTTACATTTTCCATCGGTAATATAAACCGAAAATCAGGAACATTTTAGTTAATTTTAATGAAAACACATTGATTTTTGTCATTTGTATTGGAAGCAACATCTTTATACTTCTTTTCTAGGGTTTAAAAACAAGAAACGTCGCTTTATGATTCGACGTTAAAATACTCAAATTTGGTATAATAATGACTTTTTTCACGTTTTTCATGTAGTTTGATATTACGTAAATATATTCATTTTTACCAATATTTCCATACCATTTCATGTAGTATCACGATATGTGATTTGGCCTTCAAATCTCAGATTTTCGCATAATATTGCATTTTAAGCAAGTTTTCTTGCATTTTGTTTCGTACTAAAAATCATCGAATTCAGCAATATTTTGACGTTTATCATCCCCTTTTTCCTTTATGTGATATAAACAAAATATCATCGAATTAGGCAATATTTTGCTGTTTTTCCAAGTTTTTGTGAATTTTCAGTTTACTGCTGATAATTCATTAAATATACGATAAAAATGATGCAAACACATAATTGATTAGAAATTAACCTTAAACACTTCATTTTCAATCAACTATTTGTTTCTCGTTAAAATACTGAGTAAGATATTGGAAAGGGGAGAAGTTCTGTTTTTATTGCATATATCGACGTTTCAGCCGGATTAGAGCGGTTTTACGTGTACATCTTCCATCGGTAATATAAACGGAAAATCTGGAACATTTTAGTTAATTCTAATGAAAACACTGATTTTTATCATTTGTATTTGAAACAACATTGTCACACGTCTTTTTTGGGTCTAAATAATACGAAACCTCGCTCTATGATTTGAAGTAAAAATCCTCATATATGGTAATATAGTGACTTTTTACACGTTATTCATGTAGTGTGATTTTACGTATATATATTCGTTTTTACCAATATTTCGATACTACTTCATGTTTTCTCACGATATGTGATTTCGCCTTCAAATCTCAGAATTTCGCATAATATTGCATTTTAAGCAAGTTTTTTTGCATTTTGTTTCGTACTAGAAATCATCGAATTTAGCAATATTTTGACCTTTATCATCCCCTTTTCTTTTATGTGATATAAACAAAATATCATCGAACTAGGCAATATTTTGAGGTTTTTCCAAGTTTTTGTGAATTTTCAGTTTATTGCTATTAATTCATTAAATATACGAGAAAAATTATGCAAACACATAATTGATCAGAAAATAACCGTAAATACTTCATTTTCAATCAACTATTTGTTTCTCGTTAAAATACTGAGTAAGATATTGGAAAGGGGAGAAGTTCTGTTTTTATTGCATATATCGACGTTTCAGCCGGCGTAGAACGGTTTTACGTGTACATTTTCCATCGGTAATATAAACCGAAAATCAGGAACATTTTAGTTAATTTTAATGAAAACACATTGATTTTTGTCATTTATATTGGAAGCAACATCTTTATACTTCTTTTCTAGGGTCTAAAAAACATGAAACGTCGCTTTATGATTCGACGTTAAAATACTCAAATTTGGTATAATAATGACTTTTTACACGTTATTCATGTAGTGTGATTTTACGTATATATATTCGTTTTTACCAATATTTCGATACTACTTCATGTTTTCTCACGATATGTGATTTCGCCTTCAAATCTCAGAATTTCGCAAATTTTGCATTTTTAAGCAAGTTTTCTTGCATTTTGTTTTGCACTAAAAATCGTCGAATTTAGCAATATTTTGACCTTTATCATACCCGTTTCCTTTATGTGATTTAAACAAAATATCATCGAATTAGGCCGTTTTACACGTTATTGTGAATTTTCAGTTTATTGTTATTAATTCATTAAATATACGATAAAAATTATGCAAACACATAATTGATCAGAAAATAACCTTAAATACTTCATTTTCAATCATCTATTTGTTTCTCGTTAAAATACTGAGTAAGATATTGAAAAGGAGAGAAGTTCTGTTTTTATTGCATATATCGACGTTTCAGCCGGATTAGAACTGTTTTACGTGTACATCTTCCATCGGTAATATAAACCGAAAATCAGGATTATTTTAGTTAATTTTAATGTAAACACATTGATTTTTTTCATTTGTATTGGAAGCAACATCTTTATACGTCTTTTCTAGGGTCTAAAAAATACGAAACGTCGCTCTATGATTCGAAGTTAAAGTCCTCAAATTTGGTATAATAATGACCTTTTTCACGTTTTTCATGTAGTTTGATATTACGTAAATATATTAATTTTTACCAATATTTCCATACTATTTCAAGTAGTATCACGATATGTGATTTGGCCTTCAAATCTCAGATTTTCCCATAATATTGCATTTTAAGCAAGTTTTCTTGCATTTTGTTTCGTACTAAAAATCATCGAATTCAGCAATATTTTGACGTTTATCATCCCGTTTTCATTATGTGATATAAACAAAATATCGAATTAGGCAATATTTTGCTGTTTTTCTACGTTTTGTGAATTTTCAGTTTATTGCTATTAATTCATAAAATATACGATAAAAATGATGCAAACATATAATTGATTAGAAATTAAACTTAAACACTTCATTTTCAATCAACTATTTGTTTCTCGTTAAAATACTGAGTAAGATATTGGAAAGGGGAGAAGTTCTGTTTTTATTGCATATATCGAGGTTTCAGCCGGATTAGAGCGGTTTTACGTGTACATCTTCCATCGGTAATATAATCGGAAAACCTGGAACATTTTAGTTAATTCTAATGAAAACACATTGATTTTTATCATTTGTATTTGAAACAACATTGTCACACGTCTTTTCTTGGGTCTAAATAATACGAAACCTCGCTCTATGATTAGAAGTAAAAATCCTCATATATATAGTGACTTTTTACACGTTATTCATGTAGTGTGATTTTACGTATATATATTCGTTTTTACCAATATTTCGATACTACTTCATGTTTTCTCACGATATGTGATTTCGCCTTCAAATCTCAGAATTTCGCAAATTTTGCATTTTTAAGCAAGTTTTCTTGCATTTTGTTTTGCACTAAAAATCATCGAATTTAGCAATATTTTGACCTTTATCATCCCCGTTTCCTCTATGTGATTTAAACAAAATATCATCGAATTAGGCCGTTTTCCACGTTATTGTGAATTTTCAGTTTATTGTTATTAATTCATTAAATATACGATTAAAATTATGCAAACACATAATTGATCAGAAAATAACCTTAAATACTTTATTTTCAATCATCTATTTGTTTCTCGTTAAAATACTGAGTAAAATATTGAAAAGGGGAGAAGTTCCGTTTTTATTGCATATATCGACGTTTCAGCCGGATTAGAACGGTTTTACGTGTACATCTTCCATCGGTAATATAAACCAAAAATCAGGAACATTTTAGTTAACTTTAATGAAAACACATTGATTTTTATCATTTGTTTTGAAAGCAACATCTTTATACGTCTTTTCTAGGGTCTAAAAAATACGAAACCTCGCTCCATGATTCGAAGTTAAAATCCTCAAATTTGGTATAATAATGACCTTTTTCACGTTTTTCATTTAGTTTGATATTACGTCAATATATTCATTTTTATCAATATTTCGATACTATTTCATGTAGTATCACGATATGTTATTTGGCCTTCAAATCTCCGATTTTCGCATAATATTGCATTTTAAGCAAGTTTTCTTGCATTTTGTTTCGTACTAGAAATCATCGAATTTAGCAATATTTTGACGTTTATCATCCCGTTTCCTTTATGTGATATAAACAAAATATCATCGAATTAGGCAATATTTTGCTGTTTTTCTACGTTTTGTGAATTTTCAGTTTATTGATATTAATTCATAAAATATACGATAAAAATGATGCAAACACATAATTGATTAGAAATTAAACTTAAACACTTCATTTTCAATCAACTATTTGTTTCTCGTTAAAATACTGAGTAAGATATTGGAAAGGGGAGAATTTCTGTTTTTATTGCATATATCGACGTTTGAGCCGGCGTAGAACGGTTTTACGTGTACATTTTCCATCGGTAGTATAAACCGAAAATCAGGAACATTTTAGTTAATATTAATGAAAACACATTGATTTTTGTCATTTGTATTGGAAACAACATCTTTATACTTCTTTTTTAGGGTCTAAAAAATACGAAACGTCGCTTTATGATTCGACGTTAAAATACTCAAATTTGGTATAATAATGACTTTTTTCAACTTTTTCATGTAGTTTGATATTACGTAAATATATTCATTTTTACCAATATTTCCATACTATTTCATGTAGTATCACGATATGTGATTTGGCCTACAAATCTCAGATTTTCGCATAATATTGCATTTTAAGCAAGTTCTCTTGCATTTTGTTTCGTACTAAAAATCATCGAATTCAGCAATATTTTGACAGTTATCATCCCCTTTTCCTTTATGTGATATAAGCAAAATATCATCGAATTAGGCAATATTTTGCTGTTTTTCCAAGTTTTTGTTAGTTTTCAGTTTATTGCTAATAATTCATTAAATATACGATAAAAATGATGCAAACACATAATTGATTAGAAATTAACCTTAAACACTTCATTTTCAATCAACTATTTGTTTCTCGTTAAAATACTGAGTAAGATATTGGAAAGGGGAGAAGTTCTGTTTTTATTGCATATATCGACGTTTCAGCCGGATTAGAGCGGTTTTACGTGTACATCTTCCATCGTTATTATAAACGGAAAATCTGGAACATTTTAGTTAATTCTAATGAAAACACTGATTTTTATCATTTGTATTTGAAACAACATTGTCACACGTCTTTTTTGGGTCTAAATAATACGAAACCTCGCTCTATGATTTGAAGTAAAAATCGTCATATATGGTAATATAGTGACTTTTTACACGTTATTCATGTAGTGTGATTTTACGTATATATATTCGTTCTTACCAATATTTCGATACTACTTCATGTTTTCTCACGATATGTGATTTCGCCTTCAAATCTCAGAATTTCGCAAATTTTGCATTTTTAAGCAAGTTTTCTTGCATTTTGTTTTGCACTAAAAATCGTCGAATTTAGCAATATTTTGACCTTTATCATACCCGTTTCCTTTATGTGATTTAAACAAAATATCATCGAATTAGGCCGTTTTCCACGTTATTGTGAATTTTCAGTTTATTGTTATTAATTCATTAAATATACGATAAAAATTATGCAAACACATAATTGATCAGAAAATAACCTTAAATACTTCATTTTCAATCATCTATTTGTTTCTCGTTAAAATACTGAGTAAGATATTGAAAAGGGGAGAAGTTCTGTTTTTATTGCATATATCGACGTTTCAGCCGGATTAGAACTGTTTTACGTGTACATCTTCCATCGGTAATATAAACCGAAAATCAGGATTATTTTAGTTAATTTTAATGTAAACACATTGATTTTTATCATTTGTATTGGAGGCAACATCTTTATACGTCTTTTCTAGGGTCTAAAAAATACGAAACGTCGCTCTATGATTCGAAGTTAAAGTCCTCAAATTTGGTATAATAATGACCTTTTTCACGTTTTTCATGTAGTTTGATATTACGTAAATATGTTAATTTTTACCAATATTTCCATACTATTTCAAGTAGTATCACGATATGTGATTTGGCCTTCAAATCTCAGATTTTCCCATAATATTGCATTTTAAGCAAGTTTTCTTGCATTTTGTTTCGTACTAAAAATCATCGAATTCATCAATATTTTGACGTTTATCATCCCGTTTCCATTATGTGATATAAACAAAATATCGAATTAGGCAATATTTTGCTGTTTTTCTACGTTTTGTGAATTTTCAGTTTATTGCTATTAATTCATAAAATATACGATAAAAATGATGCAAACATATAATTGATTAGAAATTAAACTTAAACACTTCATTTTCAATCAACTATTTGTTTCTCGTTAAAATACTGAGTAAGATATTGGAAAGGGGAGAAGTTCTGTTTTTATTGCATATATCGACGTTTCAGCCGGATTAGAGCGGTTTTACGTGTACATCTTCCATCGGTAATAAAATCGGAAAACCTGGAACATTTTAGTTAATTCTAATGAAAACACATTGATTTTTATCATTTGTATTTGAAACAACATTGTCACACGTCTTTTCTTGGGTCTAAATAATACGAAACCTCGCTCTATGATTTGAAGTAAAAATCCTTATATATATAGTGACTTTTTACACGTTATTCATGTAGTGTGATTTTACGTATATATATTCGTTTTTACCAATATTTCGATACTACTTCATGTTTTCTCACGATATGTGATTTCGCCTTCAAATCTCAGAATTTCGCAAATTTTGCATTTTTAAGCAAGTTTTCTTGCATTTTGTTTTGCACTAAAAATCATCGAATTTTGCAATATTTTGACCTTTATCATCCCCGTTTCCTCTATGTGATTTAAACAAAATATCATCGAATTAGGCCGTTTTCCACGTTATTGTGAATTTTCAGTTTATTGTTATTAATTCATTAAATATACGATTAAAATTATGCAAACACATAATTGATCAGAAAATAACCTTAAATACTTTATTTTCAATCATCTATTTGTTTCTCGTTAAAATACTGAGTAAAATATTGAAAAGGGGAGAAGTTCCGTTTTTATTGCATATATCGACGTTTCAGCCGGATTAGAACTGTTTTACGTGTACATCTTCCATCGGTAATATAAACCAAAAATCAGGAACATTTTAGTTTATTTTAAAGAAAACACATTGATTTTTATCATTTGTTTTGAAAGCAACATCTTTATACGTCTTTTCTAGGGTCTAAAAAATACGAAACCTCGCTCCATGATTCGAAGTTAAAATCCTCAAATTTGGTATAATAATGACCTTTTTCACGTTTTTCATTTAGTTTGATATTACGTAAATATATTCATTTATATCAATATTTCGATACTATTTCATGTAGTATCACGATATGTGATTTGGCCTTCAAATCTCAGATTTTCGCATAATATTGCATTTTAAGCAAGTTTTCTTGCATTTTGTTTCGTACTAGAAATCATCGAATTCAGCAATATTTTGACGTTTATCATCCCGTTTCCTTTATGTGATATAAACAAAATATCATCGAATTAGGCAATATTTTGCTGTTTTTCTACGTTTTGTGAATTTTCAGTTTATTGCTATTAATTCATAAAATATACGATAAAAATGATGCAAACACATAATTGATTAGAAATTAACCTTAAACACTTCATTTTCAATCAACTATTTGTTTCTCGTTAAAATACTGAGTAAGATATTGGAAAGGGGAGAATTTCTGATTTTATTGCATATATCGACGTTTGAGCCGGCGTAGAACGGTTTTACGTGTACATTTTCCATCGGTAATATAAACCGAAAATCAGGAACATTTTAGTTAATTTTAATGAAAACACATTGATTTTTGTCATTTGTATTGGAAGCAACATCTTTATACTTCTTTTATAGGGTCTAAAAAACATGAAACGTCGCTTTATGATTCGACGTTAAAATACTCAAATTTGGTATAATAATGACTTTTTTCACGTTTTTCACGTAGTTTGATATTACGTAAATATATTCATTTTTACCAATATTTCCATACTATTTCATGTAGTATCACGATATGTGATTTGGCCTACAAATCTCAGATTTTCGCATAATATTGCATTTTAAGGAAGTTTTCTTGCATTTTGTTTCGTACTAAAAATCATCGAATTCAGCAATATTTTGACAGTTATCATCCCCTTTTCCTTTATGTGATATAAACAAAATATCATCGAATTAGGCAATATTTTGCTGTTTTTCCAAGTTTTTGTGAGTTTTCAGTTTATTGCTGATAATTCATTAAATATACGATAAAAATGATGCAAACACATAATTGATTAGAAATTAACTTTAAACACTTCATTTTCAATCAACTATTTGTTTCTCGTTAAAATACTGAGTAAGATATTGGAAAGGGGAGAAGTTCTGTTTTTATTGCATATATCGACGTTTCAGCCGGATTAGAGCGGTTTTACGTGTACATCTTCCATCGGTAATATAAACGGAAAATCTGGAACATTTTAGTTAATTCTAATGAAAACACTGATTTTTATCATTTGTATTTGAAACAACATTGTCACACGTCATTTCCTGGGTCTAAATAATACGAAACCTCGCTCTATGATTTGAAGTAAAAATCCTCATATATGGTAATATAGTGACTTTTTACACGTTATTCATGTAGTGTGATTTTACGTATATATATTCGTTTTTACCAATATTTCGATACTACTTCATGTTTCCCACGATTTCGCCTTCAAATCTCAGAATTTCGCAAATTTTGTATTTTTAAGCAAGTTTTCTTGCATTTTGTTTTGCACTAAAAATCGTCGAATTTAGCAATATTTTGACCTTTATCATACCCGTTTCCTCTATGTGATTTAAACAAAATATCATCGAATTAGGCCGTTTTCCACGTTATTGTGAATTTTCAGTTTATTGTTATTAATTCATTAAATATACGATAAAAATTATGCAAACACATAATTGATCAGAAAATAACCTTAAATACTTCATTTTCAATCATCTATTTGTTTCTCGTTAAAATACTGAGTAAGATATTGAAAAGGGGAGAAGTTCTGTTTTTATTGCATATATCGACGTTTCAGCCGGATTAGAACTGTTTTACGTGTACATCTTCCATCGGTAATATAAACCGAAAATCAGGATTATTTTAGTTAATTTTAATGTAAACACATTGATTTTTATCATTTGTATTGGAAGCAACATCTTTATACGTCTTTTCTAGGGTCTCAAAAATACGAAACGTCGCTCTATGATTCGAAGTTAAAATCCTCAAATTTGGTATAATAATGACCTTTTTCACGTTTTTCATGTAGTTTGATATTACGTAAATATATTAATTTTTACCAATATTTCCATACTATTTCAAGTAGTATCACGATATGTGATTTGGCCTTCAATTCTCAGATTTTCCCTTAATATTGCATTTTAAGAAAGTTTTCTTGCATTTTGTTTCGTACTAAAAATCATCGAATTCAGCAATATTTTGACGTTTATCATCCCGTTTCCTTTATGTGATATAAACAAAATATCATCGAATTAGGCAATATTTTGCTGTTTTTCTACGTTTTGTGAATTTTCAGTTTATTGCTATTAATTCATAAAATATACGATAAAAATGATGCAAAAACATAATTGATTAGAAATTAAACTTAAACACTTCATTTTCAATCAACTATTTGTTTCTCGTTAAAATACTGAGTAAGATATTGGAAAGGGGAGAATTTCTGTTTTTATTGCATATATCGACGTTTGAGCCGGCGTAGAACGGTTTTACGTGTACATTTTCCATCGGTAATATAAACCGAAAATCAGGAACATTTTAGTTAATTTTAATGAAAACACATTGATTTTTGTCATTTGTATTGGAAGCAACATCTTTATACTTCTTTTCTAGGGTCTAAAAAATACGAAACGTCGCTTTATGATTCGACGTTAAAATACTCAAATTTGGTATAATAATGACTTTTTTCACGTTTTTCATGTAGTTTGATATTACGTAAATATATTCATTTTTACCAATATTTCCATACTATTTCATGTAGTATCACGATATGTGATTTGGCCTACAAATCTCAGATTTTCGCATAATATTGCATTTTAAGCAAGTTTTCTTGCATTTTGTTTCGTACTAAAAATCATCGAATTCAGCAATATTTTGACAGTTATCATCCCCTTTTCCTTTATGTGATATAAACAAAATATCATCGAATTAGGCAATATTTTGCTGTTTTTCCAAGTTTTTGTTAGTTTTCAGTTTATTGCTAATAATTCATTAAATATACGATAAAAATGATGCAAACACATAATTGATTAGAAATTAACCTTAAACTTCATTTTCAATCAACTATTTGTTTCTCGTTAAAATACTGAGTAAGCTATTGGAAAGGGGAGAAGTTCTGTTTTTATTGCATATATCGACGTTTCAGCCGGATTAGAGCGGTTTTACGTGTACATCTTCCATCGGTAATATAAACGGAAAATCTGGAACATTTTAGTTAATTCTAATGAAAACACATTGATTTTTATCATTTGTATTTGAAACAACATTGTCACACGTCTTTTCTTGGGTCTAAATAATACGAAACCTCGCTCTATGATTTGAAGTAAAAATCCTCATATATATAGTGACTTTTTACACGTTATTCATGTAGTGTGATTTTACGTATATATATTCGTTTTTACCAATATTTCTATACTACTTCATGTTTTCTCACGATATGTGATTTCGCCTTCAAATCTCAGAATTTCGCAAACTTTGCATTTTTAAGCAAGTTTTCTTGCATTTTGTTTTGCACTAAAAATCATCGAATTTAGCAATATTTTGCCCTTTATCATCCCCGTTTCCTCTATGTGATTTAAACAAAATATCATCGAATTAGGCCGTTTTCCACGTTATTGTGAATTTTCAGTTTATTGTTATTATTTCATTAAATATACGATTAAAATTATGCAAACACATAATTGATCAGAAAAAAACCTTAAATACTTCATTTTCAATCATCTATTTGTTTCTCGTTAAAATACTGAGTAAAATATTGAAAAGGGGAGAAGTTCCGTTTTTATTGCATATATCGACGTTTCAGCCGGATTAGAATGGTTTTACGTGTACATCTTCCATCGGTAATATAAACCAAAAAACAGGAACATTTTAGTTAATTTTAATGAAAACACATTGATTTTTATCATTTGTTTTGAAAGCAACATCTTTATACGTCTTTTCTAGGGTCTAAAAAATACGAAACCTCGCTCCATGATTCGAAGTTAAAATCCTCAAATTTGGTATAATAATGACCTTTTTCACGTAAGATATTGGAAAGGGGAGAAGTTCTGTTTTTATTGCATATATCGACGTTTCAGCCGGATTAGAGCGGTTTTACGTGTACATCTTCCAACGGTAATATAAACGGAAAATCTGGAACATTTTAGTTAATTCTAATGAAAACACATTGATTTTTATCATTTGTATTTGAAACAACATTGTCACACGTCTTTTCTTGGGTCTAAATAATACGAAACCTCGCTCTATGATTTAAAGTAAAAATCCTCATATATATAGTGACTTTTTACACGTTATTCATGTAGTGTGATTTTACGTATATATATTCGTTTTTACCAATATTTCGATACTACTTCATGTTTTCTCACGATATGTGATTTCGCCTTCAAATCTCAGAATTTCGCAAATTTTCCATTTTTAAGCAAGTTTTCTTGCATTTTGTTTTGCACTAAAAATCATCGAATTTAGCAATATTTTGACCTTTATCATCCCCGTTTCCTCTATGTGAATTAAACAAAATATCATCGAATTAGGCCGTTTTCCACGTTATTGTGAATTTTCAGTTTATTGTTATTAATTCATTAAATATACGATTAAAATTATGCAAACACATAATTGATCAGAAAATAACCTTAAATACTTTATTTTCAATCATCTATTTGTTTCTCGTAAAATACTGAGTAAATTATTGAAAAGGGGAGAAGTTCCGTTTTTATTGCATATATCGACGTTTCAGCCGGATTAGAACGGTTTTACGTGTACATCTTCCATCGGTAATATAAACTAAAAATCAGGAACATTTTAGTTAATTTTAATGAAAACATATTGATTTTTATCATTTGTTTTGAAAGCAACATCTTTATACGTCTTTTCAAGGGTCTAAAAAATACGAAACCTCGCTCCATGATTCGAAGTTAAAATCCTCAAATTTGGTATAATAATGACCTTTTTCACGTTTTTCATTTAGTTTGATATTACGTAAATATATTCATTTTTATCAATATTTCGATACTATTTCATGTGGTATCACGATATGTGATTTGGCCTTCATATCTCAGATTTTCGCATAATATTGCATTTTAAGCAAGTTTTCTTGCATTTTGTTTCGTACTAGAAATCATCGAATTCAGCAATATTTTGACGTTTATCATCCCGTTTCCTTTATGTGATATAAACAAAATATCATCGAATTAGGCAATATTTTGCTGTTTTTCTACGTTTTGTGAATTTTCAGTTTATTGCTATTAATTCATAAAATATACGATAAAAATGATGCAAACACATAATTGATTAGAAATTAAACTTAAACACTTCATTTTCAATCAACTATTTCTTTCTCGTTAAAATACTGAGTAAGATATTGGAAAGCGGAGAATTTCTGTTTTTATTGCATATATCGACGTTTGAGCCGGCGTAGAACGGTTTTACGTGTACATTTTCCATCGGTAATATAAACCGAAAATCAGGAACATTTTAGTTAATTTTAATGAAAACACATTGATTTTTGTCATTTGTATTGGAAGCAACATCTTTATACTTTTTTTCTAGGGTCTAAAAAACATGAAACGTCGCTTTATGATTCGACGTTAAAATACTCAAATTTGGTATAATAATGACTTTTTTCACGTTTTTCATGTAGTTTGATATTACGTAAATATATTCATTTTTACCAATATTTCCATACTATATCATGTAGTATCACGATATGTGATTTGGCCTACAAATCTCAGATTTTCGCATAATATTGCATTTTAAGCAAGTTTTCTTGCATTTTATTTCGTACTAAAAATCATCGAATTCAGCAATATTTTGACAGTTATCATCCCCTTTTCCTTTATGTGATATAAACAAAATATCATCGAATTAGGCAATATTTTGCTGTTTTTCCAAGTTTTTGTTAGTTTTCAGTTTATTGCTAATAATTCATTAAATATACGATAAAAATGATGCAAACACATAATTGATCAGAAATTAACCTTAAACACTTCATTTTCAATCAACTATTTGTTTCTCGTTAAAATACTGAGTAAGATATTGGAAAGGGGAGAAGTTCTGTTTTTATTGCATATATCGACGTTTCAGCCGGATTAGAGCGGTTTTACGTGTACATCTTCCATCGGTAATATAAACGGAAAATCAGGAACATTTTAGTTAATTTTAATGAAAACACATTGATTTTTATCATTTGTTTTGAAAGCAACATCTTTATACGTCTTTTCTAGGGTCTAAAAAATACGAAACCTCGCTCCATGATTCGAAGTTAAAATCCTCAAATTTGGTATAATAATGACCTTTTTCACGTTTTTCATTTAGTTTGATATTACGTAAATATATTCATTTTTATCAATATTTCGATACTATTTCATGTAGTATCACGATATGTGATTTGGCCTTCAAATCTCAGATTTTCGCATAATATTGCATTTTAAGCAAGTTTTCTTGCATTTTGTTTCGTACTAGAAATCATCGAATTTAGCAATATTTTGACCTTTATCATCCCCTTTTCCTTTATGTGATATAAACAAAATATCATCGAACTAGGCAATATTTTGAGGTTTTTCCAAGTTTTTGTGAATTTTCAGTTTAATGCTATTAATTCATTAAATATACGAGAAAAATTATACAAACACATAATTGATCAGAAAATAACCTTAAATACTTCATTTTCAATTTGTTTCTCGTTAAAATACTCGGTAAGATATTTAAAAGGGGAGAATTTCTGTTTTTATTGCATATATCGACGTTTCAGCCGGCGTAGAACGGTTTTACGTGTACATTTTCCATCGGTAATATAAACCGAAAATCAGGAACATTTTAGTTAATTTTAATGAAAACACATTGATTTTTGTCATTTGTATTGGAAGCAACATCTTTATACTTCTTTTCTAGGGTCTAAAAAACATGAAACGTCGCTTTATGATTCGACGTTAAAATACTCAAATTTGTTATAATAATGACTTTTTTCACGTTTTTCATGTAGTTTGATATTACGTAAATATATTCATTTTTACCAATATTTCCATACCATTTCATGTAGTATCACGATATGTGATTTGGCCTTCAAATCTCAGATTTTCGCATAATATTGCATTTTAAGCAAGTTTTCTTGCATTTTGTTTCGTACTAAAAATCATCGAATTCAGCAATATTTTGACGTTTATCATCCCCTTTTTCCTTTATGTGATATAAACAAAATATCATCGAATTAGGCAATATTTTGCTGTTTTTCCAAGTTTTTGTGAGTTTTCAGTTTATTGATGATAATTCATTAAATATACGATAAAACTGATGCAAACACATAATTGATTAGAAATTAACCTTAAACACTTCATTTTCAATCAACTATTTGTTTCTCGTTAAAATTCTGAGAAAGATATTGGAAAGGGGAGAAGTTCTGTTTTTATTGCATATATCGACGTTTCAGCCGGATTAGAGCGGTTTTACGTGTACATCTTCCATCGGTAATATAAACGGAAAAACTGGAACATTTTAGTTAATTCTAATGAAAACACTGATTTTTATCATTTGTATTTGAAACAACATTGTCACACGTCTTTTTTGGGTCTAAATAATACGAAACCTCGCTCTATGATTTGAAGTAAAAATCCTCATATATGGTAATATAGTGACTTTTTACACGTTATTCATGTAGTGTGATTTTACGTATATATATTCGTTTTTACCAATATTTCGATACTACTTCATGTTTTCTCACGATATGTGATTTGGCCTTCAAATCTCAGAATTTCGCAAATTTTGCATTTTTAAGCAAGTTTTCTTGCATTTTGTTTTGCACTAAAAATCGTCGAATTTAGCAATATTTTGACCTTTATCATACCCGTTTCCTCTATGTGATTTAAACAAAATATCATCGAATTAGGCCGTTTTCCACGTTATTGTGAATTTTCAGTTTATTGTTATTAATTCAATAAATATACGATAAAAATTATGCAAACACATAATTGATCAGAAAATAACCTTAAATACTTCATTTTCAATCATCTATTTGTTTCTCGTTAAAATACTGAGTAAGATATTAAAAAGGGGAGAAGTTCTGTTTTTATTGCATATATCGACGTTTCAGCCGGATTAGAACTGTTTTACGTGTACATCTTCCATCGGTAATATAAACCGAAAATCAGGATTATTTTAGTTAATTTTAATGTAAACACATTGATTTTTATCATTTGTATTGGAAGCAACATCTTTATACGTCTTTTCTAGGGTCTAAAAAATACAAAACGTCGCTCTATGATTCGAAGTTAAAGTCCTCAAATTTGGTATGATAATGACCTTTTTCACGTTTTTATGTAGTTTGATATTACGTAAATATATTAATTTTTACCAATATTTCCATACTATTTCAAGTAGTATCACTATATGTGATTTGGCCTTCAAATCTCAGATTTTCCCATAATATTGCATTTTAAGCAAGTTTTCTTGCATTTTGTTTCGTACTAAAAATCATCGAATTCAGCAATATTTTGACAGTTATCATCCCCTTTTCCTTTATGTGATATAAACAAAATATCATCGAATTAGGCAATATTTTGCTGTTTTTCTACGTTTTGTGAATTTTCAGTTTATTGCTATTAATTCATAAAATATACGATAAAAATGATGCAAACACATAATTGATTAGAAATTAAACTTAAACACTTCATTTTCAATCAACTATTTGTTTCTCGTTAAAATACTGAGTAAGATATTGGAAAGGGGAGAATTTCTGTTTTTATTGCATATATCGACGTTTCAGCCGGCGTAGAACGGTTTTACGTGTACATTTTCCATCGGTAATATAAACCGAAAATCAGGAACATTTTAGTTAATTTTAATGAAAACACATTGATTTTTGTCATTTGTATTGGAAGCAACATATTTATACTTCTTTTCTAGGGTCTAAAAAACATGAAACGTCGCTTTATGATTCGACGTTAAAATACTCAAATTTGGTATAATAATGACTTTTTTCACGTTTTTCATGTAGTTTGATATTACGTAAATATATATTAATTTTTACCAATATTTCCATACTATTTCATGTAGTATCACGATATGTGATTTGGCCTACAAATCTCAGATTTTCGCATAATATTGCATTTTAAGCAAGTTTTCTTGCATTTAGTTTCGTACTAAAAATCATCGAATTCAGCAATATTTTGACAGTTATCATCCCCTTTTCCTTTATGTGATATAAATTCGATATCATCGAATTAGGCAATATTTTGATGTTTTTCCAAGTTTTTGTTAGTTTTCAGTTTATTGCTAATAATTCATTAAATATACGATAAAAATGATGCAAACACATAATTGATCAGAAATTAACCTTAAACACTTCATTTTCAATCAACTATTTGTTTCTCGTTAAAATACTGAGTAAGATATTGGAAAGGGGAGAAGTTCTGTTTTTATTGCATATATCGACGTTTCAGCCGGATTAGAGCGGTTTTACGTGTACATCTTCCATCGGTAATATAAACGGAAAATCAGGAACATTTTAGTTAATTTTAATGAAAACACATTGATTTTTATCATTTGTTTTGAAAGCAACATCTTTATACGTCTTTTCTAGGGTCTAAAAAATACGAAACCTCGCTCCATGATTCGAAGTTAAAATCCTCAAATTTGGTATAATAATGACCTTTTTCACGTTTTTCATTTAGTTTGATATTACGTAAATATATTCATTTTTATCAATATTTCGATACTATTTCATGTAGTATCACGATATGTGATTTGGCCTTCAAATCTCAGATTTTCGCATAATATTGCATTTTAAGCAAGTTTTCTTGCATTTTGTTTCGTACTAGAAATCATCGAATTTAGCAATATTTTGACCTTTATCATCCCCTTTTCCTTTATGTGATATAAACAAAATATCATCGAACTAGGCAATATTTTGAGGTTTTTCCAAGTTTTTGTGAATTTTCAGTTTAATGCTATTAATTCATTAAATATACGAGAAAAATTATACAAACACATAATTGATCAGAAAATAACCTTAAATACTTCATTTTCAATTTGTTTCTCGTTAAAATACTCGGTAAGATATTTAAAAGGGGAGAATTTCTGTTTTTATTGCATATATCGACGTTTCAGCCGGCGTAGAACGGTTTTACGTGTACATTTTCCATCGGTAATATAAACCGAAAATCAGGAACATTTTAGTTAATTTTAATGAAAACACATTGATTTTTGTCATTTGTATTGGAAGCAACATCTTTATACTTCTTTTCTAGGGTCTAAAAAACATGAAACGTCGCTTTATGATTCGACGTTAAAATACTCAAATTTGTTATAATAATGACTTTTTTCACGTTTTTCATGTAGTTTGATATTACGTAAATATATTCATTTTTACCAATATTTCCATACCATTTCATGTAGTATCACGATATGTGATTTGGCCTTCAAATCTCAGATTTTCGCATAATATTGCATTTTAAGCAAGTTTTCTTGCATTTTGTTTCGTACTAAAAATCATCGAATTCAGCAATATTTTGACGTTTATCATCCCCTTTTTCCTTTATGTGATATAAACAAAATATCATCGAATTAGGCAATATTTTGCTGTTTTTCCAAGTTTTTGTGAGTTTTCAGTTTATTGATGATAATTCATTAAATATACGATAAAACTGATGCAAACACATAATTGATTAGAAATTAACCTTAAACACTTCATTTTCAATCAACTATTTGTTTCTCGTTAAAATTCTGAGAAAGATATTGGAAAGGGGAGAAGTTCTGTTTTTATTGCATATATCGACGTTTCAGCCGGATTAGAGCGGTTTTACGTGTACATCTTCCATCGGTAATATAAACGGAAAAACTGGAACATTTTAGTTAATTCTAATGAAAACACTGATTTTTATCATTTGTATTTGAAACAACATTGTCACACGTCTTTTTTGGGTCTAAATAATACGAAACCTCGCTCTATGATTTGAAGTAAAAATCCTCATATATGGTAATATAGTGACTTTTTACACGTTATTCATGTAGTGTGATTTTACGTATATATATTCGTTTTTACCAATATTTCGATACTACTTCATGTTTTCTCACGATATGTGATTTGGCCTTCAAATCTCAGAATTTCGCAAATTTTGCATTTTTAAGCAAGTTTTCTTGCATTTTGTTTTGCACTAAAAATCGTCGAATTTAGCAATATTTTGACCTTTATCATACCCGTTTCCTCTATGTGATTTAAACAAAATATCATCGAATTAGGCCGTTTTCCACGTTATTGTGAATTTTCAGTTTATTGTTATTAATTCAATAAATATACGATAAAAATTATGCAAACACATAATTGATCAGAAAATAACCTTAAATACTTCATTTTCAATCATCTATTTGTTTCTCGTTAAAATACTGAGTAAGATATTAAAAAGGGGAGAAGTTCTGTTTTTATTGCATATATCGACGTTTCAGCCGGATTAGAACTGTTTTACGTGTACATCTTCCATCGGTAATATAAACCGAAAATCAGGATTATTTTAGTTAATTTTAATGTAAACACATTGATTTTTATCATTTGTATTGGAAGCAACATCTTTATACGTCTTTTCTAGGGTCTAAAAAATACAAAACGTCGCTCTATGATTCGAAGTTAAAGTCCTCAAATTTGGTATGATAATGACCTTTTTCACGTTTTTATGTAGTTTGATATTACGTAAATATATTAATTTTTACCAATATTTCCATACTATTTCAAGTAGTATCACTATATGTGATTTGGCCTTCAAATCTCAGATTTTCCCATAATATTGCATTTTAAGCAAGTTTTCTTGCATTTTGTTTCGTACTAAAAATCATCGAATTCAGCAATATTTTGACAGTTATCATCCCCTTTTCCTTTATGTGATATAAACAAAATATCATCGAATTAGGCAATATTTTGCTGTTTTTCTACGTTTTGTGAATTTTCAGTTTATTGCTATTAATTCATAAAATATACGATAAAAATGATGCAAACACATAATTGATTAGAAATTAAACTTAAACACTTCATTTTCAATCAACTATTTGTTTCTCGTTAAAATACTGAGTAAGATATTGGAAAGGGGAGAATTTCTGTTTTTATTGCATATATCGACGTTTCAGCCGGCGTAGAACGGTTTTACGTGTACATTTTCCATCGGTAATATAAACCGAAAATCAGGAACATTTTAGTTAATTTTAATGAAAACACATTGATTTTTGTCATTTGTATTGGAAGCAACATATTTATACTTCTTTTCTAGGGTCTAAAAAACATGAAACGTCGCTTTATGATTCGACGTTAAAATACTCAAATTTGGTATAATAATGACTTTTTTCACGTTTTTCATGTAGTTTGATATTACGTAAATATATATTAATTTTTACCAATATTTCCATACTATTTCATGTAGTATCACGATATGTGATTTGGCCTACAAATCTCAGATTTTCGCATAATATTGCATTTTAAGCAAGTTTTCTTGCATTTAGTTTCGTACTAAAAATCATCGAATTCAGCAATATTTTGACAGTTATCATCCCCTTTTCCTTTATGTGATATAAATTCGATATCATCGAATTAGGCAATATTTTGATGTTTTTCCAAGTTTTTGTTAGTTTTCAGTTTATTGCTAATAATTCATTAAATATACGATAAAAATGATGCAAACACATAATTGATCAGAAATTAACCTTAAACACTTCATTTTCAATCAACTATTTGTTTCTCGTTAAAATACTGAGTAAGATATTGGAAAGGGGAGAAGTTCTGTTTTTATTGCATATATCGACGTTTCAGCCGGATTAGAGCGGTTTTACGTGTACATCTTCCATCGGTAATATAAACGGAAAATCAGGAACATTTTAGTTAATTTTAATGAAAACACATTGATTTTTATCATTTGTTTTGAAAGCAACATCTTTATACGTCTTTTCTAGGGTCTAAAAAATACGAAACCTCGCTCCATGATTCGAAGTTAAAATCCTCAAATTTGGTATAATAATGACCTTTTTCACGTTTTTCATTTAGTTTGATATTACGTAAATATATTCATTTTTATCAATATTTCGATACTATTTCATGTAGTATCACGATATGTGATTTGGCCTTCAAATCTCAGATTTTCGCATAATATTGCATTTTAAGCAAGTTTTCTTGCATTTTGTTTCGTACTAGAAATCATCGAATTTAGCAATATTTTGACCTTTATCATCCCCTTTTCCTTTATGTGATATAAACAAAATATCATCGAACTAGGCAATATTTTGAGGTTTTTCCAAGTTTTTGTGAATTTTCAGTTTAATGCTATTAATTCATTAAATATACGAGAAAAATTATACAAACACATAATTGATCAGAAAATAACCTTAAATACTTCATTTTCAATTTGTTTCTCGTTAAAATACTCGGTAAGATATTTAAAAGGGGAGAATTTCTGTTTTTATTGCATATATCGACGTTTCAGCCGGCGTAGAACGGTTTTACGTGTACATTTTCCATCGGTAATATAAACCGAAAATCAGGAACATTTTAGTTAATTTTAATGAAAACACATTGATTTTTGTCATTTGTATTGGAAGCAACATCTTTATACTTCTTTTCTAGGGTCTAAAAAACATGAAACGTCGCTTTATGATTCGACGTTAAAATACTCAAATTTGTTATAATAATGACTTTTTTCACGTTTTTCATGTAGTTTGATATTACGTAAATATATTCATTTTTACCAATATTTCCATACCATTTCATGTAGTATCACGATATGTGATTTGGCCTTCAAATCTCAGATTTTCGCATAATATTGCATTTTAAGCAAGTTTTCTTGCATTTTGTTTCGTACTAAAAATCATCGAATTCAGCAATATTTTGACGTTTATCATCCCCTTTTTCCTTTATGTGATATAAACAAAATATCATCGAATTAGGCAATATTTTGCTGTTTTTCCAAGTTTTTGTGAGTTTTCAGTTTATTGATGATAATTCATTAAATATACGATAAAACTGATGCAAACACATAATTGATTAGAAATTAACCTTAAACACTTCATTTTCAATCAACTATTTGTTTCTCGTTAAAATACTGAGAAAGATATTGGAAAGGGGAGAAGTTCTGTTTTTATTGCATATATCGACGTTTCAGCCGGATTAGAGCGGTTTTACGTGTACATCTTCCATCGGTAATATAAACGGAAAAACTGGAACATTTTAGTTAATTCTAATGAAAACACTGATTTTTATCATTTGTATTTGAAACAACATTGTCACACGTCTTTTTTGGGTCTAAATAATACGAAACCTCGCTCTATGATTTGAAGTAAAAATCCTCATATATGGTAATATAGTGACTTTTTACACGTTATTCATGTAGTGTGATTTTACGTATATATATTCGTTTTTACCAATATTTCGATACTACTTCATGTTTTCTCACGATATGTGATTTGGCCTTCAAATCTCAGAATTTCGCAAATTTTGCATTTTTAAGCAAGTTTTCTTGCATTTTGTTTTGCACTAAAAATCGTCGAATTTAGCAATATTTTGACCTTTATCATACCCGTTTCCTCTATGTGATTTAAACAAAATATCATCGAATTAGGCCGTTTTCCACGTTATTGTGAATTTTCAGTTTATTGTTATTAATTCAATAAATATACGATAAAAATTATGCAAACACATAATTGATCAGAAAATAACCTTAAATACTTCATTTTCAATCATCTATTTGTTTCTCGTTAAAATACTGAGTAAGATATTAAAAAGGGGAGAAGTTCTGTTTTTATTGCATATATCGACGTTTCAGCCGGATTAGAACTGTTTTACGTGTACATCTTCCATCGGTAATATAAACCGAAAATCAGGATTATTTTAGTTAATTTTAATGTAAACACATTGATTTTTATCATTTGTATTGGAAGCAACATCTTTATACGTCTTTTCTAGGGTCTAAAAAATACAAAACGTCGCTCTATGATTCGAAGTTAAAGTCCTCAAATTTGGTATGATAATGACCTTTTTCACGTTTTTATGTAGTTTGATATTACGTAAATATATTAATTTTTACCAATATTTCCATACTATTTCAAGTAGTATCACTATATGTGATTTGGCCTTCAAATCTCAGATTTTCCCATAATATTGCATTTTAAGCAAGTTTTCTTGCATTTTGTTTCGTACTAAAAATCATCGAATTCAGCAATATTTTGACAGTTATCATCCCCTTTTCCTTTATGTGATATAAACAAAATATCATCGAATTAGGCAATATTTTGCTGTTTTTCTACGTTTTGTGAATTTTCAGTTTATTGCTATTAATTCATAAAATATACGATAAAAATGATGCAAACACATAATTGATTAGAAATTAAACTTAAACACTTCATTTTCAATCAACTATTTGTTTCTCGTTAAAATACTGAGTAAGATATTGGAAAGGGGAGAATTTCTGTTTTTATTGCATATATCGACGTTTCAGCCGGCGTAGAACGGTTTTACGTGTACATTTTCCATCGGTAATATAAACCGAAAATCAGGAACATTTTAGTTAATTTTAATGAAAACACATTGATTTTTGTCATTTGTATTGGAAGCAACATATTTATACTTCTTTTCTAGGGTCTAAAAAACATGAAACGTCGCTTTATGATTCGACGTTAAAATACTCAAATTTGGTATAATAATGACTTTTTTCACGTTTTTCATGTAGTTTGATATTACGTAAATATATATTAATTTTTACCAATATTTCCATACTATTTCATGTAGTATCACGATATGTGATTTGGCCTACAAATCTCAGATTTTTGCATAATATTGCATTTTAAGCAAGTTTTCTTGCATTTAGTTTCGTACTAAAAATCATCGAATTCAGCAATATTTTGACAGTTATCATCCCCTTTTCCTTTATGTGATATAAATTCGATATCATCGAATTAGGCAATATTTTGCTGTTTTTCCAAGTTTTTGTTAGTTTTCAGTTTATTGCTAATAATTCATTAAATATACGATAAAAATGATGCAAACACATAATTGATTAGAAATTAACCTTAAACACTTCATTTTCAATCAACTATTTGTTTCTCGTTAAAATACTGAGTAAGATATTGGAAAGGGGAGAAGTTCTGTTTTTATTGCATATATCGACGTTTCAGCCGGATTAGAGCGGTTTTACGTGTACATCTTCCATCGGTAATATAAACGGAAAATCTGGAACATTTTAGTTAATTCTAATGAAAACACATTGATTTTTATCATTTGTATTTGAAACAACATTGTCACACGTCTTTTCTTGGGTCTAAATAATACGAAACCTCGCTCTATGATTTGAAGTAAAAATCCTCATATATGGTAATATAGTGACGTTTTACACGTTATTCATGTAGTGTGATTTTACGTATATATATATTCGTTTTTACCAATATATCGATACTACTTCATGTTTTCTCACGATATGTGATTTCGCCTTCAAATCTCAGAATTTCGCAAATTTTGCATTTTTAAGCAAGTTTTCTTGCATTTTGTTTTGCACTAAAAATCGTCGAATTTAGCAATATTTTGACCTTTATCATACCCGTTTCCTTTATGTGATTTAAACAAAATATCATCGAATTAGGCCGTTTTCCACGTTATTGTGAATTTTCAGTTTATTGTTATTAATTCATTAAATATACGATAAAAATTATGCAAACACATAATTGATCAGAAAATAACCTTAAATACTTCATTTTCAATCATCTATTTGTTTCTCGTTAAAATACTGAGTAAGATATTGAAAAGGGGAGAAGTTCTGTTTTTATTGCATATATCGACGTTTCAGCCGGATTAGAACTGTTTTATGTGTACATCTTCCATCGGTAATATAAACCGAAAATCAGGATTATTTTAGTTAATTTTAATGTAAACACATTGATTTTTATCATTTGTATTGGAAGCAACATCTTTATACGTCTTTTCTAGGGTCTAAAAAATACGAAACGTCGCTCTATGATTCGAAGTTAAAGTCCTCAATTTTGGTATAATAATGACCTTTTTCACGTTTTTCATGTAGTTTGATATTACGTAAATATATTAATTTTTACCAATATTTCCATACTATTTCAAGTAGTATCACGATATGTGATTTGACCTTCAAATCTCAGATTTTCCCATAATATTGCATTTTAAGCAAGTTTTCTTGCATTTTGTTTCGTACTAAAAATCATCGAATTCAGCAATATTTTGACGTTTATCATCCCGTTTCCATTATGTGATATAAACAAAATATCGAATTAGGCAATATTTTGCTGTTTTTCTACGTTTTGTGAATTTTCAGTTTATTGCTATTAATTCATAAAATATACGATAAAAATGATGCAAACATATAATTGATTAGAAATTAAACTTACACACTTCATTTTCAATCAACTATTTGTTTCTCGTTAAAATACTGAGTAAGATATTGGAAAGGGGAGAAGTTCTGTTTTTATTGCATATATCGACGTTTCAGCCGGATTAGAGCGGTTTTACGTGTACATCTTCCATCGGTAATATAATCGGAAAACCTGGAACATTTTAGTTAATTCTAATGAAAACACATTGATTTTTATCATTTGTATTTGAAACAACATTGTCACACGTCTTTTCTTGGGTCTAAATAATACGAAACCTCGCTCTATGATTTGAAGTAAAAATCCTCATATATGGTAATATAGTGACTTTTTACACGTTATTCATGTAGTGTGATTTTACGTATATATATTCGTTTTTACCAATATTTCGATACTACTTCATGTTTTCTCACGATATGTGATTTCGCCTTCATATCTCAGAATTTCGCAAATTTTGCATTTTAAGCAAGTTTTCTTGCATTTTGTTTCGTACTAAAAATCATCGAATTCAGCAATATTTTGACGTTTATCATCCCGTTTCCATTATGTGATATAAACAAAATATCGAATTAGGCAATATTTTGCTGTTTTTCTACGTTTTGTGAATTTTCAGTTTATTGCTTTTAATTCATAAAATATACGATAAAAATGATGCAAACACATAATTGATTAGAAATTAAACTTAAACACTTCATTTTCAATCAACTATTTGTTTCTCGTTAAAATACTGAGTAAGATATTGGAAAGGGGAGAATTTCTGTTTTTATTGCATATATCGACGTTTGAGCCGGCGTAGAACGGTTTTACGTGTACATTTTCCATCGGTAATATAAACCGAAAATCAGGAACATTTTAGTTAATTTTAATGAAAACACATTGATTTTTGTCATTTGTATTGGAAGCAACATCTTTATACTTCTTTTTTAGGGTCTAAAAAATACGAAACGTCGCTTTATGATTCGACGTTAAAATACTCAAATTTGGTATAATAATGACTTTTTTCAACTTTTTCATGTAGTTTGATATTACGTAAATATATTCATTTTTACCAATATTTCCATACTATTTCATGTAGTATCACGATATGTGATTTGGACTACAAATCTCAGATTTTCGCATAATATTGCATTTTAAGCAAGTTCTCTTGCATTTTGTTTCGTACTAAAAATCATCGAATTCAGCAATATTTTGACAGTTATCATCCCCTTTTCCTTTATGTGATATAAACAAAATATCATCGAATTAGGCAATATTTTGCTGTTTTTCCAAGTTTTTGTTAGTTTTCAGTTTATTGCTAATAATTCATTAAATATACGATAAAAATGATGCAAACACATAATTGATTAGAAATTAACCTTAAACACTTCATTTTCAATCAACTATTTGTTTCTCGTTAAAATACTGAGTAAGATATTGGAAAGGGGAGAAGTTCTGTTTTTATTGCATATATCGACGTTTCAGCCGGATTAGAGCGGTTTTACGTGTACATCTTCCATCGGTAATATAAACGGAAAATCTGGAACATTTTAGTTAATTTTAATGAAAACACTGATTTTTATCATTTGTATTTGAAACAACATTGTCACACGTCTTTTTTGGGTCTAAATAATACGAAACCTCGCTCTATGATTTGAAGTAAAAATCCTCATATATGGTAATATAGTGACTTTTTACACGTTATTCATGTAGTGTGATTTTACGTATATATATTCGTTTTTACCAATATTTCGATACTACTTCATGTTTTCTCACGATACGTGATTTCGCCTTCAAATCTCAGAATTTCGCAAATTTTGCATTTTTAAGCAAGTTTTCTTGCATTTTGTTTTGCACTAAAAATCATCGAATTTAGCAATATTTTGACCTTTATCATCCCCGTTTCCTCTATGTGATTTAAACAAAATATCATCGAATTAGGCTGTTTTCCACGTTATTGTGAATTTTCAGTTTATTGTTATTAATTCATTAAATATACGATTAAAATTATGCAAACACATAATTGATCAGAAAATAACCTTAAATACTTTATTTTCAATCATCTATTTGTTTCTCGTTAAAATACTGAGTAAAATATTGAAAAGGGGAGAAGTTCCGTTTTTATTGCATATATCGACGTTTCAGCCGGATTAGAACGGTTTTACGTGTACATCTTCCATCGGTAATATAAACCAAAAATCAGGAACATTTTAGTTAATTTTAATGAAAACACATTGATTTTTATCATTTGTTTTGAAAGCAACATCTTTATACGTCTTTTCTAGGGTCTAAAAAATACGAAACCTCGCTCGATGATTCGAAGTTAAAATCCTCAAATTTGGTATATTAATGACCTTTTTCACGTTTTTCATTTAGTTTGATATTACGTAAATATATTCATTTTTGTCAATATTTCGATACTATTTCATGTAGTATCACGATATGTAATTTGGCCTTCAAATCTCCGATTTTCGCATAATATTGCATTTTAAGCAAGTTTTCTTGCATTTTGTTTCGTACTAGAAATGATCGAATTTAGCAATATTTTGACGTTTATCATCCCGTTTCCTTTATGTCATATAAACAAAATATCATCGAATTAGGCAATATTTTGCTGTTTTTCTACGTTTTGTGAATTTTCAGTTTATTGCTATTAATTCATAAAATATACGATAAAAATGATGCAAACACATAATTGATTAGAAATTAAACTTAAACACTTCATTTTCAATCAACTATTTGTTTCTCGTTAAAATACTGAGTAAGATATTGGAAAGGGGAGAATTTCTGTTTTTATTGCATATATCGACGTTTGAGCCGGCGTAGAACGGTTTTACGTGTACATTTTCCATCGGTAATATAAACCGAAATTCAGGAACATTTTAGTTAATTTTAATGAAAACACATTGATTTTTGTCATTTGTATTGGAAGCAACATCTTTATACTTCTTTTTTAGGGTCTTAAAAATACGAAACGTCGCTTTATGATTCGACGTTAAAATACTCAAATTTGGTATAATAATGACTTTTTTCAACTTTTTCATGTAGTTTGATATTACGTAAATATATTCATTTTTACCAATATTTCCATACTATTTCATGTAGTATCACGATATGTGATTTGGCCTACAAATCTCAGATTTTCGCATAATATTGCATTTTAAGCAAGTTCTCTTGCATTTTGTTTCGTACTAAGAATCATCGAATTCAGCAATATTTTGACAGTTATCATCCCCTTTTCCTTTATGTGATATAAACAAAATATCATCGAATTAGGCAATATTTTGCTGTTTTTCCAAGTTTTTGTTAGTTCTCAGTTTATTGCTAATAATTCATTAAATATACGATAAAAATGATGCAAACACATAATTGATTAGAAATTAACCTTAAACACTTCATTTTCAATCAATTATTTGTTTCTCGTTAAAATACTGAGTAAGATATTGGAAAGGGGAGAAGTTCTGTTTTTATTGCATATATCGACGTTTCAGCCGGATTAGAGCGGTTTTACGTGTACATCTTCCATCGGTAATATAAACGGAAAATCTGGAACATTTTAGTTAATTCTAATGAAAACACTGATTTTTATCATTTGTATTTGAAACAACATTGTCACACGTCTTTTTTGGGTCTAAATAATACGAAACCTCGCTCTATGATTTGAAGTAAAAATCCTCATATATGGTAATATAGTGACTTTTTACACGTTATTCATGTAGTGTGATTTTACGTATATATATTCGTTTTTACCAATATTTCGATACTACTTCATGTTTTCTCACGATATGTGATTTCGCCTTCAAATCTCAGAATTTCGCAAATTTTGCATTTTTAAGCAAGTTTTCTTGCATTTTGTTTTGCACTAAAAATCGTCGAATTTAGCAATATTTTGACCTTTATCATACCCGTTTCCTTTATGTGATTTAAACAAAATATCATCGAATTAGGCCGTTTTCCACGTTATTGTGAATTTTCAGTTTATTGTTATTAATTCATTAAATATACAATAAAAATTATGCAAACACATAATTGATCAGAAAATAACCTTAAATACTTCATTTTCAATCATCTATTTGTTTCTCGTTAAAATACTGAGTAAGATATTGAATAGGGGAGAAGTTCTGTTTTTATTGCATATATCGACGTTTCAGCCGGATTAGAACTGTTTTACGTGTACATCTTCCATCGGTAATATAAACCGAAAATCAGGATTATTTTAGTTAATTTTAATGTAAACACATTGATTTTTATCATTTGTATTGGAAGCAACATCTTTATACGTCTTTTCAAGGGTCTAAAAAATACGAAACGTCGCTCTATGATTCGAAGTTAAAGTCCTCAAATTTGGTATAATAATGACCTTTTTCACGTTTTTCATGTAGTTTGATATTACGTAAATATATTAATTTTTACCGATATTTCCATACTATTTCAAGTAGTATCACGATATGTGATTTGGCCTTCAAATCTCAGATTTTCCCATAATATTGCATTTTAAGCAAGTTTTCTTGCATTTTGTTTCGTACTAAAAATCATCGAATTCAGCAATATTTTGACGTTTATCATCCCGTTTCCATTATGTGATATAAACAAAATATCGAATTAGGCAATATTTTGCTGTTTTTCTACGTTTTGTGAATTTTCAGTTTATTGCTTTTAATTCATAAAATATACGATAAAAATGATGCAAACATATAATTGATTAGAAATTAAACTTAAACACTTCATTTTCAATCAACTATTTGTTTCTCGTTAAAATACTGAGTAAGATATTGGAAAGGGGAGAAGTTCTGTTTTTATTGCATATATCGACGTTTCAGCCGGATTAGAGCGGTTTTACGTGTACATCTTCCATCGGTAATATAATCGGAAAACCTGGAACATTTTAGTTAATTCTAATGAAAACACATTGATTTTTATCATTTGTATTTGAAACAACATTGTCACACGTCTTTTCTTGGGTCTAAATAATACGAAACCTCGCTCTATGATTTGAAGTAAAAATCCTCATATATGGTAATATAGTGACTTTTTACACGTTATTCATGTAGTGTGATTTTACGTATATATATTCGTTTTTACCAATATTTCGATACTACTTCATGTTTTCTCACGATATGTGATTTCGCCTTCATATCTCAGAATTTCGCAAATTTTGCATTTTAAGCAAGTTTTCTTGCATTTTGTTTCGTACTAAAAATCATCGAATTCAGCAATATTTTGACGTTTATCATCCCGTTTCCATTATGTGATATAAACAAAATATCGAATTAGGCAATATTTTGCTGTTTTTCTACGTTTTGTGAATTTTCAGTTTATTGCTTTTAATTCAAAAAATATACGATAAAAATGATGCAAACATATAATTGATTAGAAATTAAACTTAAACACTTCATTTTCAATCAACTATTTGTTTCTCGTTAAAATACTGAGTAAAATATTGAAAAGGGGAGAAGTTCCGTTTTTATTGCATATATCGACGTTTCAGCCGGATTAGAACGGTTTTACGTGTACATCTTTCATCGGTAATATAAACCAAAAATCAGGAACATTTTAGTTAATTTTAATGAAAACACATTGATTTTTATCATTTGTTTTGAAAGCAACATCTTTATACGTCTTTTCTAGGGTCTAAAAAATACGAAACCTCGCTCCATGATTCGAAGTTAAAATCCTCAAATTTGGTATAATAATGACCTTTTTCACGTTTTTCATTTAGTTTGATATTACGTAAATATATTCATTTTTATCAATATTTCGATACTATTTCATGTAGTATCACGATATGTGATTTGGCCTTCAAATCTCCGATTTTCGCATAATATTGCATTTTAAGCAAGTTTTCTTGCATTTTGTTTCGTACTAGAAATGATCGAATTTAGCAATATTTTGACGTTTATCATCCCGTTTCCTTTATGTCATATAAACAAAATATCATCGAATTAGGCAATATTTTGCTGTTTTTCTACGTTTTGTGAATTTTCAGTTTATTGCTATTAATTCATAAAATATACGATAAAAATGATGCAAACACATAATTGATTAGAAATTAAACTTAAACACTTCATTTTCAATCAACTATTTGTTTCTCGTTAAAATACTGAGTAAGATATTGGAAAGGGGAGAATTTCTGTTTTTATTGCATATATCGACGTTTGAGCCGGCGTAGAACGGTTTTACGTGTACATTTTCCATCGGTAATATAAACCGAAAATCAGGAACATTTTAGTTAATTTTAATGAAAACACATTGATTTTTGTCATTTGTATTGGAAGCAACATCTTTATACTTCTTTTTTAGGGTCTAAAAAATACGAAACGTCGCTTTATGATTCGACGTTAAAATACTCAAATTTGGTATAATAATGACTTTTTTCAACTTTTTCATGTAGTTTGATATTACGTAAATATATTCATTTTTACCAATATTTCCATACTATTTCATGTAGTATCACGATATGTGATTTGGACTACAAATCTCAGATTTTCGCATAATATTGCATTTTAAGCAAGTTCTCTTGCATTTTGTTTCGTACTAAAAATCATCGAATTCAGCAATATTTTGACAGTTATCATCCCCTTTTCCTTTATGTGATATAAACAAAATATCATCGAATTAGGCAATATTTTGCTGTTTTTCCAAGTTTTTGTTAGTTTTCAGTTTATTGCAAATAATTCATTAAATATACGATAAAAATGATGCAAACACATAATTGATTAGAAATTAACCTTAAACACTTCATTTTCAATCAACTATTTGTTTCTCGTTAAAATACTGAGTAAGATATTGGAAAGGGGAGAAGTTCTGTTTTTATTGCATATATCGCCGTTTCAGCCGGATTAGAGCGGTTTTACGTGTACATCTTCCATCGGTAATATAAACGGAAAATCTGGAACATTTTAGTTAATTCTAATGAAAACACTGATTTTTATCATTTGTATTTGAAACAACATTGTCACACGTCTTTTTTGGGTCTAAATAATACGAAACCTCGCTCTATGATTTGAAGTAAAAATCCTCATATATGGTAATATAGTGACTTTTTACACGTTATTCATGTAGTGTGATTTTACGTATATATATTCGTTTTTACCAATATTTCGATACTACTTCATGTTTTCTCACGATACGTGATTTCGCCTTCAAATCTCAGAATTTCGCAAATTTTGCATTTTTAAGCAAGTTTTCTTGCATTTTGTTTTGCACTAAAAATCATCGAATTTAGCAATATTTTGACCTTTATCATCCCCGTTTCCTCTATGTGATTTAAACAAAATATCATCGAATTAGGCCGTTTTCCACGTTATTGTGAATTTTCAGTTTATTGTTATTAATTCATTAAATATACGATTAAAATTATGCAAACACATAATTGATCAGAAAATAACCTTAAATACTTTATTTTCAATCATCTATTTGTTTCTCGTTAAAATACTGAGTAAAATATTGAAAAGGGGAGAAGTTCCGTTTTTATTGCATATATCGACGTTTCAGCCGGATTAGAACGGTTTTACGTGTACATCTTCCATCGGTAATATAAACCAAAAATCAGGAACATTTTAGTTAATTTTAATGAAAACACATTGATTTTTGTCATTTGTATTGGAAGCAACATCTTTATACTTCTTTTCTAGGGTGTAAAAAATACGAAACGTCGCTTTATGATTCGACGTTAAAATACTCAAATTTGGTATAATAATGACTTTTTTCAACTTTTTCATGTAGTTTGATATTACGTAAATATATTCATTTTTACCAATATTTCCATACTATTTCATGTAGTATCACGATATGTGATTTGGCCTACAAATCTCAGATTTTCGCATAATATTGCATTTTAAGCAAGTTCTCTTGCATTTTGTTTCGTACTAAAGATCATCGAATTCAGCAATATTTTGACAGTTATCATCCCCTTTTCCTTTATGTGATATAAACAAAATATCATCGAATTAGGCAATATTTTGCTGTTTTTCCAAGTTTTTGTTAGTTTTCAGTTTATTGCTAATAATTCATTAAATATACGATAAAAATGATGCAAACACATAATTGATTAGAAATTAACCTTAAACACTTCATTTTCAATCAACTATTTGTTTCTCGTTAAAATACTGAGTAAGATATTGGAAAGGGGAGAAGTTCTGTTTTTATTGCATATATCGACGTTTCAGCCGGATTAGAGCGGTTTTACGTGTACATCTTCCATCGGTAATATAAACGGAAAATCTGGAACATTTTAGTTAATTCTAATGAAAACACAGATTTTTATCATTTGTATTTGAAACAACATTGTCACACGTCTTTTTTGGGTCTAAATAATACGAAACCTCGCTCTATGATTTGAAGTAAAAATCCTCATATATGGTAATATAGTGACTTTTTACACGTTATTCATGTAGTGTGATTTTACGTATATATATTCGTTTTTACCAATATTTCGATACTACTTCATGTTTTCTCACGATATGTGATTTCGCCTTCAAATCTCAGAATTTCGCAAATTTTGCATTTTTAAGCAAGTTTTCTTGCATTTTGTTTTGCACTAAAAATCGTCGAATTTAGCAATATTTTGACCCTTATCATACCCGTTTCCTTTATGTGATTTAAACAAAATATCATCGAATTAGGCCGTTTTCCACGTTATTGTGAATTTTCAGTTTATTGTTATTAATTCATTAAATATACGATAAAAATTATGCAAACACATAATTGATCAGAAAATAACCTTAAATACTTCATTTTCAATCATCTATTTGTTTCTCGTTAAAATACTGAGTAAGATATTGAAAAGGGGAGAAGTTCTGTTTTTATTGCATATATCGACGTTTCAGCCGGATTAGAACTGTTTTACGTGTACATCTTCCATCGGTAATATAAACCGAAAATCAGGATTATATTAGTTAATTTTAATGTAAACACATTGATTTTTATCATTTGTATTGGAAGCAACATCTTTATACCTCTTTTCTAGGCTCTAAAAAATACGAAACGTCGCTCTATGATTCGAAGTTAAAGTCCTCAAATTTGGTATAATAATGACCTTTTTCACGTTTTTCATGTAGTTTGATATTACGTAAATATATTAATTTTTACCAATATTTCCATACTATTTCAAGTAGTATCACGATATGTGATTTGGCCTTCAAATCTCAGATTTTTCCATAATATTGCATTTTAAGCAAGTTTTCTTGCATTTTGTTTCGTACTAAAAATCATCGAATTCTGCAATATTTTGACGTTTATCATCCCGTTTCCATTATGTGATATAAACAAAATATCGAATTAGGCAATATTTTGCTGTTTTTCTACGTTTTGTGAATTTTCAGTTTATTGCTATTAATTCATAAAATATACGATAAAAATGATGCAAACATATAATTGATTAGAAATTAAACTTAAACACTTCATTTTCAATCAACTATTTGTTTCTCGTTAAAATACTGAGTAAGATATTGGAAATGGGAGAAGTTCTGTTTTTATTGCATATATCGACGTTTCAGCCGGATTAGAGCGGTTTTACGTGTGCATCTTCCATCGGTAATATAATCGGAAAACCTGGAACATTTTAGTTAATTCTAATGAAAACACATTGATTTTTATCATTTGTATTTGAAACAACATTGTCACACGTCTTTTCTTGGGTCTAAATAATACGAAACCTCGCTCTATGATTTGAAGTAAAAATCCTCATATATATAGTGACTTTTTACACGTTATTCATGTAGTGTGATTTTACGTATATATATTCGTTTTTACCAATATTTCGATACTACTTCATGTTTTCTCACGATATGTGATTTCGCCTTCAAATCTCAGAATTTCGCAAATTTTGCATTTTTAAGCAAGTTTTCTTGCATTTTGTTTTGCACTAAAAATCATCGAATTTAGCAATATTTTGACCTTTATCATCCCCGTTTCCTCTATGTGATTTAAACAAAATATCATCGAATTAGGCCGTTTTCCACGTTATTGTAAATTTTCAGTTTATTGTTATTAATTCATTAAATATACGATTAAAATTATGCAAACACATAATTGATCAGAAAATAACCTTAAATACTTTATTTTCAATCATCTATTTGTTTCTCGTTAAAATACAGAGTAAAATATTGAAAAGGGGAGAAGTTCCGTTTTTATTGCATATATCGACGTTTCAGCCGGATTAGAACGGTTTTACGTGTACATCTTCCATCGGTAATATAAACCAAAAATCAGGAACATTTTAGTTAATTTTAATGAAAACACATTGATTTTTATCATTTGTTTTGAAAGCAACATCTTTATACGTCTTTTCTAGGGTCTAAAAAATACGAAACCTCGCTCCATGATTCGAAGTTAAAATCCTCAAATTTGGTATAATAATGACCTTTTTCACGTTTTTCATTTAGTTTGATATTACGTAAATATATTCATTTTTATCAATATTTCCATACTATTTCATGTAGTATCACGATATGTGATTTGGCCTTCAAATCTCAGATTTTCCCATAATATTGCATTTTAAGCAAGTTTTCTTGCATTTTGTTTCGTACTAAAAATCATCGAATTCAGCAATATTTTGACGTTTATCATCCCGTTTCCATTATGTGATATAAACAAAATATCGAATTAGGCAATATTTTGCTGTTTTTCTACGTTTTGTGAATTTTCAGTTTATTGCTATTAATTCATAAAATATACGATAAAAATGATGCAAACATATAATTGATTACAAATTAAACTTAAACACTTCATTTTCAATCAACTATTTGTTTCTCGTTAAAATACTGAGTAAGATATTGGAAATGGGAGAAGTTCTGTTTTTATTGCATATATCGACGTTTCAGCCGGATTAGAGCGGTTTTACGTGTGCATCTTCCATCGGTAATATAATCGGAAAACCTGGAACATTTTAGTTAATTCTAATGAAAACACATTGATTTTTATCATTTGTATTTGAAACAACATTGTCACACGTCTTTTCTTGGGTCTAAATAATACGAAACCTCGCTCTATGATTTGAAGTAAAAATCCTCATATATATAGTGACTTTTTACACGTTATTCATGTAGTGTGATTTTACGTATATATATTCGTTTTTACCAATATTTCGATACTACTTCATGTTTTCTCGCGATATGTGATTTCGCCTTCAAATCTCAGAATTTCGCAAATTTTGCATTTTTAAGCAAGTTTTCTTGCATTTTGTTTTGCACTAAAAATCATCGAATTTAGCAATATTTTGACCTTTATCATCCCCGTTTCCTCTATGTGATTTAAACAAAATATCATCGAATTAGGCCGTTTTCCATGTTATTGTGAATTTTCAGTTTATTGTTATTAATTCATTAAATATACGATTAAAATTATGCAAACACATAATTGATCAGAAAATAACCTTAAATACTTTATTTTCAATCATCTATTTGTTTCTCGTTAAAATACTGAGTAAAATATTGAAAAGGGGAGAAGTTCCGTTTTTATTGCATATATCGACGTTTCAGCCGGATTAGAACGGTTTTACGTGTACATCTTCCATCGGTAATATAAACCAAAAATCAGGAACATTTTAGTTAATTTTAATGAAAACACATTGATTTTTATCATTTGTTTTGAAAGCAACATCTTTATACGTCTTTTCTAGGGTGTAAAAAATACGAAACCTCGCTCCATGATTCGAAGTTAAAATCCTCAAATTTGGTATAATAATGACCTTTTTCACGTTTTTCATTTAGTTTGATATTACGTAAATATATTCATTTTTATCAATATTTCCATACTATTTCATGTAGTATCACGATATGTGATTTGGCCTTCAAATCTCCGATTTTCGCATAATATTGCATTTTAAGCAAGTTTTCTTGCATTTTGTTTCGTACTAGAAATCATCGAATTTAGCAATATTTTGACGTTTATCATCCCGTTTCCCTTATGTGATATAAACAAAATATCATCGAATTAGGCATTATTTTGCTGTTTTTCTACGTTTTGTGAATTTTCAGTTTATTGCTATTAATTCATAAAATATACGATAAAAATGATGCAAACACATAATTGATTAGAAATTAAACTTAAACACTTCATTTTCAATCAACTATTTGTTTCTCGTTAAAATACTGAGTAAGATATTGGAAAGGGGAGAATTTCTGTTTTTATTGCATATATCGACGTTTGAGCCGGCGTAGAACGGTTTAACGTGTACATTTTCCATCGGTAATATAAACCGAAAATCAGGAACATTTTAGTTAATTTTAATGAAAACACATTGATTTTTGTCATTTGTATTGGAAGCAACATCTTTATACTTCTTTTCTAGGGTCTAAAAAATACGGGAACGTCGCTTTATGATTCGACGTTAAAATACTCAAATTTGGTATAATAATGACTTTTTTCAACTTTTTCATGTAGTTTGATATTACGTAAATATATTCATTTTTACCAATATTTCCATACTATTTCATGTAGTATCACGATGTGATTTGGCCTACAAATCTCAGATTTTCGCATAATATTGCATTTTAAGCAAGTTCTCTTGCATTTTGTTTCGTACTAAAGATCATCGAATTCAGCAATATTTTGACAGTTATCATCCCCTTTTCCTTTATGTGATATAAACAAAATATCATCGAATTAGGCAATATTTTGCTGTTTTTCCAAGTTTTTGTTAGTTTTCAGTTTATTGCTAATAATTCATTAAATATACGATAAAAATGATGCAAACACATAATTGATTAGAAATTAACCTTAAACACTTCATTTTCAATCAACTGTTTGTTTCTCGTTAAAATACTGAGTAAGATATTGGAAAGGGGAGAAGTTCTGTTTTTATTGCATATATCGACGTTTCAGCCGGATTAGAGCGGTTTTACGTGTACATCTTCCATCGGTAATATAAACGGAAAATCTGGAACATTTTAGTTAATTCTAATGAAAACACAGATTTTTATCATTTGTATTTGAAACAACATTGTCACACGTCTTTTTTGGGTCTAAATAATACGAAACCTCGCTCTATGATTTGAAGTAAAAATCCTCATATATGGTAATATAGTGACTTTTTACACGTTATTCATGTAGTGTGATTTTACGTATATATATTCGTTTTTACCAATATTTCGATACTACTTCATGTTTTCTCACGATATGTGATTTCGCCTTCAAATCTCAGAATTTCCCAAATTTTGCATTTTTAAGCAAGTTTTCTTGCATTTTGTTTTGCACTAAAAATCGTCGAATTTAGCAATATTTTGACCTTTATCATACCCGTTTCCTTTATGTGATTTAAACAAAATATCATCGAATTAGGCCGTTTTCCACGTTATTGTGAATTTTCAGTTTATTGTTATTAATTCATTAAATATGCGATAAAAATTATGCAAACACATAATTGATCAGAAAATAACCTTAAATACTTTATTTTCAATCATCTATTTGTTTCTCGTTAAAATACTGAGTAAAATATTGAAAAGGGGAGAAGTTCCGTTTTAATTGCATATATCGACGTTTCAGCCGGATTAGAACGGTTTTACGTGTACATCTTCCATCGGTAATATAAACCAAAAATCAGGAACATTTTAGTTAATTTTAATGAAAACACATTGATTTTTATCATTTGTTTTGAAAGCAACATCTTTATACGTCTTTTCTAGGGTCTAAAAAATACGAAACCTCGCTCCATGATTCGAAGTTAAAATCCTCAAATTTGGTATAATAATGACCTTTTTCACGTTTTTCATTTAGTTTGATATTACGTAAATATATTCATTTTTATCAATATTTCCATACTATTTCATGTAGTATCACGATATGTGATTTGGCCTTCAAATCTCAGATTTTCCCATAATATTGCATTTTAAGCAAGTTTTCTTGCATTTTGTTTCGTACTAAAAATCATCGAATTCAGCAATATTTTGACGTTTATCATCCCGTTTCCATTATGTGATATAAACAAAATATCGAATTAGGCAATATTTTGCTGTTTTTCTACGTTTTGTGAATTTTCAGTTTATTGCTATTAATTCATAAAATATACGATAAAAATGATGCAAACATATAATTGATTACAAATTAAACTTAAACACTTCATTTTCAATCAACTATTTGTTTCTCGTTAAAATACTGAGTAAGATATTGGAAATGGGAGAAGTTCTGTTTTTATTGCATATATCGACGTTTCAGCCGGATTAGAGCGGTTTTACGTGTGCATCTTCCATCGGTAATATAATCGGAAAACCTGGAACATTTTAGTTAATTCTAATGAAAACACATTGATTTTTATCATTTGTATTTGAAACAACATTGTCACACGTCTTTTCTTGGGTCTAAATAATACGAAACCTCGCTCTATGATTTGAAGTAAAAATCCTCATATATATAGTGACTTTTTACACGTTATTCATGTAGTGTGATTTTACGTATATATATTCGTTTTTACCAATATTTCGATACTACTTCATGTTTTCTCACGATATGTGATTTCGCCTTCAAATCTCAGAATTTCGCAAATTTTGCATTTTTAAGCAAGTTTTCTTGCATTTTGTTTTGCACTAAAAATCATCGAATTTAGCAATATTTTGACCTTTATCATCCCCGTTTCCTCTATGTGATTTAAACAAAATATCATCGAATTAGGCCGTTTTCCATGTTATTGTGAATTTTCAGTTTATTGTTATTAATTCATTAAATATACGATTAAAATTATGCAAACACATAATTGATCAGAAAATAACCTTAAATACTTTATTTTCAATCATCTATTTGTTTCTCGTTAAAATACTGAGTAAAATATTGAAAAGGGGAGAAGTTCCGTTTTTATTGCATATATCGACGTTTCAGCCGGATTAGAACGGTTTTACGTGTACATCTTCCATCGGTAATATAAACCAAAAATCAGGAACATTTTAGTTAATTTTAATGAAAACACATTGATTTTTATCATTTGTTTTGAAAGCAACATCTTTATACGTCTTTTCTAGGGTGTAAAAAATACGAAACCTCGCTCCATGATTCGAAGTTAAAATCCTCAAATTTGGTATAATAATGACCTTTTTCACGTTTTTCATTTAGTTTGATATTACGTAAATATATTCATTTTTATCAATATTTCCATACTATTTCATGTAGTATCACGATATGTGATTTGGCCTTCAAATCTCCGATTTTCGCATAATATTGCATTTTAAGCAAGTTTTCTTGCATTTTGTTTCGTACTAGAAATCATCGAATTTAGCAATATTTTGACGTTTATCATCCCGTTTCCCTTATGTGATATAAACAAAATATCATCGAATTAGGCAATATTTTGCTGTTTTTCTACGTTTTGTGAATTTTCAGTTTATTGCTATTAATTCATAAAATATACGATAAAAATGATGCAAACACATAATTGATTAGAAATTAAACTTAAACACTTCATTTTCAATCAACTATTTGTTTCTCGTTAAAATACTGAGTAAGATATTGGAAAGGGGAGAATTTCTGTTTTTATTGCATATATCGACGTTTGAGCCGGCGTAGAACGGTTTAACGTGTACATTTTCCATCGGTAATATAAACCGAAAATCAGGAACATTTTAGTTAATTTTAATGAAAACACATTGATTTTTGTCATTTGTATTGGAAGCAACATCTTTATACTTCTTTTCTAGGGTCTAAAAAATACGAAACGTCGCTTTATGATTCGACGTTAAAATACTCAAATTTGGTATAATAATGACTTTTTTCAACTTTTTCATGTAGTTTGATATTACGTAAATATATTCATTTTTACCAATATTTCCATACTATTTCATGTAGTATCACGATGTGATTTGGCCTACAAATCTCAGATTTTCGCATAATATTGCATTTTAAGCAAGTTCTCTTGCATTTTGTTTCGTACTAAAGATCATCGAATTCAGCAATATTTTGACAGTTATCATCCCCTTTTCCTTTATGTGATATAAACAAAATATCATCAATTAGGCAATATTTTGCTGTTTTTCCAAGTTTTTGTTAGTTTTCAGTTTATTGCTAATAATTCATTAAATATACGATAAAAATGATGCAAACACATAATTGATTAGAAATTAACCTTAAACACTTCATTTTCAATCAACTATTTGTTTCTCGTTAAAATACTGAGTAAGATATTGGAAAGGGGAGAAGTTCTGTTTTTATTGCATATATCGACGTTTCAGCCGGATTAGAGCGGTTTTACGTGTACATCTTCCATCGGTAATATAAACGGAAAATCTGGAACATTTTAGTTATTTCTAATGAAAACACATTGATTTTTATCATTTGTATTTGAAAAAACATTGTCACACGTCTTTTCTTGGGTCTAAATAATACGAAACCTCGCTCTATGATTTGAAGTAAAAATCCTCATATATGGTAATATAGTGACTTTTTACACGTTATTCATGTAGTGTGATTTTACGTATATATATTCGTTTTTACCAATATTTCGATAGTACTTCATGTTTTCTCACGATATGTGATTTCGCCTTCAAATCTCAGAATTTCGCAAATTTTGCATTTTTAAGCAAGTTTTCTTGCATTTTGTTTTGCACTAAAAATCATCGAATTTAGCAATATTTTGACCTTTATCATCCCCGTTTCCTCTATGTGATTTAAACAAAATATCATCGAATTAGGCCGTTTTCCACGTTATTGTGAATTTTCAGTTTATTGTTATTAATTCATTAAATATACGATTAAAATTATGCAAACACATAATTGATCAGAAAATAACCTTAAATACTTTATTTTCAATCATTTAATTGTTTCTCGTTAAAATACTGAGTAAAATATTGAAAAGGGGAGAAGTTCCGTTTTTATTGCATATCTGATTATATCGCATATATTGCATATCGGATTTTCAGCCGGATTAGAACGGTTTTACGTGTACATCTTCCATCGGTAATATAAACCAAAAATCAGGAACATTTTAGTTAATTTTAATGAAAACACATTGATTTTTATCATTTGTTTTGAAAGCAACATCTTTATACGTCTTTTCTAGGGTCTAAAAAATACGAAACCTCGCTCCATGATTCGAAGATAAAATCCTCATATATGGTATAATAATGACCTTTTTCACGTTTTTCATTTAGTTTGATATTACGTAAATATATTCATTTTTATCAATATTTCGATACTATTTCATGTAGTATCACGATATGTGATTTGGCCTTCAAATCTCAGATTTTCGCATAATATTGCATTTTAAGCAAGTTTTCTTGCATTTTGTTTCGTACTAGAAATCATCGAATTCAGCAATATTTTGACGTTTATCATCCCCTTTTTCCTTTATGTGATATAAACAAAATATCATCGAATTAGGCAATATTTTGCTGTTTTTCCAAGTTTTTGTGAGTTTTCAGTTTATTGCTGATAATTCATTAAATATACGATAAAAATGATGCAAACACATAATTGATTAGAAATTAACCTTAAACACTTCATTTTCAATCAACTATTTGTTTCTCGTTAAAATACTGAGTAAGATATTGGAAAGGGGAGAAGTTCTGTTTTTATTGCATATATCGACGTTTCAGCCGGATTAGAGCGGTTTTACGTGTACATCTTCCATCGGTAATATAAACGGAAAATCTGGAACATTTTAGTTAATTCTAATGAAAACACTGATTTTTATCATTTGTATTTGAAACAACATTGTCACACGTCTTTTTTGGGTCTAAATAATACGAAACCTCGCTCTATGATTTGAAGTAAAAATCCTTATATATGGTAATATAGTGACTTTTTACACGTTATTCATGTAGTGTGATTTTACGTATATATATTCGTTTTTACCAATATTTCGATACTACTTCATGTTTTCTCACGATATGTGATTTCGCCTTCAAATCTCAGAATTTCGCAAATTTTGCATTTTTAAGCAAGTTTTCTTGCATTTTGTTTTGCACTAAAAATCGTCGAATTTAGCAATATTTTGACCTTTATCATACCCGTTTCCTCTATGTGATTTAAACAAAATATCATCGAATTAGGCCGTTTTCCACGTTATTGTGAATTTTCAGTTTATTGTTATTAATTCATTAAATATACGATTAAAATTATGCAAACACATAATTGATCAGAAAATAACCTTAAATACTTTATTTTCAATCATTTATTTGTTTCTCGTTAAAATACTGAGTAAAATATTGAAAAGGGGAGAAGTTCCGTTTTTATTGCATATCGGATTAAATCGCATATATTGCATATCGGATTTTCAGCCGAATTAGAACGGTTTTACGTGTACATCTTCCATCGGTAATATAAACCAAAAATCAGGAACATTTTAGTTAATTTTAATGAAAACACATTGATTTTTATCATTTGTTTTGAAAGCAACATCTTTATAGGTCTTTTCTAGGGTCTTAAAAATACGAAACCTCGCTCCATGATTCGAAGTTAAAATCCTCAAATATGGTATAATAATGACCTTTTTCACGTTTTTCATTTAGTTTGATATTACGTAAATATATTCATTTTTATCAATATTTCGGTACTATTTCATGTAGTATCACGATATGTGATTTGGCCTTCAAATCTCCGATTTTCGCATAATATTGCATTTTAAGCAAGTTTTCTTGCATTTTGTTTCGTACTAGAAATCATCGAATTTAGCAATATTTTGACCTTTATCATCCCCTTTTCCTTTATGTGATATAAACAAAATATCATCGAACTAGGCAATATTTTGAGGTTTTTCCAAGTTTTTGTGAATTTTCAGTTTATTGCTATTAATTCATTAAATATACGATAAAAATTTTGCAAACACATAATTGATCAGAAAATAACCTTAAATACTTCATTTTCAATCATCTATTTGTTTCTCGTTAAAATACTGAGTAAGATATTGAAAAGGGGAGAAGTTCTGTTTTTATTGCATATATCGACGTTTCAGCCGGATTAGAACTGTTTTACGTGTACATCTTCCATCGGTAATATAAACCGAAAATCAGGATTATTTTAGTTAATTTTAATGTAAACACATTGATTTTTGTCATTTGTATTGGAAGCAACATCTTTATACCTCTTTTCTAGGGTCTAAAAAATACGAAACGTCGCTTTATGATTCGACGTTAAAATACTCAAATTTGGTTTAATAATGACTTTTTTCAACTTTTTCATGTAGTTTGATATTACGTAAATATATTCATTTTTACCAATATTTCCATACAATTTCATGTAGTATCACGATATGTGATTTGGCCTACAAATCTCAGATTTTCGCATAATATTGCATTTTAAGCAAGTTCTCTTGCATTTTGTTTCGTACTAAAAATCATCGAATTCAGCAATATTTTGACAGTTATCATCCCCTTTTCCTTTATGTGATATAAACAAAATATCATCGAATTAGGCAATATTTTGCTGTTTTTCCAAGTTTTTGTTAGTTTTCAGTTTATTGCTAATAATTCAATAAATATACGATAAAAATGATGCAAACACATAATTGATTAGAAATTAACCTTAAATACTTTATTTTCAATCATCTATTTGTTTCTCGTTAAAATACTGAGTAAGATATTGGAAAGGGGAGAAGTTCTGTTTTTATTGCATATATCGACGTTTCAGCCGGATTAGAGCGGTTTTACGTGTACATCTTCCATCGGTAATATAAACGGAATATCTGGAACATTTTAGTTAATTTTAATGAAAACACATTGATTTTTTATCATTTGTTTTGAAAGCAACATCTTTATACGTCTTTTCTAGGGTCTAAAAAATACGAAACCTCGCTCCATGATTCGAAGTTAAAATCCTCAAATTTGGTATAATAATGACCTTTTTCACGTTTTTCATTTAGTTTGATATTACGTAAATATATTCATTTTTATCAATATTTCGATACTATTTCATGTAGTATCACGATATGTGATTTCGCCTTCAAATCTCAGATTTTCGCATAATATTGCATTTTAAGCAAGTTTTCTTGCATTTTGTTTCGTACTAGAAATCATCGAATTCAGCAATATTTTGACGTTTATCATCCCGTTTCCTTTATGTGATATAAACAAAATATCATCGAATTAGGCAATATTTTGCTGTTTTTCTACGTTTTGTGAATTTTCAGTTTATTGCTATTAATTCATAAAATATACGATAAAAATGATGCAAACACATAATTGATTAGAAATTAAACTTAAACACTTCATTTTCAATCAACTATTTGTTTCTCGTTAAAATACTGAGTAAGATATTGGAAAGGGGAGAATTTCTGTTTTTATTGCATATATGGACGTTTGAGCCGGCGTAGAACGGGTTTACGTGTACATTTTCCATCGGTAATATAAACCGAAAATCAGGAACATTTTTGTTAATTTTAATGAAAACACATTGATTTTTGTCATTTGTATTGGAAGCAACATCTTTATACTTCTTTTCTAGGGTCTAAAAAACATGAAACGTCGCTTTATCATTCGACGTTAAAATACTCAAATTTGGTATAATAATGACTTTTTTCACGTTTTTCACGTAGTTTGATATTACGTAAATATATTCATTTTTATCAATATTTCCATACTATTTCATGTAGTATCACGATATGTGATTTGTCCTACAAATCTCAGATTTTCGCATAATATTGCATTTTAAGCAAGTTTTCTTGCATTTTGTTTCGTACTAAAAATCATCGAATTCAGCAATATTTTGACAGTTATCATCCCCTTTTCCTTTATGTGATATAAACAAAATATCATCGAATTAGGCAATATTTTGCTGTTTTTCCAAGTTTTTGTTAGTTTTCAGTTTATTGCTAATAATTCATTAAATATACGATAAAAATGATGCAAACACATAATTGATTAGAAATTAACCTTAGACACTTCATTTTCAATTAACTATTTGTTTCTCGTTAAAATACTGAGTAAGATATTGGAAAGGGGAGAAGTTCTGTTTTTATTGCATATATCGACGTTTCAGCCGGATTAGAGCGGTTTTACGTGTACATCTTCCATCGGTAATATAAACGGAAAATCTGGAACATTTTAGTTAATTCTAATGAAAACACATTGATTTTTATCTTTTGTATTAGAAAAAACATTGTCACACGTCTTTTCTTGGGTCTAAATAATACGAAACCTCGCTCTATGATTTGAAGTAAAAATCCTCATATATGGTAATATAGTGACTTTTTACACGTTATTCATGTAGTGTGATTTTACGTATATATATTCGTTTTTACCAATATTTCGATAGTACTTCATGTTTTCTCACGATATGTGATTTCGCCTTCAAATCTCAGAATTTCGCAAATTTTGCATTTTTAAGCAAGTTTTCTTGCATTTTGTTTTGCACTAAAAATCATCGAATTTAGCAATATTTTGACCTTTATCATCCCCGTCTCCTCTATGTGATTTAAACAAAATATCATCGAATTAGGCCGTTTTCCATGTTATTGTGAATTTTCAGTTTATTGTTATTAATTCATTAAATATACGATTAAAATTATGCAAACACATAATTGATCAGAAAATAACCTTAAATACTTCATTTTCAATCATCTATTTGTTTCTCGTTAAAATACTGAGTAAAATATTGAAAAGGGGAGAAGTTCCGTTTTTATTGCATATCGGATTATATCGCATATATTGCATATCGGATTTTCAGCCGGATTAGAACGGTTTTACGTGTACATCTTCCATCGGTAATATAAACCAAAAATCAGGAACATTTTAGTTAATTTTAATGAAAACACATTGATTTTTGTCATTTGTATTGGAAGCAACATCTTTATACTTCTTTTCTAGGGTCTAAAAAATACGAAACGTCGCTTTATGATTCGACGTTAAAATACTCAAATTTGGTATAATAATGACTTTTTTCAACTTTTTCATGTAGTTTGATATTACGTAAATATATTCATTTTTACCAATATTTCCATACTATTTCATGTAGTATCACGATATGTGATTTGGCCTACAAATCTCAGATTTTCGCATAATATTGCATTTTAAGCAAGTTCTCTTGCATTTTGTTTCGTACTAAAAATCATCGAATTCAGCAATATAATATCATCGAATTAGGCAATATTTTGCTGTTTTTCCAAGTTTTTGTTAGTTTTCAGTTTATTGCTAATAATTCATTAAATATACGATAAAAATGATGCAAACACATAATTGATTAGAAATTAACCTTAAACACTTCATTTTCAATCAACTATTTGTTTCTCGTTAAAATACTGAGTAAGATATTGGAAAGGGGAGAAGTTCTGTTTTTATTGCATATATCGACGTTTCAGCCGGATTAGAGCGGTTTACGTGTACATCTTCCATCGGTAATATAAACAGAATATCTGGAACATTTTAGTTAATTCTAATGAAAACACATTGATTTTTATCATTTGTATTTGAAACAACATTGTCACACGTCTTTTCTTGGGTCTAAATAATACGAAACCTCGCTCTATGATTTGAAGTAAAAATCCTCATATATGGTAATATAGTGACTTTTTACACGTTATTCATGTAGTGTGATTTTACGTATATATATTCGTTTTTACCAATATTTCGATACTACTTCATGTTTTCTCACGATATGTGATTTCGCCTTCAAATCTCAGAATTTTGCAAATTTTGCATTTTTAAGCAAGTTTTCTTGCATTTTGTTTTGCACTAAAAATCATCGAATTTAGCAATATTTTGACCTTTATCATCCCCGTTTCCTCTATGTGATTTAAACAAAATATCATCGAATTAGGCCGTTTTCCATGTTATTGTGAATTTTCAGTTTATTGTTATTAATTCATTAAATATACGATTAAAATTATGCAAACACATAATTGATCAGAAAATAACCTTAAATACTTCATTTTCAATCATCTATTTGTTTCTCGTTAAAATACTGAGTAAAATATTGAAAAGGGGAGAAGTTCCGTTTTTATTGCATATCGGATTATATCGCATATATTGCATATCGGATTTTCAGCCGGATTAGAACGGTTTTACGTGTACATCTTCCATCGGTAATATAAACCAAAAATCAGGAACATTTTAGTTAATTTTAATGAAAACACATTGATTTTTGTCATTTGTATTGGAAGCAACATCTTTATACTTCTTTTCTAGGGTCTAAAAAATACGAAACGTCGCTTTATGATTCGACGTTAAAATACTCAAATTTGGTATAATAATGACTTTTTTCAACTTTTTCATGTAGTTTGATATTACGTAAATATATTCATTTTTACCAATATTTCCATACTATTTCATGTAGTATCACGATATGTGATTTGGCCTACAAATCTCAGATTTTCGCATAATATTGCATTTTAAGCAAGTTCTCTTGCATTTTGTTTCGTACTAAAAATCATCGAATTCAGCAATATAATATCATCGAATTAGGCAATATTTTGCTGTTTTTCCAAGTTTTTGTTAGTTTTCAGTTTATTGCTAATAATTCATTAAATATACGATAAAAATGATGCAAACACATAATTGATTAGAAATTAACCTTAAACACTTCATTTTCAATCAACTATTTGTTTCTCGTTAAAATACTGAGTAAGATATTGGAAAGGGGAGAAGTTCTGTTTTTATTGCATATATCGACGTTTCAGCCGGATTAGAGCGGTTTTACGTGTACATCTTCCATCGGTAATATAAACAGAATATCTGGAACATTTTAGTTAATTCTAATGAAAACACATTGATTTTTATCATTTGTATTTGAAACAACATTGTCACACGTCTTTTCTTGGGTCTAAATAATACGAAACCTCGCTCTATGATTTGAAGTAAAAATCCTCATATATGGTAATATAGTGACTTTTTACACGTTATTCATGTAGTGTGATTTTACGTATATATATTCGTTTTTACCAATATTTCGATACTACTTCATGTTTTCTCACGATATGTGATTTCGCCTTCAAATCTCAGAATTTTGCAAATTCTGCATTTTTAAGCAAGTTTTCTTGCATTTTGTTTTGCACTAAAAATCATCGAATTTAGCAATATTTTGACCTTTATCATCCCCGTTTCCTCTATGTGATTTAAACAAAATATCATCGAATTAGGCCGTTTTCCACGTTATTGTGAATTTTCAGTTTATTGTTATTAATTCATTAAATATACGATTAAAATTATGCAAACACATAATTGATCAGAAAATAACCTTAAATACTTTATTTTCAATCATCTATTTGTTTCTCGTTAAAATACTGAGTAAAATATTGAAAAGGGGAGAAGTTCCGTTTTTATTGCACATATAGACGTTTCAGCCGGATTAGAACGGTTTTACGTGTACATCTTCCATCGGTAATATAAACCAAAAATCAGGAACATTTTAGTTAATTTTAATGAAAACACATTGATTTTTATCATTTGTTTTGAAAGCAACATCTTTATACGTCTTTTCTAGGGTCTAAAAAATACGAAACCTCGCTCCATGATTCGAAGTTAAAATCCTTAAATTTGGTATAATAATGACCTTTTTCACGTTTTTCATTTAGTTTGATATTACGTAAATTTATTCATTTTTATCAATATTTCGATACTATTTCATGTAGTATCACGATATGTGATTTGGCCTTCAAATCTCCGATTTTCGCATAATATTGCATTTTAAGCAAGTTTTCTTGCATTTTGTTTCGTACTAGAAATCATCGAATTCAGCAATATTTTGACGTTTATCATCCCGTTTCCTTTATGTGATATAAACAAAATATCATCGAATTAGGCAATATTTTGCTGTTTTTCTACGTTTTGTGAATTTTCAGTTTATTGCTATTAATTCATAAAATATACGATAAAAATGATGCAAACACATAATTGATTAGAAATTAAACTTTAACACTTCATTTACAATCAACTATTTGTTTCTCGTTAAAATACTGAGTAAGATATTGGAAAGGGGAGAATTTCTGTTTTTATTGCATATATCGACGTTTGAGGCGGCGTAGAACGGTTTTACGTGTACATTTTCCATCGGTAATATAAACCGAAAATCAGGAACATTTTAGTTAATTTTAATGAAAACACATTGATTTTTGTCATTTGTATTGGAAGCAACATCTTTATACTTCTTTTCTAGGGTCTAAAAAATACGAAACGTCGCTTTATGATTCGACGTTAAAATACTCAAATTTGGTATAATAATGACTTTTTTCAACTTTTTCATGTAGTTTGATATTACGTAAATATATTCATTTTTACCAATATTTCCATACTATTTCATGTAGTATCACGATATGTGATTTGGCCTACAAATCTCAGATTTTCGCATAATATTGCATTTTAAGCAAGTTCTCTTGCATTTTGTTTCGTACTAAAAATCATCGAATTCAGCAATATTTTGACAGTTATCATCCCCTTTTCTTTTATGTGATATAAACAAAATTTTATCGAATTAGGCAATATTTTGCTGTTTTTCCAAGTTTTTGTTAGTTTTCAGTTTATTGCTAATAATTCATTAAATGTACGATAAAAATGATGCAAACACATAATTGATTAGAAATTAACCTTAAACACTTCATTTTCAATCAACTATTTGTTTCTCGTTAAAATACTGAGTAAGATATTGGAAAGGGGAGAAGTTCTGTTTTTATTGCATATATCGACGTTTCAGCCGGATTAGAGCGGGTTTACGTGTACATCTTCCATCGGTAATATAATCGGAAAACCTGGAACATTTTAGTTAATTCTAATGAAAACACATTGATTTTTATCATTTGTATTTGAAACAACATTGTCACACGTCTTTTCTTGGGTCTAAATAATACGAAACCTCGCTCTATGATTTGAAGTAATAATCCTCATATATATAGTGACTTTTTACACGTTATTCATGTAGTGTGATTTTACGTATATATATTCGTTTTTACCAATATTTCGATACTACTTCATGTTTTCTCACGATATGTGATTTCGCCTTCAAATCTCAGAATTTCGCAAATTTTGCATTTTTAAGCAAGTTTTCTTGCATTTTGTTTTGCACTAAAAATCATCGAATTTAGCAATATTTTGACCTTTATCATCCCCGTTTCCTCTATGTGATTTAAACAAAATATCATCGAATTAGGCCGTTTTCCACGTTATTGTGAATTTTCAGTTTATTGTTATTAATTCATTAAATATACGATTAAAATTATGCAAACACATAATTGATCAGAAAATAACCTTAAATACTTTATTTTCAATCATCTATTTGTTTCTCGTTAAAATACTGAGTAAAATAATGAAAAGGGGAGAAGTTCCGTTTTTATTGCATATATCGACGTTTCAGCCGGATTAGAACGGTTTTACGTGTACATCTTCCATCGGTAATATAAACCAAAAATCAGGAACATTTTAGTTAATTTTAATGAAAACACATTGATTTTTATCATTTGTTTTGAAAGCAACATCTTTATACGTCTTTTCTAGGGTCTAAAAAATACGAAACCTCGCTCCATGATTCGAAGATAAAATCCTCAAATTTGGTATAATAATGACCTTTTTCACGTTTTTCATTTAGTTTGATATTACGTAAATATATTCATTTTTATCAATATTTCGATACTATTTCATGTAGTATCACGATATGTGATTTGGCCTTCAAATCTCAGATTTTCGCATAATATTGCATTTTAAGCAAGTTTTCTTGCATTTTGTTTCGTACTAAAAATCATCGAATTCAGCAATATTTTGACAGTTATCATCCCCTTTACCTTTATGTGATATAAATTCGATATCATCGAATTAGCCAATATTTTGCTGTTTTTCCAAGTTTTTGTTAGTTTTCAGTTTATTGCTAATAATTCATTAAATATACGATAAAAATGATGCAAACACATAATTGATTAGAAATTAACCTTAAACACTTCATTTTCAATCAACTATTTGTTTCTCGTTAAAATACTGAGTAAAATATTGGAAAGGGGAGAAGTTCTGTTTTTATTGCGTATATCGACGTTTCAGCCGGATTAGAGCGGTTTTACGTGTACATCTTCCATCGGTAATATAAACGGAAAATCTGGAACATTTTAGTTAATTCTAATGAAAACACATTGATTTTTATCATTTGTATTTGAAACAACATTGTCACACGTCTTTTCTTGGGTCTAAATAATACGAAACCTCGCTCTATGATTTGAAGTAAAAATCCTCATATATGGTAATATAGTGACTTTTTACACGTTATTCATGTAGTGTGATTTTACGTATATATATTCGTTTTTACCAATATTTCGATACTACTTCATGTTTTCTCACGATATATGATTTCGCCTTCAAATCTCAGAATTTCGCAAATTTTGCATTTTTAAGCAAGTTTTCTTGCATTTTGTTTTGCACTAAAAATCATCGAATTTAGCAATATTTTGACCTTTATCATCCCCGTTTCCTCTATGTGGTTTAAACAAAATATCATCGAATTAGGCCGTTTTCCACGTTATTGTGAATTTTCAGTTTATTGTTATTAATTCATTATATATACGATTAAAATTATGCAAACACATAATTGATCAGAAAATAACCTTAAATACTTTATTTTCAATCATCTATTTGTTTCTCGTTAAAATACTGAGTAAAATATTGAAAAGGGGAGAAGTTTCGTTTTTATTGCATATATCGACGTTTCAGCCGGATTAGAACGGTTTTACGTGTACATCTTCCATCGGTAATATAAACCAAAAATCAGGAACATTTTAGTTAATTTTAATGAAAACACATTGATTTTTATCATTTGTTTTGAAAGCAACATCTTTATACGTCTTTTCTAGGGTCTTAAAAATACGAAACCTCGCTCCATGATTCGAAGTTAAAATCCTCAAATTTGGTATAATAATGACCTTTTTCACGTTTTTCATTTAGTTTGATATTACGTAAATATATTCATTTTTATCAATATTTCGATACTATTTCATGTAGTATCACGATATGTGATTTGGCCTTCAAATCTCCGATTTTCGCATAATATTGCATTTTAAGCAAGTTTTCTTGCATTTTGTTTCGTACTAGAAATCATCGAATTTAGCAATATTTTGACCTTTATCATCCCCTTTTCCTTTATGTGATATAAACAAAATATCATCGAACTAGGCAATATTTTGAGGTTTTTCCAAGTTTTTGTGAATTTTCAGTTTATTGCTATTAATTCATTAAATATACGAGAAAAATTATGCAAACACATAATTGATCAGAAAATAACCTTAAATACTTCATTTTCAATCATCTATTTGTTTCTCGTTAAAATACTCGGTAAGATATTTAAAAGGGGAGAATTTCTGTTTTTATTGCATATATCGACGTTTCAGCCGGCGTAGAACGGTTTTACGTGTACATTTTCCATCGGTAATATAAACCTAAAATCAGGAACATTTTAGTTAATTTTAATGAAAACACATTGATTTTTGTCATTTGTATTGGAATCAACATCTTTATACTTCTTTTGTAGGGTCTAAAAAACATGAAACGTCGCTTTATGATTCGACGTTAAAATACTCAAATTTGGTATAATAATGACTTTTTTCACGTTTTTCATGTAGTTTGATATTACGTAAATATATTCATTTTTACCAATATTTCCATACCATTTCATGTAGTATCACGATATGTGATTTGGCCTTCAAATCTCAGATTTTCGCATAATATTGCATTTTAAGCAAGTTTTCTTGCATTTTGTTTCGTACTAAAAATCATCGAATTCAGCAATATTTTGACGTTTATCATCCCCTTTTTCCTTTATGTGATATAAACAAAATATCATCGAATTAGGCAATATTTTGCTGTTTTTCCAAGTTTTTGTGAGTTTTCCGTTTATTGCTGATAATTCATTAAATATACGATAAAAATGATGCAAACACATAATTGATTAGAAATTAACCTTAAACACTTCATTTTCAATCAACTATTTGTTTCTCGTTAAAATACTGAGTAAGATATTGGAAAGGGGAGAAGTTCTGTTTTTATTGCATATATCGACGTTTCAGCCGGATTAGAGCGGTTTTACGTGTACATCTTCCATCGGTAATATAAACGGAATATCTGGAACATTTTAGTTAATTCTAATGAAAACACATTGATTTTTATCATTTGTATTTGAAACAACATTGTCACACGTCTTTTCTTGGGTCTAAATAATACGAAACCTCGCTCTATGATTTGAAGTAAAAATCCTCATATATGGTAATATAGTGACTTTTTACACGTTATTCATGTAGTGTGATTTTACGTATATATATTCGTTTTTACCAATATTTCGATACTACTTCATGTTTTCTCACGATATGTGATTTCGCCTTCAAATCTCAGAATTTCGCAAATTTTGCATTTTTAAGCAAGTTTTCTTGCATTTTGTTTTGCACTAAAAATCATCGAATTTAGCAATATTTTGACCTTTATCATCCCCGTTTCCTCTATGTGATTTAAACAAAATATCATCGAATTAGGCCGTTTTCCACGTTATTGTGAATTTTCAGTTTATTGTTATTAATTCATTAAATATACGATAAAAATTATGCAAACACATAATTGATCAGAAAATAACCTTAAATACTTCATTTTCAATCATCTATTTGTTTCTCGTTAAAATACTGAGTAAGATATTGAAAAGGGGAGAAGTTCTGTTTTTATTGCATATATCGACGTTTCAGCCGGATTAGAACTGTTTTACGTGTACATCTTCCATCAGTAATATAAACCGAAAATCAGGATTATTTTAGTTAATTTTAATGTAAACACATTGATTTTTATCATTTGTATTGGAAGCAACATCTTTATACGTCTTTTCTAGGGTCTAAAAAATACGAAACGTCGCTCTATGATTCGAAGTTAAAATCCTCAAATTTGGTATAATAATGACCTTTTTCACGTTTTTCATGTAGTTTGATATTACGTAAATATATTAATTTTTACCAATATTTCCATACTATTTCATGTAGTATCACGATATGTGATTTGGCCTACAAATCTCAGCTTTTCGCATAATATTGCATTTTAAGCTAGTTTTCTTGCATTTTGTTTCGTACTAAAAATCATCGAATTCAGCAATATTTTGACGTTTATCATCCCCTTTTCCTTTATGTGATATAAACAAAATATCATCGAATTAGGCAATATTTTGCTGTTTTTCCAAGTTTTTGTGAGTTTTCAGTTTATTGCTGATAATTCATTAAATATACGATAAAAATGATGCAAACACATAATTGATTAGAAATTAACCTTAAACACTTCATTTTCAATCAACTATTTGTTTCTCGTTAAAATACTGAGTAAGATATTGGAAAGGGGAGAATTTCTGTTTTTATTGCATATATCGACGTTTGAGCCGGCGTAGAACGGTTTTACGTGTACATTTTCCATCGGTAATATAAACCGAAAATCAGGAACATTTTAGTTAATTTTAATGAAAACACATTGATTTTTGTCATTTGTATTGGAAGCAACATCTTTATACTTCTTTTCTAGGGTCTAAAAAACATGAAACGTCGCTTTATGATTCGACGTTAAAATACTCAAATTTCGTATAATAAAGACTTTTTTCACGTTTTTCACGTAGTTTGATATTACGTAAATATATTCATTTTTACCAATATTTCCATACTATTTCATGTAGTATCACGATATGTGATTTGGCCTACAAATCTCAGATTTTCGCATAATATTGCATTTTAAGCAAGTTTTCTTGCATTTTGTTTCGTACTAAAAATCATCGAATTCAGCAATATTTTGACAGTTATCATCCCCTTTTCCTTTATGTGATATAAACAAAATATCATCGAATTAGGCAATATTTTGCTGTTTTTCCAAGTTTTTATTAGTTGTCAGTTTATTGCTAATAATTCATTAAATATACGATAAAAATGATGCAAACACATAATTGATTAGAAATTAACCTTAAACACTTCATTTTCAATCAACTATTTGTTTCTCGTTAAAATACTGAGTAAGATATTGGAAAGGGGAGAAGTTCTGTTTTTATTGCATATATCGACGTTTCAGCCGGATTAGAGCGGTTTTACGTGTACATCTTCCATCGGTAATATAAACGGAAAATCTGGAACATTTTAGTTAATTCTAATGAAAACACATTGATTTTTATCATTTGTATTTGAAACAACATTGTCACACGTCTTTTCTTGGGTCTAAATAATACGAAACCTCGCTCTATGATTTGAAGTAAAAATCCTCATATATGGTAATATAGTGACTTTTTACACGTTATTCATGTAGTGTGATTTTACGTATATATATTCGTTTTTATCAATATTTCGATAGTACTTCATGTTTTCTCACGATATGTGATTTCGCCTTCAAATCTCAGAATTTCGCAAATTTTGCATTTTTAAGCAAGTTTTCTTGCATTTTGTTTTGCACTAAAAATCATCGAATTTAGCAATATTTTGACCTTTATCATCCCCGTTTCCTCTATGTGATTTAAACAAAATATCATCGAATTAGGCCGTTTTCCACGTTATTGTGAATTTTCAGTTTATTGTTATTAATTCATTAAATATACGATTAAAATTATGCAAACACATAATTGATCAGAAAATAACCTTAAATACTTTATTTTCAATCATCTATTTGTTTCTCGTTAAAATACTGAGTAAAATATTGAAAAGGGGTGAAGTTCCGTTTTTATTGCATATCGGATTATATCGCATATATTGCATATCGGATTTTCAGCCGGATTAGAACGGTTTTACGTGTACATCTTCCATCGGTAATATAAACCAAAAATCAGGAACATTTTAGTTAATTTTAATGAAAACACATTGATTTTTATCATTTGTTTGAAAGCAACATCTTTATACGTCTTTTCTAGGGTCTAAAAAATACGAAACCTCGCTCCATGATTCGAAGGTAAAATCCTCAAATTTGGTATAATAATGACCTTTTTCACGTTTTTCATTTAGTTTGATATTACGTAAATATATTCATTTTTATCAATATTTCGATACTATTTCATGTAGTATCACGATATGTGATTTGGCCTTCAAATCACAGATTTTCGCATAATATTGCGTTTTAAGCAAGTTTTCTTGAATTTTGTTTCGTACTAGAAATCATCGAATTCATCAATATTTTGACGTTTATCATCCCGTTTCCTTTATGTGATATAAACAAAATATCATCGAATTAGGCAATATTTTGCTGTTTTTCTACGTTTTGTGAATTTTCAGTTTATTGCTATTAATTCATAAAATATACGATAAAAATGATGCAAACACATAATTGATTAGAAATTAAACTTAAACACTTCATTTTCAATCAACTATTTGTTTCTCGTTAAAATACAGAGTAAGATATTGGAAAGGGGAGAATTTCTGTTTTTATTGCATATATTGACGTTTGAGGCGGCGTAGAACGGTTTTACGTGTACATTTTCCATCGGTAATATAAACCGAAAATCAGGAACATTTTAGTTAATTTTAATGAAAACACATTGATTTTTGTCATTTGTATTGGAAGCAACATCTTTATACTTCTTTTCTAGGGTCTAAAAAACATGAAACGTCGCTTTATGATTCGACGTTAAAATACTCAAATTTGGTATAATAATGACTTTTTTCACGTTTTTCATGTAGTTTGATATTACGTAAATATATATTAATTTTTACCAATATTTCCATACTATTTCATGTAGTGTCACGATATGTGATTTGGCCTACAAATCTCAGATTTTCGCATAATATTGCATTTTAAGCAAGTTTTCTTGCATTTTGTTTCGTACTAAAAATCATCGAATTCAGCAATATTTTGACGTTTATTATCCCCTTTTCCTTTATGTGATATAAACAAAATATCATCGAATTAGGCAATGTTTTGCTGTTTTTCCAAGTTTTTGTGAATGTTCAGTTTATTGCTACTAATTCATTAAATGTACGATAAAAATGATGCAAACACATTATTGATTAGAAAATAACCTTAAACACTTCATTTTCAATCAACTATTTGTTTCTCGTTAAAATACCGAGTAAGATATTGGAAAGGGGAGAAGTTCTGTTTTTATTGCATATATCGACGTTTCAGCCGGATTAGAGCAGTTTTACTTTTACATCTTCCATCGGTAATATAAACGAAAAATCAGGAACATTTTGGTTAATTCTAATGAAAACACATTGATTTTTATCATTTGTATTTGAAACAACATTGTCATATGTCTTTTCCTGGATCTAAATAATACGAAACCTCGCTCTATGATTTGATGTTAAAATCCTCATACATGGTAATATAGTGACTTTTTTCACGTTATTCATGTAGTGTGATTTTACGTATATATATTCGTTTTTACCAATATTTCGATACTACTTCATGTTTTCTCACGATATGTGATTTGGCCTTCAAATCTCAGATTTTCGCATAATATTACATTTAAGCAAGTTTTCTTGCAGTTTGTTTTGTGCTAAAAATCATCGAATTTAGCAATATTTTGACCTTTATCATTCCCTTTTCCTTTATGTGATTTAAACAAAATATCATCGAATTAGGCCATATTTTGCCGTTTTTCCACGTTTTTGTGAATTTTCAGTTTATTGTTATTAAGTCGTTAAATATACGATAAAAATTATGCAAACACATAACTGATCAGAAAATAACCTTAAATACTTCATTTTCAATCAACTATTTGTTTCTCGTTAAAATACAGAGTAAGATATTGGAAAGGGGAGAATTTCTGTTTTTATTGCATATATCGACGTTTGAGGCGGCGTAGAACGGTTTTACGTGTACATTTTCCATCGGTAATATAAACCGAAAATCAGGAACATTTTAGTTAATTTTAATGAAAACACATTGATTTTTGTCATTTGTATTGGAAGCAACATCTTTATACTTCTTTTCTAGGGTCTAAAAAACATGAAACGTCGCTTTATGATTCGACGTTAAAATACTCAAATTTGGTATAATAATGACTTTTTTCACGTTTTTCATGTAGTTTGATATTACGTAAATATATATTAATTTTTACCAATATTTCCATACTATTTCATGTAGTGTCACGATATGTGATTTGGCCTTCAAATCTCAGATTTTCGCATAATATTGCATTTTAAGCAAGTTTTCTTGCATTTTGTTTCGTACTAAAAATCATCGAATTCAGCAATATTTTGACGTTTATTATCCCCCTTTCCTTTATGTGATATAAACAAAATATCTTCGAATTAGGCAATATTTTGCTGTTTTTCCAAGTTTTTCTGAATTTTCAGTTTATTGCTAATAATTCATTAAATATACGATAAAAATGATGCAAACATATAATTGATTAGAAATTACCCTTAAACTCTTCATTTTCAATCAACTATTTGTTTCTCGTTAAAATACTGAGTAAGATATTGGAAAGGGGAGAAGTTCTGTTTTTATTGCATATATCGACGTTTCAGCCGGATTACAGCGGTTTTACGTGTACATCTTCCATCGGTAATATAAACGGAAAATCAGGAACATTTTAGTTAATTCTAATGAAAACACATTGATTTTTATCATTTGTATTTGAAACAACATTGTCATGCGTCTTTTCTTGGGTCTAAATAATACGAAACCTCGCTCTATGATTTGAAGTAAAAATCCTCATATATGGTAATTTACTGACTTTTTACACGTTATTCATGTAGTGTGATTTTACGTATATATATTCGTTTTTACCAATATTTCGATACTACTTCATGTTTTCTCACGATATGTGATTTGGCCTTCATATCTCAGAATTTCGCAAATTTTGCATTTTTAAGGAAGTTTTCTTGCATTTTGTTTTGCCCTAAAAATCATCAAATTTAGCAATATTTTGACCTTTACCATTCCCGTTTCCTCTATGTGAATTAAACAAAATATCATCGAATTAGGCCGTTTTTCCACATTATTGTGAATTTTCAGTTTATTGTTATTAATTCATTAAATATACGATAAAAATTATGCAAACACATAATTGATCAGAAAATAAGCTTAAATACTTCATTTTCAATCATCGTTTTGTTTCTCGTTAAAATACTGTGTAAGGTTTTGAAAAGGGGAGAAGTTCTGTTTTTATTGCATATATCGACGTTTCAGCCGGATTACACCGGTTTTACGTGTACATCTTCCATCGGTAATATAAACGGAAAATCAGGAACATTTTAGTTTATTTCTAATGAAAACACATTGATTTTTATCATTTGTATTTGAAACAACATTGTCATACGTCTTTTCTTGGGTCTAAATAATACGAAACCTCGCTTTATGATTTGAAGTAAAAATCCTCATATATGGTAATTTACTGACTTTTTACACGTTATTCATGTAGTGTGATTTTACGTATATATATTCGTTTTTACCAATATTTCGATACTACTTCATGTTTTCTCACGATATGTGATTTGGCCTTCAAATCTCAGATTTTCGCATAATATTACATTTAAGCAAGTTTTCTTGCAGTTTGTTTTGTGCTAAAAATCATCGAATTTAGCAATATTTTGACCTTTATCATCCCCTTTTCCTTTATGTGATTTAAACAAAATATCATCGAATTAGGCCATATTTTGCCGTTTTTCCACGTTTTTGTGAATTTTCAGTTTATTGTTATTAACTCGTTAAATATACGATAAAAGTTATGCAAACACATAACTGATCAGAAAATAACCTTAAATACTTCATTTTCAATCAACTATTTGTTTCTCGTTAAAATACTGAGTAAGATATTGGAAAGGGGAGAAGTTCTGTTTTTATTGCATATATCGACGTTTCAACCGGATTTGAGCGGTTTTACGTGTACATCTTCCATCGGTAATATAAACGAAAAATCAGGAACATTTTAGTTAATTGTAATGAAAACACATTGATTTTTATCATTTGTATTTGAAACAACATTGTCATATGTCTTTTTTTGGATCTAAATAATGTGAAACCTCGCACTATGATTTGTAGTTAAAATCCTCAAATATGGTAATATAGTGACTTTTTTCACGTTATTCATTTAGTGTGATTTTACTTATATATATTCGTTTTTACCAATATTTCGATACTACTTCAAGTTTTCTCACGATATGTGATTTCGCCTTCAAATCTCAGAATTTCGAAAATTTTGCATTTGTAAGCAAGTTTTCTTGCATTTTGTTTCGTACTAAAAATCATCGAATTTAGCAATATTTTGACCTTTATCATCCCCTTTTCTTTTATGTGATTTAAACAAAATATCATCGAATTAGGCCGTTTTCCACGTTTTTGTGAATTTTCAGTTTATTGTTATTAATTCATTAAATATACGATAAAAATTATGCAAACACATAAATGATCAGAAAATAACCTTAAATACTTCATTTTCAATCATCTATTTGTTTCTCGTTAAAATACTGAGTAAGATATTGAAAATGGAGAAGTTCTGTTTTTATTGCATATATCGACGTTTCAGCCGGATTAGAACGGTTTTACGTGTACATCTTCCATCGGTAATATAAACCGAAAATCAGGAACATTTTAGTTAATTTTAATTAAAACACATTGATTTTTATCATTTGTATTTTAAGCAACATCTTTATACGTCTCTTCTAGGGTCTAAAAAATACGAAACCTCGCTCTATGATTCGAAGTTAAAATACTCAAATTTGGTATAATAATGACTTTTTTCACGTTTTTCATGTAGTTTGATATTACGTAAATATATTCATTTTTACCAATATTTCCACACTATTGCATGTAGTATCACGATATGTGATTTGGCCTTCAAATCTCAGATTTTCGCATAATATTGCATTTTAAGCAAGTTTTCTTGCATTTTGTTTCGTACTAAAAATCATCGAATTCAGCAATATTTTGACGTTTATTATCCCCCTTTCCTTTATGTGATATAAACAAAATATCATCGAATTAGGCAATATTTTGCTGTTTTTCCAAGTTTTTCTGAATTTTCAGTTTGTTGCTAATAATTCATTAAATATACGATAAAAATGATGCAAACATATAATTGATTAGAAATTACCCTTAAACTCTTCATTTTCAATCAACTATTTGTTTCTCGTTAAAATACTGAGTAAGATATTGGAAAGGGGAGAAGTTCTGTTTTTATTGCATATATCGACGTTTCAGCCGAATTACAGCGGTTTTACGTGTACATCTTCCATCGGTAATATAAACGGAAAATCAGGAACATTTTAGTTAATTCTAATGAAAACACATTGATTTTTATCATTTGTATTTGAAACAACATTGTCATGCGTCTTTTCTTGGGTCTAAATAATACGAAACCTCGCTCTATGATTTGAAGTAAAAATCCTCATATATGGTAATTTACTGACTTTTTACACGTTATTCATGTAGTGTGATTTTACGTATATATATTCGGTTTTACCAATATTTCGATACTACTTCATGTTTTCTCACGATATGTGATTTGGCCTTCATATCTCAGAATTTCGCAAATTTTGCATTTTTAAGGAAGTTTTCTTGCATTTTGTTTTGCCCTAAAAATCATCAAATTTAGCAATATTTTGACCTTTACCATTCCCGTTTCCTCTATGTGAATTAAACAAAATATCATCGAATTAGGCCGTTTTTTCACATTATTGTGAATTTTCAGTTTATTGTTATTAATTCATTAAATATACGATAAAAATTATGCAAACACATAATTGATCAGAAAATAAGCTTAAATACTTCATTTTCAATCATCGTTTTGTTTCTCGTTAAAATACTGTGTAAGGTTTTGAAAAGGGGAGAAGTTCTGTTATTATTGCATATATCGACGTTTCAGCCGGATTAGAACGGTTTTACGTGTACATCTTCTATCGGTAATATAAACCGAAAATCAGGAACATTTTAGTTAATTTTAATGAAAACACATTGATTTTTATCATTTGTATTGGAAGCAACATCTTTATTCGTCTATTCTAGGGTCTAAAAAATACGAAACGTCGCTCTATGATTCGAAGTTAAAATCCTCAAATTTGGTATAATAATGACCTTTTTCACGTTTTTCATGTAGTTTGATATTACGGAAATATATTAATTTTTACCAATATTTCGATTCTATTTCATGTAGTATCACGATATGTGATTTTTCCTTCAAATCTCAGTTTTTCGCACAATATTGCATTTTAAGCAAGTTTTCTTGCATTTTGTTTCGTACTAAAAATCATCGAATTCAGCAATATTTTGACGTTTATCATCCCCTTTTCCTTTATGTGATATAAACAAAATATCATCGAATTAGGCAATCTTTTGCTTTTTTTCTACGTTTTTGTGAATTTTCAGTATATTTCTATTAATTCATAAAATATACGATAAAAATGATGCAAACATGGTCGAGAACATAGAGAAATTAGTACAGAGGGAAAATAACGGGGGCAGGGGAAGCAAGACGCACGGACCTAAGAAATTTAAATATTCCAATGATCAGCAAGTCAAGGGGTGGGAGAGAATGCTACGGAGTGCGCATAAAGAATGGTTAAAAAATGGAATGAGGGATGAAGAGAAAAATACAATGTTGGAAGTGGCTAGGGAATGCAGTCAGGTGAGGAAGAAGGCGCGGAACAGATACTGGCAAGACTTTGCTCAGTCCATTGGTAATACTAAGAACCTTAAAGACATATGGAGAGCAGTAAACAAAATCAGGGGTTGTAAGACCAAATTCATTGCTCACTCAGATCCAGGGAAAGTTGCTAATGAGTTAGTAGATAAATGGGCAAGTGCTGCTGGTATGGAGTCTTTACCTGCAGACACGAGAGTCACCATTGAGTCATGGGAAAATATTAGAAATGGAGTAACTTATGTGCCTTAAATACAAGATCTATAACATGCACTGAGATAACTCACGATGAGCTACTGGATGCTATAAAAAGTGGCAGCTCTACTGCTCCGGGAAAAGATGGAGTAACGTATGACATACTTAATTATTTAGCCGGTATGAAACCTAGTCCCTTACTTGATTTGTTTAATATGAGTTATAGAGAGGGAAAGTTACCAAGAAAATGGAAAGAGGCTGTCATCATTCCTATCCCTAAGTCAAATGGAGGCTACAGACCTGTCTCCTTAATATCCTGCTTTTGTAAAATGATGGAAAGGATTTTGTTAAATAGGCTACTCTACCTTGTAGGTGATAACATGTCCAGTAATCTCTTTGGTTTTATCAAAAGCAAAAGTACTGCGGATTGTCTCTTAAAGTGTTTGTCTAATGTGGATGACAATTGTAGAGTTTTTGTTGATCTACAAGGAGCATTTGATAAAGCCAATGGGGAAGTAATCTTATACGAATTAACCAATCTGGGAATAACAGGGAGATTGCTTCACTGGATAGGGGATTATCTACAAGGCAGAAAAGGTCAGGTGTATTACCAGGGATACATGTCTGAGGAACGGAGGTTTCAGTTAGGTACCCCACAAGGGGGAGTATTAAGTCCCACCTTATTCAATGTATTAATGAACAGATTAGCATCAGAGATGTATCCTCCAGGGGTCACGACGATCATATATGCTGATGACATTCTTATACAAGGCACTTCTGGGAACAAAATTCAAACTGCTCTTAACATACTTGGTACAACCTGTCACAAGTTAGGCTTAGTTATAAATGCAGATAAAACCAAATACGAGTATAGGAAACGAAGAAATATAACACTTACTCTAAATGGTGTGGAACTGAGCCGTGTTCAGAAGTACAAGTATCTGGGCATGTATGTTGGATACACATGTGAGAGTAAAAATGCTGAAATAAATCATATCAGCACCTTATGTAAAGCCCGTCTGCATCCTCTGAAAGCACTGGCTTTTTCTGGTAAAGGTGTTGGGGTACTTATCTTGCGGATGTTATACATAAGCACTGTTCGGTCCCTGATAGACTACGCAGCACCCGTATTGTCTTACACAGGCCAAGGCAGAATTCAAAAAATAGAGCTGATACAGAACGAGGCTATGAGGATTATTCTTGGATGTCAAAGAAATGCAATGATTGAAATAATGAGAATGGAATTAAATTTACAGAGTGTGTGTGATAGAGTCCGTGACATTAACACTAGAGTATCTATTCGTTTCATGCGGAGAAAAGGAGGGGATAAGCTGTTTGAGAGCGTTCAGACCTGCTTGAGTGACGTACACACTTCCTGGAAACTGAGGGAGACACGCTACACGAGAGGATTAGCTCATGACCTCAGGGAATACGACGTACTTGACTGCTGTAAACCCTCTCACCAGTGTAATAGGTCTGCTCCCTGGAAAGTGGAGAAAATAGACGTCGAAATTGCACCCCTCAAGGTGAAAAAGATTCATCATGAACCGGGACAATTACGGTGTTTGTATGGAAGCATGATATCTCGGTTACCAAGAGGCAACAGTTTACATGTATATTGCGACGGGTCGGTGGCGGAGGATGGCAGGGCCGGGTGTGGTGTCCTAATAAGGGATTATACGGAGTTTGGGACTGTGGACAGGATAATTGAACTCCGGCTTAGTAATTATATATCATCCACACAAGCCATTCTGCAGGCCATTCTGGCGTGTTTGGAGGAAGTACGTCATGACGACAAAAATGTTTTTGTATTTGTCGATAGCCGAGGAGCACTGGAGTCCTTAAACAGTCGAAACCCAGTCTTCATGTCTATAGTGGAGGACTGTAAGAGAAGAATAACTGAGATACAGCTGAAAGGTTATAGTGTGAAATTCATGTGGATTCCATCTCATGTTGGAATAGTGCTCAACGAGGTAGCAGATGACTTGGCCAAACGTGCCACATCAAAACCACAAGTTGACATTGAATGTGAATTCACAATGAGACAAATAAGAAGCAAAATCAGAAATATTCAGGCACAGGCGGGAGTGGAGAGGAGAGAGATAATGTATGAGAGTAGTCAAACCATGCAACACTACATGTATGTGAGTCAAAACACCCATTTCACTTATGGTAAAAGGAGAAATGCTTGGAGTGACTCTGTGTACATGCGGCTCAAGCTTGGGTACAAATATTACTGGGAATATGGGATAGATGTTCATGATAATGACACGAAGTGTAAACTATGTGGTATGTTAAGGTCTCACACCCTTGCCCATTATGTTCTTGATTGTCCGTTGATTAATGTATATAGAAACACTGAGATAAGGACTGTTCCTGAACAAATAGCCTGGATGTGTCACAACGGAAAGATTGATGATATTCTTGAGAGATATAAGAATTTTGCACCAAGATTGTAATATTTTGTTGAATTATCTGCAGGTGTCTTGCAAATTGTCTATACAGTATACCTAGGTCATAAAACTATTTGTGTGTACGTCTGATACCATACTACTTGTGAAGGAGGAAATGTATATGTTTACCTCTCAGAATGATTGGTAATATGTTTATTTGTGATGTGAGTATATATTAACACATTGTACTGAATGGGGTGAGAATAGCTTGAGGTACCTCATCCCTTTGTGTGTATTTTACCTCAATAAACTTATTTCAATTTCAATTTCAATTCAACACATAATTGATTAGAAATTAAACTTAAACACTTAACTTTCAATCAACTATTTGTTTCTCGTTAAAATACTGAGTAAGATATTGGAAAGGGGAGAAGTTCTCTTTTTATTGCATATATCGACGTTTCAACCGGATTAGAGCGGTTTTACCTGTACATCTTCCATCGGTAATATAAACAAAAAACCAGGAACATTTTAGTTAATTGTAATGAAAACACATTGATTTTTATCATTTGTATTTGAAACAACATTGTCATATGTCTTTTCTTGGATCTAAACAATACGAAACCTCGCTCTATGATTTGAAGTTAAAATCCTCAAATATGGTAATATAGTGACTTTTTTCATGTTATTCATTTAGTGTGATTTTACTTATATATATTCGTTTTTACCAATATTTCGATACTACTTCATGTTTTCTCACGATATGTGATTTGGCCTTCAAATCTCAGAATTTCGCAAATTTTGCATTTGTAAGCAAGTTTTCTTGCATTTTGTTTTGTACTAAAAATCATCGAATTCAGCAATATTTTGACGTTTATCATCCCCTTTTCCTTTATGTGATTTAAACAAAATATCATCGAATTAGGCCGTTTTTCCAAGTTTTTGTGAATTTTCAGTTTATTGCTATTAATTTATTAAATATACGAGAAAAATTATGCAAACACATAATTGATCAGAAAATAACCTTAAATACTTTATTTTCAATCATCTATTTGTTTCTCGGTAAAAAACTGAGTAAGATATTGAAAAGGGGAGAAGTTCTGTTTTTATTGCATATATCGACGTTTCAGCCGGATTACAACTGTTTTACGTGTACATCTTCCATCGGTAATATAAACCGAAAATCAGGAACATTTTAGTTAATTTTAATGAAAACACATTGATATTTATCATTTGTATTGGAAGCAACATCTTTATACGTCTTTTCTAGGGTCTAAAAAATACGAAACGTCGCTCTATGATTCGAAGTTAAAATCCTCAAATTTGTTACAATAATGACCTTTTCCACGTTTTTCATGTAGTTTGATATTACGTAAATATATTAATTTTTACCAATATTTCGATACTATTTCAAGTAGTATCACGATATGTGATTTGGCCTTCAAATCTCAGATTTTCGCATAATATTGCATTTTAAGCAAGTTTTCTTGCATTTTGTTTCGTACTAAAAATCATCGAATTCAGCAATATTTTGACGTTTATCATCCCCTTTTCCTTTATGTGATTTAAACAGAATATCATCGAATTAGGCCGTTTTTCCATGTTTTTGTGAATTTTCAGTTTATTGCTATTAATTCATTAAATATACGAGAAAAATTATGCAA